>NC_044016.1:25556604-25859634 GCF_900496995.4 Aquila chrysaetos chrysaetos | reverse complement strand
CCCACTGGATCTCACTGATCTCACAGTGTGTTTATAAGAAGCTTGATGTGTGAGGAGCACATGGGCATATGTTCTATAATACAGATTTATAAATATAGATACACTTAGTTTAACTGAACTTAAACTCTACTCCCCCAGAAGCAGTGCGTACCATGAGAAAATTGTGTGTTCTGCAAAACAGCACTTGTGACTTTTAAAGACTGTTTTATTAAAATTTTCTTTTGATTTCAAGGCATATTACTTTGAAATATTTCCTTGAAATATGAGACATATTTGCATCAGATATGTTGCATTTCCTTGTTCTACATTACCAGTTCTTTATACGCTTCTATCAAATTTTTGTTTACATGGTATCTCTTTAAATCTAATGGTTCCTTATCCATTTGTCGTTTTATCCTTAATGTTATCATCAAATTTTCATTTTCTACCTCTGGATCTTTTCTTTGTCTACTTTGCCACAGAGAGATCATAATCCCACATTATTAATTATCCCACAGTGATATTGAAGAATTTATTGCTGCTGATGTAATAGGGGAAAACTAATTGATTTTAATACAGATATGCTTGAATCTATCAGCTGAAAATTTGGTCTAATTTTTGTAGGACATTAACTCAGCAGAACCCTTACAATCCCAAGCTCTATGCCTGATTGTAACACAGCAGTGCAACCTGCTCCTGTAAATCTACAAGCAGGAACAGATTCTAAAATTTTGCCCTAATAGTCAAATGCTACAGTCTCTGCAAATTGCTTTGTAAAACAGAATTGGGTTACTGAGATATCACATGACTTCAGAGGTCTGGGGACTGGCAGCAATGTTTTCATTTGTCACATAGGATAGAAATTTAAAGATGGCTTTGCCTAGAACAACTGACAAGATATTTACAAAATCAAAGAAATAAAAGGCGGCTTCAAGCAAGACACAATTTCTCATTCTAATGGCCTGCCTGTACTAGCTTTGCTTGCAAAATGAAAAGTATGCAGCACACCACCTACTTTTTAGTTAGTCTCCAATGATTTTTTTTCTTGTATTATATGAACAATTCCTATAGGAGTTTTCACCAAAGTTTCTCAAACACTAACCATATGAGGAAGTTTATTATTCCCATTGTACAAATGAGAAGACTGAGGAACTAAGATTACATGTGATCCCACGTCTCAAGAAAACTTTGACGTATTTGCCTGTTGCGCGGCGCTGCCCAGAGCCTGCAGTGTGTGCCCACGGCCACCCCTGGCCCCGGGCTCTGCCTGCACGTGGCCAATTCAGGGACCAAGGGACGACGGCAGCCCTGCCCAAACGGTAAGGGGAAGGCTGGCCCACATGAATCCTGCAACCACACGCAGACCTACGAATAGTTCAGTGAAAAGAAAGAAGCATCTGTTTCATCAATAGAGAAACTGCACAAGAAAGTAGCAAAAGTGAATGAATGGAGGGTAAGGAAATGATCCATTTCATATCTAAATACTCTTTTGGTGGAAATCCCAGAGATGGGAGAAACCACAGGGAAACCATGGAGAAATGTTAAGTCAAGAGCCCAAAGCATCAGCACGAGCAAGACCTGAAGCGGTGCATGTAACAACTTTTAAAAGGTTCAGGGCCTGGGCATATTACCACAAATTAGAAAATCAAATAAAAGCAGTGAGGGAGAAATTATTTACTGCTTTTTTTCCTCTGTGGATACAGACACATGAAGCAAAGAAACCTACATTAAAAATAAGGCCAAGTGATCTGTGAGAGGGGGAAAAAAAAAAAAAAAAAAAAGAATCAGACTTCAGTACCCTGCCAGCTTATACATTGGTTTACAGGGAAAAAAATTGGCAGACAGAACTACCATGGTTTCCTCAGGACCACTGAGGGACCTGGCAAACCAGCAGGAATATCGCCAGGACAGGTCATCCCTGCCAGCTAGCAGGTGTAGTGATTCAGCACAGGCTGTCAATTAAAAATCTTTATATCACATTTTCTATCATCATATCAGCAAGCCAGAATTGATATCCAACAGTTAAGACAAATAAAAGTTTTTAATTATTCTGAATTAACTGAGAGGTACTGTTTATAAAAGATTTATTAAAAGCCTTTAAACAGAAAATTGGGGGAAGAGAAGGGAGGGAAAAGGAGCTGTTCAACTTTAACTTGCCCACTACCTTTTTTGGTTTTGGAAATATATACCATATAATATAATTATATGAAAATATTTCAGTGAGCTGTTTTTGTATGCAGACACTACTTGTTACACATTTTGGGAACTATTTAGTTTAAATAATTTGTACTAACATTTCTCTTTCAGGATACCAGAAAGTGTCTTCAGATACTGGAGGGACCAGGAGACTTTGAACTCTATACTCATCATCCCCACCTTCAGACCTCAAAGCCTGCTGCCCAGTTCCCTGGGTACAGGAGCATAAGGGACATCCCCAAGGCCCGGTGCCTGGGAAAAGAAAAGGTAGTTCCTAAAAAGCAAGACTACCCTGAAGAGGATGTCTCCCAAGGGCAGCAATATCAGCAAAATCAGGCTCAGCAGGCACAGACAAGCCTCTCAAGTCTAAAGCGACAAGGAGCCCCCACTACTGGTGCCTGATTATTTGGGCAGGACTGGCCCCAAACAGGCAAAGGCAACAGGAAAAGGCATTTTCGCCCCAGGGATGACAGGGAACTTTCAAAAGCAGCTTTGGTAATTAAGGGTGGGCTGAACAAGACATTTTGTCCTCATAGGACTCAAGAAGGGTATGAACACTGGTATGATCCTTGCAAGGAAGGAAAGAGAGGAGGATGGAAGTGGAAAAGATAAAATCATTGCCAAAAAATCTCTCCTGGCTCCTTATCCTCCCAGGTATACATAGCAGTATTGCAGGCTCACGGAAGTTACAAGCTTTCTGAAGCTCGAAAATGAATATTGTTGAACATTTACATTTAATAACTGGAGGAAAGAAATGGCAGAGTGACTGCCAGCACTCACTGGGTAGGGCTGACAAGTTGTTTTAAATTGCTTTTCACCAGTACTATCAGTAGAACAGACCTGTGCCAAGACACCAGGAACAGCTATTAGTATAATAGCATGTTTACGCACTTCAGAGCGGTAATGGAAGGTATTGCAACAGGGATTGACATTAATATGGAGAAACTAAGAAGAAAGGAAGGAAAAAGCCATGTGGACAGATTCAGGAGACTAAGTGGAAATACAAAGTTCAGGAGGAAAGAGTTTTACAGTAGACAACTACACAGATTAGCAAGTTAGATTATGCCAAAACAAAATAACCAGCATTGAGACTAACGACCAGTAAAAATATCCCAACAGAAAGATGCAGATTCATTGAAACGTAACACATATTGTAAACAATTAGTAGCAAAGTTACTCTTTGAGGATACCAAAAAGTATCTTTAGACACTGGAGGGGCCAAGAGACTTTGAAGTTTTTCCAATTTTTATCTTATAATTCATGTCTTTTAGACTGTCATGCAACTGCAAAGTTTTCAGGAAGTGATAATCTTGAAAGCCACAATAGGACAAACAGAAATGATATGGCAAAAAGGAAGGAACATTCTTCATTCGTTTTCTTAACTTCATCTTTGCTTTTGACTGACATATTGCTCAAGCATGTACTAAGAATCAGTATTTATATATTGAAAAGCACCTAACTGAAATATCTCAAATTTCACAGAGCTTGGATTCTAAACCTACCAGTATTTTAACAAACTAGTAGTGTTCAGTTGCAACACTCCACCTCTTCTGGGAAGCCAATTCAGTTGAAAAAGGGTTATCTATGTTTTTGTTATTCAAATGACTTCCAGTGGAAAAAGAAAACATTAGGAAGAGCTGTAGAGGAATCTTTTCAGAAATTAGTAAAGTGATATGTGAATAAAGTTTGTGGAGTTCCAGGTCCTGCTCTAATTAGTCCTGAAAAAAAGAACCCCCAAACCAGCAACTCTTCAATAAAAAATTCATAATTTCTGCACATTTTACCTTCTTCTTGCTTTCTCTATTAATAAAGGAAAGGATACCAAGAAAATGAGTTGGGACTTTCCATGCACACCAGATGAGTTCAGAAGGCAAACTGAATTAAAGCTTTAACAAAAATCCAGACCAAATGAGATGAACTATTCAAAATTTCAGTTTTGCCATACTGACACCTCTCTAGTGCTAAGTTCAAGGCTCTAGAGAGAAAACTATCTAATCTTACAAAAGCCACCCAACATACTGCACTAAACATTAAATAGAAAATTTAATAGAAACATTAAATAGAAGCAGGAAGAAGTATGAGTAGAGAGTGTTAGACAATAACCAGCTTAACCCATGGTGAAATAATGTACTGTAACAAGTTATTGGTAATCAGTTACAGAAGTGTAATAAATCTAGCTTATTTCTATTTATACCACATTATAGAATTACTTTCTAGAAAACTGATGGTATACAATACAGAGTACAAAAAATGTAAATAAAGTCCCAACGGACACACAAAAAAGGATGCAGAAAGACTAATACCTCATGTTTCTTAAGCCCTTATTTAATATTTCTGAATATTTCCAGTCTATTCAGAATTTTATTCAGCTTTTAAACAGACCTTTAACATTCAGGTCTTTGTTAGCACGTATGGTTTTTAGTATGTGTCAGCACCTTTGGTATGTAAAAATCACTCTGCATTATGTTTTACCACATATTTCACAGTTCTTTGTTCCTTGCACCACAAATAGAACTGTGTTTTTGAAAACTCTCTAGACACATGCTGTACTTTTTGCCATCTATTTTCTGCAAAGAGTTGCTCTCAAACTAGGCAGCACCCTCTCTTGACCATGTAATAAATATGAGAATGCTAGGACACACTCTGAAGTTATTCATGCCCAATACCTTTTTTTTCTGTCTGGTAAGTAAATCATTCTTCACCTGAAAGTACATAAAGGCAATTACATTGGCTTGTGCTGAAAGCAGAAAAACAGCACATAAAAAAATAAATAGCAGAAAGAGGGTATTTAAATAAGCATGCAAAGTATGCTACACACATTAAAGGACAAAAAAAGAGAAATTCGATCCCATTTTAGCAGAACCTACAGGATGGTGGGACTGCAGTAGTGTGGTCTGCCCGAAGACCTATAACTTTACATTTGTCAAACAAGAAAACAAAACAATAAATTTTGGCTGAAATAATAAATTTTCAGCAATACAGTGAAACAAAGAAATGGCAGTCAAGATAATACCAGAAACTGCATCTCAACAGCCGCAGCAGTTCTTTAAAGAAGAAAAGGAGGACGATTAAAGACTAAACACAGAGCTATGACCAAACAATGTCCTACTTCATTTAGAGGGCATCATTTCACGTAAACTCTACTGACCACAGTACATTACTCAATAGGGATATTCCAGTTTTAGTACATCATAAATGATTTCTGAATTAGTATTTTAACCATGTAACTTACAGGTGGCCTCTGCAATCAATGGGAAAGTCAGACTTGCACAATAAATACATAATATTTTCTTCTTCTTTCTGATCTCCAAACTGCCTCTAAATACTTCTTGGGCTGCCCTCCCCCCCCCCCCCCCAAATGTCAGTGAAATACGAAGAGCAAAACCGATTTTGTTGCTGTGGGCCCGCACCTCTGTGAAACAGACCCTGCTGGGAAAGAGAACAGAAAGGTCTGTGTTCTGTGCTGCTGGATCACAAACTCGTTTTGCAAACTGAGGAGCTGGCTCAGGACTCAGGATGTTTGTCCTGACCCTCCCCCAGAAGAGTCCATGTAAAATGGAGGTATCCTTAACAGGGCTTGCCCAGGTCCCCAAGGCTGCACCCAGGAGAGGACTCTGTTGGCCGGACGGGGGGGCAGAGCAGATCCGGGCACAGCGAGGCTGCAGGCAGTGGGT
This sequence comes from Aquila chrysaetos chrysaetos, assembly GCF_900496995.4. Classification (NCBI taxonomy): domain Eukaryota; kingdom Metazoa; phylum Chordata; class Aves; order Accipitriformes; family Accipitridae; genus Aquila; species Aquila chrysaetos. The sequence goes on along the minus strand of NC_044016.1, from coordinate 25,853,785 downwards.
TCAACGCACTGCGTGGCAGCCCCTGCCGAAAGGCACCCTGTGCTGCGGGTAGCCCCTCACAGCACTGCACGGTCTTCTTAGCGTGCAAATGCTTTACGTGACTTTTGCCTATGACTGGTGCTTTGGCTGGCCGTGCATCTGGCTCTGGCATCTTTTCACCAATGCATGCAGCACTTTGATGTCAGCCCCTCTTTCACTATTGTTAACTAGGATTTCCTGGAAATAATTTTCTCTTTTTCTGCCTATACTGTTTTGCTCCTGCAATGAATATTAGGAAGCGAGCACAGAATAGTATTTGATAGACAGTCTGTCAGGCCAACCTACACCACTTCTTTCAATAACAAATAGAAACTCAGGTGTATAATGGGAGTGCTAAGACAATTATAACTATGGCAGCTCAGACTATGATGTTATAATGTAAAGGTAACTGTGCCATTACAGTAATTTGAAAGATATCAAGAGGAGAAAGAAGGGGGAGGGGGGTGGAATCTTTCAGGATTTATTAGATTTTGGCACTGTAATGCCCTTTCTTTGAAAAAATAGCATGCAGTACCATTCCCTGCTGACTCTAAAGCAATGTGTCTGCGAGCATGGCTCACAATTATGGCAAACTCTGAAACCTGTCAGTCAAGGAACGGAGCTGCTAATGCCAAACAAAACAGCAGATTTACACCTGGGAAAAGAAGCTATAATGTAAGAAATAAATTTTCTTTGCTCTCATTTATAACAGTAGTGGGGGAATTAACTACAGGGGATGCTTAGCATATTTACAAGACACTACAGGAGACTTTTAGCATATTTACAAGCAACAATGGCATAATTTCACATGCAGAAGTTTAAATATTGTAAAGTCTGCTTTGTCTTTAGCTTCTGTGATTTAAAGCATCTGTACCTACACCTCAAGTTGAAACTTTCAAATCGAATAATTTCTATAATGAAAACTCCATGGTCTACTAACTCGTCACGCTCACAAACATCTTGTTATGAATTCTCTAAAAGCAATAGGGCATTTTGGTTTGGAGTCTCTTTTTATTTTATTTTATGCTTTATTTAAACATGGGAAAGAAAAAAGCTTTGTTAATGCTTCAAAATAATGTGGGATTTTACTTTTACACTTGGTTTTTGCTTGCAACAATAAGATGTGCTGACACTAAAGATGTGTGCGCTATTTTCAGACAGCTGCATCCTGTTAAGCGCCGCTAAACACTGGTGTGCTGGGCGTTACCTCTTTTACAGGGTAAGAATAAGAAATCAGTATATTTTCTATTCTGCTCTTTGGTCTTGGGAAAGGATACCTGGAGGTGGACAGAAAGAACAGGGTATATGCCAAGAATGGTCTGTGTCTGGTACAAACTAGGTTGGGTGCAAAAACCAAAATGGGCCTGGCCCAAATGGGAATCTGTTTTATTTCCATTCTCCAGTACTAGGGGAGCCCAGGCCATGGGCTTACTGGAAACGACAACGCTCTGTGCCATTTGCTTTGCAGCTGAACAGAGGTGGGGCTGAGGGGTGCTCAGCTCGTGAGACCTGCCAAAGCTGCCTCTTCGGCCACATTCATCTTATATTTTTCTATTTGAAAAATAAAACCTAGATTATGTAAATACAGATCACACCACTCCTGATCTTGTGTTTGATTTCAGAAATCTAAGGATCTAAATAAGGATCATGTGCTTGATCTAAGGAAAGGCATTGCATAATGTGGGGATGCAGTGACATACAGGAGACATCATTTAGACAGGCTGAAGGACCAAGTCTGATAATTTCCCTCATAGGAACAGCACCTACAGGAGCTACGGCAGTCGGCAGCATGTGCTCACTGCCATATTGCAGGCTACACTCTTTTACAACCTTGATCTCTGACATGTGACTACAATCTGTGGATAAAAATCAGTTTTCTTCCTCCTCTCTCACTGTATTTTAACACATTTACTTGCAGCAAGATGTGTGCAAGCATAAAAGGAAAGATGAGACAAAGGACAGATTCATCTCCACCTGGATTTAGGAATGCAACTGAGGCACTTTATAGAGATGTCACCCAGACATCTCCCTGGACAGGTATTCATGCCCCAAGAGTAATTCAGCCCACCCAAAATCAGCTTCAATAAGAAAAAACAAGGCCAGAATTACCAATTGTTTGAATTTGACACTAATTAACACTAAAGCATAATATTGTAATAGATTTTTTGGTAGACATTATTGGCTTTTACTACTTTATAATGCATTTACATATTTTATAAAATTCTGGATCCCAATCTATACACAAAATTTCTCTCAATTTTTTCATTAGGTCTAATAAAAATTCATTATATATTCATGCAACTCAGGGAAATTTCCCAATTATGTATGGCTCGACATAGACTTAAATTTACAATACTCACAAAATATGTTCATTCAGGATCTTCAGTAAACAATGCCAAAAGAAAACCCAAATTTTCCATACTTGGGTTTCTTTCATAAAAGCAATGATTTAACATCTTAGACGCAGTAAGATACCATGAAGATAAAACCAGAAGTAGCTTTGTTACTTCTAGCTTAATTATGGCTCACCTCTGAAGGAAGGTGATGAAAAAGAAAGGAGAAGTTCAGAGGTTAGAAACACTGGAGCTTAACATAGACTCATTTTCTGGTCATCTTTGAAAACTTATTTGAACAAGTCACTGCTTGTGAGAAAACCAAGGGGCAATGCACACCACATCACCCCCTCACGTGAGCTGGAAGCAGCCTGTGTGCCCGCTCACAGCCCTCCAGCTGCCTCCTGCCACACTCCCAGCATCTTTCACATGAAACCCAACACTCCCCTGAAGGACAGACTTTTGTTAATTCCCACCTTACGTTACTCATAACAATCCTGTATAAATGACAGGCCAAACTCTGTCATCGCTTAGTTCTGATTACATGCATTTTACTAAATTATGGCAGAATCAAGTCATGGCACTGTATGTGTAGATTATCTAGCTGTTTGGGTTTTTAGCTATAGAGGAAGGAGGGTCTTAGTATCTAATGTTAAGGCATTAAATTAGATGCTTGGGTTACCTGATACCATAAAGTCAATAAAGAGTCAGGTATCTAACGTAGATGCTCCGATTTCTCTGTGGAAATCCCAATTAAAAACCTTAAGCTAACTTTGAGACCTGAGGTTGCATGGCATGTGGGACCCCTGGCCCAACACACAGATGCACGTGCATGCACACTCCTACTGAAAGTAACTGTGGTTGCAGAATAGAAGTTTGCCTCCGAAAAATCAAGATGTTGATATTTTGTTGAATCTGATGCAATTGCTGCTGCTGTTGCATCATGGTGGGAGCTGCACTTCTTTGTGCAGTTATTTCTTTGTCACTGCTCTGCTTTCCTTTCTTCTTCTTATGTACGTGACTGTGTGTTAATCCACAAACCTGAATAACTCAGAGCTCATGAAAACTGATCACTTTCAGTGCCTGAACTACCATCATAAATAACTTGGATTTAGACACTGCTAGAAACTAACAAGACTGCCAAGTATTAAGCCAATAATTAATTAGCCTAGTTTAAAAGTAGTTACTCTTTGACATAATAAATTGCAACTGGTGCAAACTGAGTCAAAGTCCTCCTCTAGTAAGAGATATGTTATACTGCCATAACTGTAACTGTTCGATACAACTTGAAGTGTGACAGTGAAGTATCCCTGAGTAGATAAATTCAACTATCTGGATTATTTACTACCATAGTATGTATCACTTTGGTACTGTCCATATTACTTGCCTTTACTGTGCATACATTTCGTTTTCAATGAAAATCCATATTTATGAAACGATTAAGTGATGCAGGATCTTTAAGGCCCCTTACACAGTATAATACTTTGATAGCATATGATCTGACATATAATTATTTTGCTCTATGATTTATTTGTATGCTGTAAACTAAAAATATTTAGAAAGCTGTCTTGTGAATAATGGACTATAAGAATCTGGCATTATTGCTGTTTTATTCAGGAAACTGCTGTTATACACAGCCTTGTGTCAGACAGGTTGCTCCACTTCTATGGCTTTACCATTTTGTATTACTACATCTGGGGCAGTTTAGAGTCCAATGAAAAGGGATTAATTCTGTTCTATTTCACTTTTTTTTTTTTTTTTTTTTTGGTGTATAAACCAACTTGACTTAACTTCCATTCTTACTACCATTTTATAGTGCAAAGTTAGATGTCTACTCTATCAATCCTCATGCAGATAGGTAATTTTTACTCACAGTTTTGTGTTGCCTGTATTTGAAAAGGCTGCACAAGATTTACTTGGACAAATACGGTATGCCAGCCTGAGCCTCAGGGGAGGATTTCCTTACTTCAAAAATGTTTCAGTTTCAAGAAAACTGCCTATAGAACACCATACACAGCCTTGGGATGCACAGTCCCCCTCAGTTCATCTCTGGAAAACAGAGAAGCTGGCAGAGGTAATGTGTTGAGTTTTCAGACCCATCAGTACATTGGAAACCAGCCCAAACTGAAGCTGCCTCCTTGCAGTCTCCAGGAAGTCTTTTCTCAGTGTATGCTGTAGCACTGGAGACAGTGCATTTACTTGCAAAATTGTATCAAGAATCATATTTGCAACAAGTAAAACTTTAGTTATACTAATATTCTAATACATTGTAAAATGACTTCTGAAAGTCATTTTTTGAGTTTTCTTTATGACTGTTGAAAGATAACAGCAAACTACTAGGACATACAAAATACTTTCTTAACTTGTTGCAAAATGCCTATTGATACCTTTCCACAAAGAATGCTACCTTTTAAGATTAATTTTAATGCATTCAAATTATATTCAAATTTCTGTAGGAGAAAGGATCGAATTCTACTAACAGTTTTCCTGTCCTGGGGGAATATGTCCAAAATCTTCATTTTACAGCAGGAAGACCATATAAATAAGAAAGATAATAGAAAACAATAGACTGAATACTGAATAGGGGCATAGCACATATGCATTATTTACAAGGCAGAAGGTTTAAGTATTACAAAACCTGAAACCAGCTCCCACATTAAAGAAAGGGATATTTGAGATAAGATATTACATGACTCCAATACTAATCTTTTGGGATGTTTTGAATTCAAATTCTATTCAGTAAGAAACACTGTAGATTGTGGTACATTTATGAACAGCAGTCAAAAACATGTCTTCAATTTTACCTTTAATATAGTTAGAACAGGGGAAAAATCCACCTAAATTAACAGGCCTGAAGAAAAGAGTAAAGGCTTGCAGAATCAAATCCTTTTGTTTCTAAAACCTTATTATCAAAATATGTAACAAAATATTACCACATAAAGAAAAATATCTTGTGAAAAAGACCATCACTAGTTTAAAACATTTGAACTCGTCACGTTGGTTTCTGAGCAGGCACTCTCAAACCCACATGAAATCTCCAGTGGGCAGGAGAAAATTACCGTTTACACGCACACAGTCTGATTCACCATGTTGTTGCACCACAAGGGCACTGCTTTGGTCCCTCAAAATGTTTGACCAACTCTGCCTCTTAGAGAAGTCACAGAGCAGAAGGGATCCTCAGAACCTCAGACAATGAAGCAAAACCTTTCCTTTGTTAAGCTGCTAAAAATGAGGTAAAATAACATTACTGGAGAGGGAGAGGGGCACTTGGTTTCTGTTATGAAGAGAATGCAGAAGTGCTTTCTCAACTCCTCCTAGCAGCACACCAGGAAAAACAGAGAAACAAATCAAGAACGTGGAGAAGGAAATACCAAAGGTCAGGTTAGCACCTCTCCCCTCCGGCTTTGTGAGGCATCCCTCTGCTCTTGGATATGCCCTTTGAAGCACTCAGCCCACTGCTCACTGCACTTCCTCCTCCAAATTTCACCAAATGAAGCTTTTTCAAAGGATACCAATGCAAATCAATAGTATTTGAATAGCTAACGCTGAAACATTTACTCTCTTTTCTGTTGCACTAATTATCATCCTTTGATATGCTTGTATCAAGCAGGGAATACTTTTCTAAAGGTAGTGGAATAGACAAGTGTCTATTTGCAAACACTGATATTCCTAAATGCTTATGGTATAAAAGACCCAACATGCAATCTATCCCAGGAAAGTGTCAGACAACAACTGTCAATATACTAAAATTTGGTTCATTATTGCATAAACCATCAAATACCAGGTATCTCTGTTTAAAGAAAATAAATAAGTAAAATAAAAATCCATTCCAGCTTCCCAGTCCTCCAAAAGCCTGCTTAACATAACTGTAACATGCCTCCACAAGAGAGAAGCCACAGATGGCTTCATGCTACAGAGCTTGCTCACACCTTTATCATCTACTACTACAAAATCGTGCCTTTTTCTGCCTCTCCACGCAATGTCACAGCCTCATGAAGATCAGGGTACAGAGATCAACAAAAGCTAGAACAGTGCTGGTGGTGATACTATATGTTATTTACTCGTTAAAAAAACAACCCACAAAGCTTACACCAAATAACACACTGCTGACCACCTTCACCCATAAGTAGAACCTCTGAGGCACCATGGGACAGTGCCGGGCAGCAGAGTCCTAGAAAGAGCACAGTGCAAGGGAGCGGCACCAAGACAGTGGCCTCCCTCTCTTCCTCCCCAGGGCCACAGGTAGGAGCAGGGATTGAAGGATTTTCCATGTGCCTTGAAAGCAACCAGCGCTGATTCTGAAGAGCTTTTTTTAGTGATGAAGCTCTTCAGCTAAAGGCATACAGGGGCTGGAGCACTGTTTCTGTGCCGGAGCTGGGCAGCCCCCCGGCAGAGCTCGGGCTGAGCCACGTGGCACGAACAACCTCAGCTCTGCAGGGGTTCACGTACCATGACGTTTTCTCCAACACATATAGCAACTTCAAAAGAATCCCTGTCTTGGGGAGTGGGCTTTTTCTTCTGCAATGAATAAAAATAACTTACGCCACTGTCTCAACACAGTGGAAACTATAAAATAACTTGTTACTTTTGGCTGCCATGATATTGTATTTACAAGTACCATTTTACATCTTCTTACCAATTCTTTTAAAACACCATTTCATAATGTATTCCTATCAGTGTGAGAATGCCTGCTATTAAATGAATTTTCAGATTTTATTTTTTTACTGTTCAAAATGGGGAAAATCCTGCTTGTTCAAAATGAATTTTCAAAAAAATAAAATGAAAAATCAGTATTCCATATAAAAAAAATTCAGTATTGACATAGTTTGGGGTTTGGGGTGTTTTTGGTTTTTTTGGTTTTTTTTTTTTTTTTTTTAAGAAGAGCTGACGAAAATCAGTAGCTCTACTAAAAAGATGTCTCTACTTCATGGACACATAGAGTTCAAGAAAACATATGACATTCTTTGCTACATGCATATACAGTAACATACTGGTTGGTGAGAACACTCATATTTGTTTATGAAATCCAAAAGTGACTAGAGAGAAATAAAGGCTACTTATACTGTGTTAACATACATGTTGCATAACAGCTAGCTACACAGATGAAAAACCTTTTGGTCTCTTTTCAGTCCATAAGATTAAAAAGATTTTCCTAATTAGCAAGTAAAATCATAACACTTTTGAGGAAATTTCTGCCGTGCTAATATGGAAATCTTTCATTCCCTAAAGAGGAAAATCTTAATAAATAAATAAATAAATATATAACTCCTAGTCATATTAATGTAATAAATGAAAATGCCTAAGATGCAAGGAGACTTGTCCTTGTGTGCAGATTAGCCATTTGTTTGAAGGCTTCAAAGCATTTCATTCTTCCCTCCCTTTTTAATGCACATTGCACAACATGACTATTGCTCCTTATGAAATGGCTAGTAGTTTAGGGCTGTTGGGAGTTTTTTAAATCAAACTCTTCCAGAAGAGTTTGATTGGCACCTGTTTTTTTCTTAACATCCTGTGCAATTTTGGAAAACAAACAGCATGATATGATACAAGAACATCTACAAAACTAGGAAAAAACCCCACCAAATCAGACCCTGTAAAGAAACCCCTTGAGTACCTACTGCTGCGAGCTAACTGCAGATTCCACATATTTGGTTCACAGGTTAAAACATTTGACAAACTTGCAGTGCCCACATGACTGTTCAATATACATGCTTTAACTCTTCAAAAGTATATAGCGTAATAGATGCATTGAACGAGATTACAGAAAATAAACCCTGATTCTGATCCAAATTACAAACTGTATTAGATTAAAAAAATTACCAGTGACACAAAGAAAGCAAGTGTGCTGTGACACTCTTGCTTATGTTCCTACTGCTTTCTCACACATGGGCCAGGAGACAGAAATAGCAGAGAGATCAAATCAGAATGTTCTTCTGAGATGTTGACCCAATCAAAGCCAGACCTGCCCACAAGCCTGGCAGGGAAGATGGCTCCTTGTGCTGTGGTTTCACAGGCTGAAGTATCTTCTAGGTTCTAAGAAAACTTGAGTATACATCCACATCTAACTTTCTTATCAAACAAAATAATAATAAACAAAGTTTTTCAGCACTGCCCACCATTACTGCACTGCAGTATGAAGTTATTGGTGTTCTAATATAAAGTATATCTTGGCACATGCTAAGCACACACCACACAAACACGTGTATCTATAGAGCTGTTGGGTTTTTTGTGAGGCTTCATGACCTCTAGATGCATTTGCTTCTACTGCCCAAAGGCATCCAATGCCAATTTAGATGCCTGTGCTTATGTGACCTGGCGTCTAGCACTCCTGAGGCTACAGCGCTACCATAACGCCTGGATCTTACCAACCCATCCCATGTAGGATGTCTCAAATAATGTTAGCTATTAATCTTTGGCAACTCTACAGAGACCCTTATTTTTACATAGTATTTTTACATATCATAGAATCATTTAGGTTGGAAAAGACCTTCAAGATCATCAAGTCCAACCATCATCCATGCCCACTAAACCATGTTACTAAACCATGTTATGGAGTACCCCGTCTACGCATTTTTTTAATACCTCCAGGGATGGTGACTCAACCACTTCCCTGGGCAGCCTATTCCAATGTCTGACAACCCTCCCAGTAAAGAAATTTTTCCTAATATCTAACCTAAATCTCCCTTGCCTCAACTTGAGGCCATTTCCTCTTGTCCTATCTCCAGCCACCTGACAGAAGAGACCAGCACCCACCTCACTACAGCCCCCCTTCAGGTAGTTGTAGAGAGCTATAAGGTCTCCCCTCAGCCTCCTCTTTTCTAGACTGAACAGCCCCAGCTCCCTCAGCCGCTCCTCATCAGACTTGTGCTCCAGCCCCCTCACCAACTTGGTTGCCCTCCTCTGGACACGCTCCAGCACCTCAATGTCTTCCCTGTAGCGAGGGGCCCAAAACTGAAAACAGTACTCGCGGTGCGGCCTCACCAGTGCCGAGTACAGGGGAACAACCACCTCCCTGCTCCTGCTGGCCACACTATTTCTGATGCAGGCCAGGATGCCGTTGGCCTTCTTGGCCACCTGGGCACACTGCTGGCTCATATTCAGCCGGCTGCCAACCAGCACCCCCAGCTCTTTTTCTGCCGGGCAGCTTTGCAGGCACTCTTCCCCAAGCCTGTAGCGCTGCATGGGGTTGCCGTGACCGAAGTGCAGGACCCGGCACTCGGCCTTGTTGAACTTCATACGATTGGCCTCAGCCCATCGATCCAGCCTGTCCAGATCCCTCTGTAGAGCCTCCCTACCCTCGAGCAGATCGACCCTGCCTCCCAACTTGGTGTTGTCTGCAAACTTGCACTCAATCCCCTCATCCAAATCATCGATAAAGATACTAAACAGAACGGGGCCCAACACCGAGCCCTGGGGAACACCACTTGTGACCCACCGACAACTGGATTTCACCCCATTCACCACAACCCTCTGGGCTCATCCATCCAGCCAGTTTTTCACCCAGTGAAGAGTACACTTGTCCAAGCCATGAGACACCGGCTTCTCAAGGAGTATACCATGAGAGACAGTGTCAAAGGCCTTGCTGAAGTCAAGGTAGATAACATCCACAGCCATGTTCCTGTCATGACTTTTATGCTTTCTGTTATTTCCCCTCCTTCATTTTAGATTTTGCTTTAGCATCTCTTCCTGAACCAGTGTTCATACAACTGGGTATTTCAGTTAACATTTCATTTACTTGCGGGTGGCAGGGGAGTGGGGTCTGGAAGAGCAGCATTTTTTGCTGTTTAAGACACAGCCATACCCTTTTCCAGAGCATTTTCCCATTTTTTTTTTCTTTTCCTTGATTTATCTTCTCTTCAGTGTTTCTTGTACTTGGCAATATTTTTCAGGGTTTTATTTCACTTTTCTTCTACTTTGTGTGTTTAAAGAAAACAGAAACAAAAGCCCAGCAGAAGACTTCAGAAGCCTGCTTTTCCCAGCGTCACCTAGCCTGAATTATCTGTAGACAACCTGATCTCTTTCCATTTGCACACAGCTTTCTGCTTTCTACTTATTTCCATTTCCTCTGTATCATTTCTCTTTCTCTTCTGTCAATTCTTTCTTTCTCATCATCGTCTCCTGCCACCCCCTAATTTCATTCAATTCAACACTCCATTCAGCCTATTAGCAACAATGGAGATAAACAAATAGCCTTTCCCTCTTAAAAAACACAGCACTGTTAACATGCACTCTAACAGACAAATTAGAGACATTGCATGAACAATGATTACTGACCTTCCTTTCCTCATGCAACTTGTTAATGAAAATTACCTGCGTGGAGAAACCTTTTCCGGTGTATCAAGACCGTTTATGATGATGTAGGTACAGTGCATTATATTTAATTGACACTCCTAGATTTTAAGTTTGCTGCAGAATGGCTAGTTTTTCAAACTGTTCATACAGAATACTGCACACTGCATCGCAGAACCTGAAAATCCAGATTAATTGCCGTATTAGAAATCCTGCTTCGTATGAAGCAAGGCTTGCTGTTCTGGAGGAACAAAAAGGTATTCCTCAGGCTTTCAGCACACATGTTTTTGGTATTAGAGCATCTTCCTCAGTGGACTATCTTCTTTTCCTAGGCTTGTCCTAAAAATCCTGTATTCTTTAGGCAGCATAGGAACAATGTCAGAAATAATTAAATTTGCTTCCTCAGCATCATGACACTTCACCAGAAACTCCAAGATCACCAACTGATGTCAGCAGCACAAGCTTTAATGGCACCCGAGTACACTGCCGCTGGTTTTATGAAAGAGAAAAAAAGATTGTAGGTGAACGCTTCTCAGCCAGACCTACCTCGGCTGGCTGTGTTGCACATCAAAGGTAAAAAATGTACAAAAACCTTGTTACCATTTCAGCTAATCAAATTCTGTGGCTTGCTGGGGAGTGTGTGCACACACTGACCTCTACAATGTCACGACTTTCAGGTTACTCATTGATTTCCGGGAATCAAAAATATGATGCAAATAAGGAATTGCTACTCAATTAGTTCTTATCACAAGCTCGCAGTCTGTGGCAATGGTATGACACATGGTTCTGCATAACAATTGGAAACAAGGCTTTTCTAGCCAGGTAACTGTCCTCAAAGGCAAGACGTGTCCCCTTTCCCAAGAACAGATGTAGTCAGCAACATGATTAATGCCTTTGCGCATGGTACAAGACTGATTTTAACAGCTGTCAGCAATTTCAGATGGTATGGGCAGTCCCTTCCCACTTATCCTATACACGTGATACCAATGTAATCACGGTTTTAGTCTGCACACAGAAGGAAAGCTTTTCTTTTTCTCCTTATTATTATTTAATTCCATCACTGCCAGCTAACTGTAATGAAACTATTTGGAGCTTCTTTAAAATGCCTATCGTTTACCATATGTTAATTTAATTTTTAAGAGACAGCTATATTATGCAAGTTGCAATTCTTTGCCTACCAATATATGTCATTAAAATGAATATTCATGTGGCACTTCCAGTGGCTTTGCTTAATATCAAACCTACCGGAGTCATTAAAAGGCTTGTCAACATAGCCCACCAGTGCCTCTGGCACTTGTAAATTATGAACTTTAACTCTCTGTCTGCAAGTGCTAATCTCAGTGTAAAATAGAAAAATAAATTACTGGCATCAATTACCAAAGTTTATCATTTTCATGGGTAAATTGGGATTTTTATAGTACCTCCAGCATGCACTTAGCTTTATTAGAAGTCACTAATAAGTTACTCTTGACTGGTCCAAACAAACAGAAAACCACTTTAAATACATTAACATTTCTGTCTCTAGATTTCATGAAATTGCCATTATCAGCAAGCAGATATTCTTACTAATTCCAGAACTATTACCATTTATTCCCTTAAATCAGGCGAGGCGCTGCAGGAGAACTTGTGTAAAATAGAGGCTTGGTTGCCTTCCCTTCTGTGGAAATCCCCCAGTGCAAAGGCCAAGCAAATACCGGTTTGTCTGTGGGAAAAGTGAGAATCAATGGCTAATTAAAGGTCTCTTGATCCAGAGCGGTCCCCCGCAGGGAGTCCTTACATGATCAGCGTACAGGGTAGCATGCCTCAAGATTGTGTGGGATGAAAAGTTGCTGCCACTCCACACCCACCACGTCTGGGGTGTTGGGCAGCCGTGGAGGGTGACACAGGGAGGGAGAGATGCTGTTTTGCCTGCCTGATGTGAGCAGCCATAAAGGCAGGCTAGTTAAAAGGGGAAAATTACTGAACAAAAGAAAATGTCTGCTAAAAAATACTGTCAGAGAAAATGCCTCCCAGCCTGGAAGCTGTGAGCCTTGAAAACATCCTTGAAAAGTGCAGCTGGCCTCCTTGGAGTACAGCTGGGTACCTAGAAACTGGACACATCCTCAGATAACATCAATAGGTGCAAAAACAAGGAACTGCAACAGCAACATATTGTCTGAAAAGGTGAAAAATAGTCTGGCAAAGGGGGAAAGTTCTCTCCAAGAACTTCTCGTACCTTTCATTTTCCTAAACAGGTTGAATTTTGCTCAAGCTTTCTTACAAATTCTTGGACTCTCACCTGGGACGCCTGGCTGACTACAGACCCTGTGACACAGGTCATCTTTCATAGAATAGTTTGGGTTGGAAGGGACCTTTAAAAGTCATCTAGTCCAACTCCCCTGCAATGAGCAGGGACATCTTCAACTAGATCAGGTTGCTCAGAGACCTGTCCAACCCAACCTTAAACGTTTCCAGGGATGGGGACCTACCACCTCTCTGGGCAACCTGTTCCGGTGTTTCACCACCCTCATTGTAAAAAATTTCTTCCTTATATCTAGTCTGAAGCTACCCTCTTTTAGCTTAAAACCAATACCCCTTGTCCTATCGCAACTGACCCTACTAAAAAGTCTGTCCCCATCTTTCTTATAAGCCCCCTTTAAGTACTGAAAGGCTGCAATAAGGTCTCACTGAAGCCTTCTCTTCTCCAAGCTGAACAACCCCAACTCTCTCAGCCTTTACTCATAGGAGAGGTGTTCCATCCCTCTGATCATTTTCGTGGCTTTCCTCTGGACCTGCTCCAACAGGTCCATGTCTTTCTTGTACTGAGGACTCCAGAGCTGGACACAGCACTGCAGGTGGGGTCTCACCAGAGCAGAGCAGAGGGGCAGAATCACCCCCCCTTGACCTGGTGACCACACTGCTTTTGATGCAGCCCAGGATACGGTTGGCCTTCTGGGCTGCGAGCACACGTTGCTGGCTCACGTCGAACTTTTTGTGCATCAGTACCCTCAAGTCCTTCTCCACAGGGTTGCTCTCAATCCTTTCATCCCCCAGCCTGTATTGACACTGGGGGTTACCCCGACCCAGGTGCAGGACCTTGCACTTGGCCTTGTTGAACCTCATGAAGTTCACATGGGCCCACTTTTCCAGCTTGTCCAGGTCCCTCTGAATGGTATTCTGTCCCTCAGGCATGTCAACTGCACCACTCAGCTTGGTGTCATCTGCAAACTTGCTGAGGGTGCACTGGATTGAGGTGAGACTGTTACTTTATTGGTCCCCCTCTGGGCCTGCTTTGGGGGTTGGTTCAGTTTGTCTTCCCCTCTGGGATGGTCTGGCCCCTTCTGAAATCTGCCTAATTTGCTTGATATCAGTATTATATATCCATATAAGTAATTGATAATAACAATATCTGCTGTTACATTGTTGATACGTTTGCTTCACTAATGTGAAGTAGTTTGCAGTAACCTGTAATAGTATATACCTACTTGGTTGGTGCTATACTATTGCTTGTTGCTATACTATTGATTGATACTATATTACTGATTGCTGATAGCAATTTGTAATAGTTTGAGATATAAATATAGATTTGCTTTATTAATCTTAGCTGTACTTGTTAGTGGTAACTTTTTGTAGTATTTGTGGTAATCTGTAATAAAGTAGAGAAATTTAGAGCATAAAGCCTCCATGTATTAGCAAATCCTACCCATGGTCACCATATCTATACACCTGCAGACTGGGTAACCCTTTGGGTCATGACAGTGCCCCACTCCAGTACCTTCATAGAGTGGGGAGGATGGAAGTGGCGCAAACGACCACGGAGCCTCCACGTGTGCTCAAAGTCTCCCTCTCGCAATAGCGCTTTATTAGCACAATCCTACTGAAAAGCGCAGGACCGCTGTCTTAGGTCAAACTGAAAACCTACAGACCCAGTCTCCAGAATGAGTCATAGGCAGGCACCTGGGCAAGGATAAGAATCTGGAAGTGCAGAGGGTATTTCCTCCTAACTCCTGAGCAGTTCTTCCTCCTCCTAAAACAATGTGTTATGCATGCTTCCAGGACCTTCTGCTGCCATTCCTTAGCTCAGCATATACAGAAAGCTTCTGGGAAGATTTGTGAAAAGGTGAGGGATGCCTTCATTAGTGCTGATGACCCCTGATGCCTGTTACATCTGCCTGAACTGGAAGAGTAGAACAAATAATCCAGTGCCAAAGGCCACCTGGTTTTGACTTAGCTCAAACAAAGTTGAGACAATTTCACGGTTGTGACTGCCAAATCCTTCATTCCTGGGTGCAGGTCTTCTTAAAAGCACTGCCCAGGGGGCAGAATGAAGATCCAACATGTAAACTTAACTTTGGCATTTGCTGACGCTTCAGCAGACATCTGAATGACAACTTTCTCCTAACACGGTGTTTTGCATAAAACCTCCTGGTTTTCAGAGGGGTATTGGTTTTCGCTGAATATGCTTCAAGAAAGACAATCTCTTCATTAGTCCAAACAATACAAAGAATATGAAATATTTGCCACATCCTTAAAAACATTTGGTTTGCAGTTTTGGTTTTTTTTTTCATATATGCCAGATACCCTTCATCACTCTACGTGTAAGAGTTTGCTTTAGGAGGTCATTGCTCCTGAAAAGACTTAGGCTCTCTTTGAGTGCTCACACTTTAAATGAGCAACCAAGAGAAACGCAGCTATCTGTCACTACCCACCCTGGCCAGAATTTTCCCATGCTCTGCAGGCACTGTCAAGAAGCAAATTCTTGCTTCGTTTCATTTTAGGCAGCAAAATAATTCATTCCAAGCAGCCAGGTTTTAAAAAATATGAGTTTTTGCTGATACTCAGTTTTTTGGAAATGCAGCCTTGGTGTCACGCTTGTGTGAAAGCCAAGGACTTCTGAAAATCTGGCCCTAGTGCATGTCCGTGCCAGATATAAAACATGTTTGTGTACACATGTCTGCTAAACTTTCAGCACCTAAAAACCCAGGTGTGCAATCTTCCAAAAGGCTAGCAGTAATCGTCCAGGACGGCCATTTATCAGAATAAATAAGGGATCTAACACAAAGCAGGCAGCTAGGAAGTGCTCTGGATTTCTAGCAGTCTATTTTACACAATGCTGGTGCAAATGTCTTTGCTCTTCATTTTGGTCATTGCATGACTGAACAACTAAACAGATGGTACATGAACAGTATGCAAAACATTTAATCATGCCGGGCAAGGTACAGTAATACCAGCTGTTCTGGCCTGCCAACCTTGGTGGAGTTTAGATAACATTGAAAGAAAGATGCATTTCATTTTACTCTGTTTTCCCTCCTGAGTCCTCCTTTGGTCTCACCTCAACAAAATAGAAGCTAAAACTAGGAAATTTGACTAATATGCTGTAAATGCAAGAAGCATTCCACACCATTTTACCTCATCCACATAGGAATTTAGTACTTTAAAGAGAGCAAAACAATGCAACCTGTAGAGTTGCTGCCTCCACAGCCTTATTATCCTTCCCAGGTCTACGGCCAAATCTCTGTATAGCGCGTTAATTCTGACCAGAATTTGGCTTCAGATAATTATATAAGCAGAAGCTACCAATAAATTATCACAAGTGCTCTTCCTCAGTTGAACTATGGGTGATAGACTGGTAGAATAGGGATACCCACCTCACTTTCCTTACATGCCAGCTTTAAAGCCAAGTAAAGAACTGTAGCCCCTGAATAAGGATTGATAAGATACATGCTTTGCCACCTGTATGCATCCCTTGCTGGACATAGGAGATGCCAGGAGCAGACAGAGCCCTTGGGCCAGGTTTTCCAGCCAAAAGCACATATACAAATATACAAATAAAGGGGAGTTATAAATACTCTACCTCCTGCACCAATATAAGGCTCTCGATTTTCTCTTTGTCCCAAAGACATACATTTTTCCTAATATCTTAACTCTTAGAAAGTAAAACAAATTAAGTCAGAAACAACAAAAAGCTCATAAGCATTAACAGCTGATAAGAACAGTATAAAATTACAAAATAAGCCAAAGCTAAAAATTAAATTAACCCCAAATTTGGAGGAAAGTTATTTCAATCTACATTTCTTAAGCAAGCCTCGTGATTTTTTTTTCATACTTCAGGTTGACTTTAGCGTGCACAGCTCACCCCTGCTTCTCTGCATGGGTTGAGGTTGAACTACTTGCATTTTAGATTGACAGCTAGCTGCACAGACTCTAGTTTTATGGTTTGCAAACTCTTACAAAACCAACAATCTTAAACAATATTTGAGAATTTCATGTTAGTCAGCAGCTCTTTGCAGTGAGCACACACTGCACCACAAAGCTCAATTTAGCAAGTGTTCTCAGTAAATATAGGAAAAAATCTTGTGAGGCCACATGGCTGTTACCAGACTATATTTTCCCCATACTTCAAGAAATCTCTGATTCCTGGGTTTGGGGTTTTTTTTACAAGAACCAACAAAAGATGTTTCTAACACCCTCCTTAGCTCAGACTCTCCCTCACTGAGCCAATAAGCCTTCACTAAGCTATGTGAATTACTTTTTAAATTAAGAGAGCAGCACATGTTCCTGCATACGAGAACAATAAGAGGCTTTTGGCAATGATCCTGCTTGAATAATTATAATATTTTACATTTTTACACTGCCTTTCATCGTCCTGGGTCCCAGAGTACTTCACTAAACAGAGGGCTGCGTCCACAACTGCTGCCTCCCAGTCATGTCACACTTGTTTGCAGGATGTGCGAAGTCCAACCAACTTTGCAGGTGTTTGCCTCACACACACAAGCAAAAATGCCACTGTTGACAGTATACTGAATTAATGTCATTAACATAGGAAGCATAGAAGTAATAAATTCAGGTCAAGGAAACTGGCCTGATCCAATGAAAACTGGTTGAAAACAGGAAAATGTTTCCACCAGGCAAACATACAGAACCTTAAAAGCAATGCCAGTAGCTGACATACTTCTCCTAATATCCTCTTGAAAGCAGGAAAGGGTGAGAATAAACACAGTGCCATGCTAATGTTTAAATTGCAGGGGTAGCTCCTAAACAGCATTTTCAAAAGTGTCCAAAAGTTATGTAAGCTGGTGTATAACTAAAAAAGCTTCAAAAGCAAACCTGCTTTTTAGCAGTGATCTTCCCCATGTTTACAGCTACAGCACTAAAAATCCTGCCACAGGTGAAGATACTCACATTGCATAGTTTATTATGGCTACATTTGACTGTGAAGGTGTTACTCAAAACCAGAAACCGCATGCCAGTTCTCCTGATGGCTGTAGAGTCTCTTCTCTCCACAAGCTGATCACACTAAGAAGTGTACCACTATCATCATGCTGTCTTTCAAGGGTAAAAACCCACTCTCACAACCAGGAGAACCATGGGTAGCCTACGTCTGGGTACCACCTGTCGACAACAGCAGTAACAAGTGAGCTCAACTACATCAACTGAAGTAAAACCACTCCCAACAAAAACATCTCTAGCCAAGAAAGTCCCCACAGCATAACCATGCAGATCTCGCACAATCCCCCGCAGGTCTTCATTTCTGACCGACAAAAGCTGGGAAAACAGAGCGACTCCCACAGCCGAGGTCACGGCAGAAAAACAGTGCCTGCCCCCCTGCACTCCCCCAGCAACCCAGTGGCACACAAATCACAGCTGGGCTCAGTGTGGGGCCATTTTCTCCTGGGCTTTTTGCTTTTAAACAGAAGGGACTGTTATTTTGTTTTGTGCTAACAACTGCAAAATGCTTTTTTTTCCCCCACAAAGCACTGCTGTCTCTTAGCCCCTGAGCCTTTCTGTGAGTGCAGAGCGGTACGATCCATCAGGGAAACCTGTGATTTTGTCCATTGTGCTGGTCGGGTTGTGAGCAGGGCTATAATGGGAGCCCTGATAGCAGTAATTCGTAATGAGCGGCTCCACTGCAGTCACTGTGGTTTTTTGTCCATTTCGAATAGAAAGAAAGGAAAAATGTCAGCAGTGCTTCAGCAGCTGCTTCAGTTCCTTTTAGACTTTTGGTAAGTGAATGTGTACATAATTACATGCCGAAAAGGAAATGGCGCTTCAGTGGCAAGGGAGATGCAGTGATCCGTGGGAGGTGGCTCTGGCACGAGCCACAGCCACGCAGGCCACAGTTCCACCAGCACAAGCACATGCTCCTCACATACCACTTACAGAAATAACAGGAGTTCGAGTCTCATCAGAGTTGCACTGGTTTTAACCCCAGCCAAACTTCAAAGTTTTTCTTGATTTACACCCATATGAGATCAAAATAACCCCTGCCATCTTCAGCTCTTTGTAAACAAAAAACGTCTTGAAAGCCTGGCCCAAAATCAAAGTCCCTGAGCCTTTGGGGGGAGGAAATAAATCTGAACCCTTCACAGAATCTTTTTCTTCAAATAATTACTTGTTGGGTTTGCATTTCTCACTTAGAAGCTTTCCTCCCCAAGTAACTACAAGATTAAAAGAAACATGGTAAAAAGTGTGACGAGACAGAGCAAATTTAATTTCTGCAAGTGAAAAGCATGAAACAATTACAGAAAGAGGACTCACACTCTGCTGAGAGACACCTCACATCCAGCGCTCAGTGACCTAACTGGGAAAGAATAAGATTTGCGTAGTGTTAAATTAGCGGCATAAATGTATGTTAATCATACCCAGCTGCAAGTATTTCGCTGCTTCTCCTGTGTTTAGTACATTGAAGTGGTGCTGTAAAATATTAAAGATAAACTTGTGTTGCAAATTTAAAGGCAAATCCAAACTTCCTCAAACTTGAAGCTTGTTCTCAGCTTCAGGAGTTGAGGGTTTCAGGCAAAACAGCCCCTGGAGTCTCTTTCTCTTTAGCTTTCCCCACACTGAGCCACTACCAGCCTAGCTCTGCAAAGACCTGCTGACTTACTGTTCTCAATACACTCAAATCTTGCAGACCTTCCACCCACTTTTGTTAAGCTCCAGATCAAACACAAGTGGCTTTAAAATTGTTTAAAGCCTAAGTTGCCCCCATCAGCTGCTGAGTGCAGTTAAGCACAGCAGAGTTCTTAACCTGACTGCAGCTGGTAGGTCCCATCATAAAACATCAAAATAAGGGTTTTCTAAATGAATTTCCCCAAAAGGCAAGGTTACTCATGACCACAGTTTGAGCTATAGCAAGTCTATATATTATGGGAATATAGAAATATATTAACTGCTGATCAAAACAGATGCTTTTTTTTAGTTGCTTCACAGGTTTTTAGGAAATACTTCTAAGTGCAGGTAGAACAGCAATTTTATATTAATTTCTGCTATTTTGTTGAGAGAAAATAAGATGTCTACAAATCTCTGCATTAGCAAACCCAAATCATTTGCAGAGGCATATACCACTCCAGACTCAGCATGAAGGAAGCAAATCAAACATAAATAAAAGCACAAGATGAGATTCAGTCTTTAAGCCAAAAGAATATTACTTAAGTAACAGACTCAGCAAAACCTAAAATATTATTTTAGAGTCTGGTGATGATAACAAAAATTATAATGACTTTGAGGGAATGCTTTATAGTTTTCTATGTCAAATTAAATGAGGATTTAATGCAAAAAATTTGAAAGTGAGAGAAGTGAGATCTTTGTATATTTTGTGCATATATGTATAAATATGTAAGAAAATTTATAAGGAAAAGAAGCTTTTTTGGTACGGATATTGCATGTGTATGCATTGTCTGTTGATACAAACACAAAACAGATTAGGAAAATCAATACTCTATTCTTTTTCTAGATTTTTATCCACTGTAGTACACAAAAGCAATTTAGGCCCTGGCTGCACTGAATCCTTACTTCAGCATTTCTTAGACGAGTATATTTGTCATTCCTCTGACAAACAATGGATAACGGGTGGTAAATCAAGATTGGATTATTTTTAGTACATTTTAAAAATGTAAGCAAAGCACAAAGTTAATAGATAACTTTTCTTGAAAAAAATGCATTTAGTCTCTGATGCTAAAGAAAGCAAGAGTCAGAAAGAGCATCAGACATTATCAACCATGACCAAACCACCTGTACTGCAGGAGTCCATGGGCTTTCTAAAACCTTGTCGCTAGAAAACGAGAAAGAAAGGTTGGCAACACGATTAGCTGCCTGTTTCATGACCTTGAATAACCACTGCATGTTCTAGATCACTCTGTATGGAGAACATCATTGATGGCAGCAGATCCAGGTTAGGGTGCAACTGTCTCTAGTTGCTCTTTCCTACAATTTTCATTTTTCTTCTTCGGTAACAGCGCCTGCTCAGTGTGGGAATGGCAGCCTCTCTCATGCAGGTCCATCACTGCACAGAAGATTATCTGACCAGGCCTTAGGCCAACTAGGAGAGAATTTTTTCCTAAAATAGATTTTTTTAATTGTGTTCCCTTTAAGTTGAGTTTCCCTTCTATCTTTTGAATGGTGTCAACCACAGCAATTCTGTATGTTATATTCAAATAACCAAGCACTTGCCTTTTGCTTGTATCTCAGACTCTGCTTTTTCATCCTTGTCCTGCATGAATGTGTTCCTATCCTCCTCTGTTTCCAGCAGTCAGTAGGATGTGTATAAAATTCATGTATTACTGTCTGGTTTTCAGAAGTAGTGAAATTGCAGCACAATGTAAAGAAAACGAGTCACAGCTCCAGGAGAAGGAAACCCCATTGAACAGGAAGGGCAAGCACACTAATTGGCTGGTACTGAAAATAAATAGCAAGTTGAAACACATGACTAGAAAGTCAGGGGGATCATTTTTGCCTTGAAAAGGAAGGAAGGGGGCGGGGGGGGGAAGGCAAGCAGGTGTACTGCAGCGTCTGCCAAGTGTGTTTTCACACAGAGAGACTCAGATGAGGAGAAACAACAAAAGGGAGGACCATGTATTGGAATCAGTGAAAAGTAAAACCAGAAGGGAGTTATACAGGAGGTGCTTTATAGTCACAAATTCAGGACTCAGGAAAACAAAGACAACAAGGTGTTTAGTACAGCATTTAGGAGACACGCAGATACCTCTAAAACAATACTGTCATGTCCTTTGTCTTAAGGCACTCTGAATGCAGAATAGAGTATTTCGAGTTCAGGATCTGGAGCAACATAAAGGTGGCTCACGCTGCTGAGGACTGACACCCAACTCTAGCTGGATGCATTATTCCTATCCTTTATCACCTTTGGGATACTTGATTTAATTGTAGTTGGAGGCAACTTCAGGTCTGCCTTGTTCCCCAGCAGTGCAATGGGAATGAACCTATGGGCAAGGATCTGGCCAGTATTTCTGAAGTTTAAACAAAACATATGAAAATTACAGCAACTAGTGGATGGGGAACCGAATAAAACCAATCTGGAGATGACTACAGATCATTTCAACATAAAATATCACAGACTGATGAGAACATTTTGCATTAAGAATAAGGCTAATGAAACAAAACTAACAGTGACAAAAATTGTGATTTGAACAATGTTCATTCAGCTAAGCAAAAATGAGCAATTTCAGGGACAGAAATATATGCACCCACTCCTGTCACTTGAAATAGCACATTAGCACAGCAGTTAATGTCCAAAACTTAAGCACCACCTTCTTGTATTACTATTCCTAAACCACAGTCCCCTCTCCATGTGCTCTGTTTTGAACTGGATGATTACAATTGCCACCTCAGCACTTTTTCACTTCTCCTTCAAATCCCAGAGTATCATGTATGTTTCTTACTAGACAGAAGATATGCCTGGTTGACTGAAATGGTTCAACTTCCCCCTCCATACCCACAACAAGTAGATCTTCTGCTCCAAACACAAGAAAAGAGCTGTAACACCATTATTTTTGCGGTGCCTGTGGTGTTTTAAAGACATCTATGCACTAGAAACTGAACCGATACCTCTAATATATTTCATGAAAGCCCTCCAATAGCTGTCAAATGGTAATGACTTTTACAGACTGGGAAAGATTAGCTTTTGTCTTTTTAATATATTATCAGATTCTCATTGAAATAGGCTACTGAAAACAGCCAATTTCTCCACAATTCCTTTCCTTTTCTCATGGTTGAAGACATCTGTACCTTTCAACATACTTGAAACACTAAATAAGAATTCACCTTAGAAATTATTGAATGACTTTTCAAAATATCCTGACCATAATCCACATGTGTAATTCTCATTATTGTTAATGTAAAGTACATGTATGAAAAAAGAGAGACTATACACCTTAAGACCAGGTATTGCACTGCTTCATGAAACTGAAAAGAAAGCTATTGCCACTCATACCAAGAAACTGAAGTATGAGCATTTCTTTTACATCATACCAACACTAAGTTAAAGCAGGCTTCAGAGCTGCTGATTTTCTTGAGGGCACTACACCTGTTCATTTCATGAGGTTTTAATAGTTGGGATGATGAAAACTGAGCTCTGAAAGGTCCTCTTAGACATAATAGAGTTATTCCCTTAAGCTTCATGAATGAAATACATTCAATGCCATTTTAAAGAAAACATAGCTCATAAATACAAATGTGTATTTTTGTTTTTTTAACTACACAGTAATTTCTCTGTCCTACCTCAGAGGCATGTCTGGGGAGGGAAATGAAAGAAATGTACAACCTATAAAATAATGTAAGTCATCTTCATTATAGAGAACATTAGCTAACTCTTACTCCTCATTAGTACAACACTTAAACCCCACCTGATGAACTGATTAACTGGAAACAAAGAAAAGACAGATATTATGCTACAAAACAGAAACTAAAAGAACTCTTGTAAGGGATAAACAATGAGGTCAAGATTGTTATTAACAGAAATACATTGCAAGGCCTGCTTAATAAATATTTGTGTATTTGTAAAACATCTGCACCATTAGTCCTGATGAAAGCATAATATTGACTTGATGGGCAAGTTAATAATCAGCATGCATTGGCCCTTATGTGGGTACTTAGAAGACTACATTTTCTATCTGCAAAGCTGCAGCTGTACCGAAACCTCATTCCTCCTTAGCACACATATTTCTCTTCTGAGCGTATAGATAGTATTAATGTGTAAACTTATTTAAGAGGTCAAATCCATTCTCCTGGAGCTGTATAAGCTTTAAAAATACTTATCACCAGACTAAATTTCCACTTTGAAATATCTGAATTCCCCAGCAAAGCCATTTTGTTTATAGCTTGCATTATTACTAACTTTAAAAAAAACCTGCGAATGCTAGCATCTGAATAAACATCATGAAACTCTAAGCCAGCCATTTCATATAATAAATCTGGGCATGTGTGCTTTCTCTGTCTTCTGGACTTCAGTCCTGAAAACTCCCCACTTCTTTCTCCACACGTCAGCTCTGACCTCTTTAGGGGGCTGTCCACAGCCCTAGAGTTCTCACTGTAACCCTTGCCTGTGTGCCACTGAGAACATCAATCACCCAGTGGACCCTCAGCTATATACACAGAATTCCTCAAATGATAGCAAAGTTGGGAAGAAAGTTTGCCATATGCTGATTAATTAGGAAAACAAGCCCAGAATATCTGTGCCTAAAACTATTTGAAGACTTCTGCCCCAGCTCTCCCCCAGCACTCAGTCCTCCTGTTCCCTCCCTGACTGCAGAAATAGGCACTTCTCAGAGTAACTAAGGATGCCCTGGTGATGTCACTCCTGGGACACCCCAGCTTTCCTACCAGCAGCCACAGCTGCATGCATGCTGCAGGGTGCAGACTACAAACCCAAACCAGCAGATCCACATTAATTTCTTCTGAAGAGATCATTATTCCTTTTAAGCTGCACCGAGAACAGCAGAGGGGAACCTACTGTCTCCAAACTCTCTCTTGCCCCAAAGGAAAAGGCAGATCCTCCCTCCTCTATCCAGAGGTTTAAAAAAAAAAACAAAAACCTGCTCACACCTGTGAAACAAAACAAAGACAAATTGAAGACTATCACAGATCTTATTACCTTGTACTCAGCATCAACTACAGTTATTTGACCTCATATTCTCTAAATTACATATTTAATTATTTGTACTTTAAAAATTGGGTGGGAAGATGAACCCCTTTCATCTTTTATTTCTTTGCCTCATTCGCATCCTCATGCCAGAAGCCATCACAACATATGCTACACCACAAAGTAGCAAAAGATGTGTTATTTTCACCACTCCCAATGACAAAGGTCTTTGCGCTTTTGCATATATTTGCAACAACTGCTTTTGCATACATTTGTTCTTCTAAGTCTGAGGTCTTCTGGAAGTAAACCACCACACTTTAACACACCAAACATGAATTTTCAATGGACTTATCCAAACAGACTGTTCCCTTGGGCTTTGTCTGGAATAAAATATACTTAATTTTTAATTGTAAAAGTAAATAACATAAGTAAGCACATTCTGGGAATTAAGTATAAATGACAAAAACACGCATTACACCAGTGTTTATGCAGAAGCATAGATCACATTTCTCCAAACGCTCTGGTTATTTTCTTTCTAAGCACTGATACAGTCCTGTGAATGGGAATGATGTTTCCTATAAGAAAAATGCCACAAAATCATCCTATGTAGCTGGTTGGACTGTAGGACTCTGAGGACCAGTACGTCTTGCAAATGCTACACAGCCCACTGAGCATGGGACCAAGACGATCTGGGCCCTGCTTTCAGCCTTGTCACTGCCTAACGAGCAGCTACAGCAGTTTGTCGTAGGAAAGTCTCACCTTTTTGTGCCCCATTTCCACCTCTGCAGAATGGGAATAACAGCATTTTTCTATACAAAGCACTTTATGATCAACAGGTGAAAACATACACACAGCTAATACAAGCTTATTTTATCCAACGTGTCAAGCTTTCTCTGCGCAACCTCATTTGTATTATTCATGCCTGAAGGATGCAAGAGAAAGATACTTTAGCACCGCGATGCTATAATTGTTCTTCTTTGCTATTCCCTGCTGCTGCTGTAGCATATTTTGTTGACAGACTCCAGTACTGCTGGTGTTAAACAAACAGGAATGGTACCTACATCTGCTCGGAGAAGGGTTGCCTAGCAACTGCAATCAAAGGGTGTTTTTACCCTCACCAATCTACTGTAAATTAATAGAAATTCCTCTACAATATTCTAACACCTTATGTTTTAGTGGCTATATAAATGCTTTATTATTATTATTATTTCGTACCTAATGTATTTCATTTTGTGATCTGCTTCAGTCAAAAAAATGGACCAGCCAGAAAAGGTCAAATTATGAAGCACAAAAAGGTTCAGAGACTTGTTTGATATAAAAATATTCTTTGACAGCTCATTGAGTTTATTTACTATACCCTTTTCTTCTGCCATTTCAGAATCTATTTCAGCTGCCCCATGGGAGCCTGAAGCCATTAGCCTGAATTATCATTCTGAATGCAAATTTCACAAGGTAACACCAAATTGTGAAGGTTTCGATTCCTGTAGTTACTGAGATGCTTTCCCTTTAGAGAGGTTACAGGTTTGTTATTTGTTTGCATATTAACAGCAATGATTTTCAGTATGCCTGACATTACAATGTTCATTTATCACATGTGCAATAGCTGAATACCAGAAGACGTGCTGCAGAGTGCATGTCAACACACAAAAAAGAAATTAGTACCTGATATATTAAACAGCTTATGCAAGCGAGGAAACAAATCAATCAAACGTGGAGTAAAGAAAGCTGGTAGAGCCTAGTCGTTAGGTTTTAGCAAGTTCCATTTCCAACCATATTGAAACAGGAGCAGAATTTTGATTTAAAAGGCTTTTACTGAAGATCCCGAACCAAAAAGGCTGGAACTTATTGGTGAACATTAAAGGTCTCCTCATCACAAAAACAACTATCTTTGGTAGCAGGAAGGATCAGACAGGTTGGTAAAACCCAGATGTGCCTATATACTTCTCTTCTTCCACTATGTCCAGACACACTTTTACCAGGTCTGCATCTGAGCCTGAAAACGCCCTGGTCTACAGCCAGTCCCCAAATCAGCATTCCCTCTATTTAATGCAGCTGCCCTTAGCTCTCCATCTTTCACACCACACACGCTGTCCATGTGTATTTAAATGGTATGCAATTTTTTAAGTTCCTCCATCCACCCACCCCATCCCCCAACCTTTCAAATATTAATTCTTAAAGGGAAAAGAGCTTTGCTATCTGCTAGACTCAAGTGTTTCACCGGATAGCAGCCAATAGAGCAAGTTGTTAAACAAATGGTGATGAAACAACAAAACCAAGCATGAAGAAGCAACAGATAGAAGAATATACTTTACTTAAACAAAAGCTTACACATTTTGTTATTTCCTGGCTCTGCCTGAACCATTATGGGAGACTGCTGTTTGTTTTGTCCATAACTATAAACAGGCAAGGAAGTTGAAGTGCTTTGCTTAGCAGAACCCTCCACACCTCCCGTTCTCTCCACACGTCAGCGCCCAGTGCTCTGTGCAGTCCAAGATCAAATGCAACTCTGGCAAAAGCAGCTCCTGAATTTTTCTAGTATGCTTGTCTCTGCTTAAAGGGTGAACTTTAATGTAAACAGCATTCTTTCCCAGGTCAGGAATTCACACAAAACCAGCAACACTGTAATATGCAAGATGGACTTTTGATTCTGCCAGAAACTACTGGCAGCTTGAGCCACGCAGTGACTTCAGTTTAGCACTGTCTGCGCTTATACCGGTTTTCATCCTTTTAAAATACGCACTATATTTGTGCAGCTCCCTCAGTAGAAGATCTGGGGCATATTCTATGAGAATAATAGCTAATAGACATGGCCATAGTTAAGAACTACAGATCACAGAAGTCCGACGTAAGATTGTTTAGTAATTGCACAACTGTCTTGAAAATTTACTTTGAAATCATATCTAAACTCTTTAGTGCTGGGGGCTTGTTTGTTTAAAGAGGCACATAAAATTACTGTATTTTCAATCCAGGGAAAGTACCTGTTGTAATTGCTGACAAAACTCATCTTGAAAATACATTTCTTCACAGTTGACTTTTCCAGCATGGAGAGTCCTAAGCTGGTGACTCTCTAGAATGGAAACTGCTCCATAATTTCAATCCTTCTTCTAGGTACCAAATTCAGATCTACCACACCTTTATGAATGGAGAAGGAAGAAGGGTCCAAATGTGAGAGCACCACTGACCTACAAACTGGCACAGACATTTCCTTCTCTGTTTTCCATTTCTTTTCCAATAATTTCTACTTCTCATTTTGAGGTTTTGATTTTTTTTTCCCCTCCCTTGTGCATCATTTAAGATTTCTCTACACTGAATTTGATCCACTATTAATCACCACAATGTGGTGTAATACAGTTCCTGTATGATTTATGAATATGTTGTGCTGCATGCACCCATATTGGACTTCACTGATGCCCTCTCACTCACCCAAACTGACTAATCCACCTTTTCTTTTTTATCTTTCAACCAATGGATTATTCTCTTACTTCACAGGAATTTAATTTCTTTGAGAGTCTTTAATGAAAGACTTCCCTTGTCCACACACTTGCTGAGACCATCAGGGAAATTCCACTGATTTCTAAAGCACGACTTCTCCTTACATATGCTGCGTTGGCTCTTCTTCCATACGGCCTATAAATTCCCACAAATTATGAGTCACATGACCATAAATTTCACTCTTTACTACAGTTCCTATCCACTTTCTCTGAAATACTGGTTTGTGATTTACCTTGGAACTATTTTATTATTATTATTATTATTATTTAACTAGCATGCCATTAGCCTCTTGAAGTTGCACGGTAACAAAGTGGTTTTAAACAAATGGTTGCACACTAAATGTTTTGGCTAGTTCTTCACGTTCCTAGTAATGAGGTCCTGCTAATTCTGCCTATTGGATCCACACCTTCATCTACCAGCTGTTCAAATTGAAACATGTCTTTCCTGTAAAAGAGAATGAGTTGGAGCTACTGCCTTCTAGCGTGTTTTTCAAAATGCTAAAGAAAATTTTGCACAGAACAGCCACACAACAGCTAAATTTATCTTATTTATGTAGTTCTTTTACAAGGACATATGCATAAACGTGAGTCATAAAAGCTCAGAACTGGTGGGAGAGTCTTCTACTGAGATAAAAACTAATAACAAATTAATTATGGCAAAGACACAAGGTAGCACTAATATCTTGGAAAGATGTTTTTTGTTCTTTGGTCTAACGTCAAAGACTAGCAGAAACCCTTCCATGGCACGCAAACCAGCTGAAACAGAATTCCACAGGTTATTCATCCCCCCAGAAAGTTAGCATATATTTACTTGTCTCTGTAGCCAGCCCCACCAGACTCGGTCTCCTCCCTGGAGGACTGCAACTTGGAGTAAGTCCCTCAGGCGCACAAGGAAGGAGTGAGCAGACGCTGAGGCTTCACCCTGTGAGCAGGTGGGAAAGGACAGATAGGTGCTGGGTTTTACTCCTCCAGAATAGTCAACCATCACAGCTGGGATGGTCAAAGAGAGATCATGTGAGACTGGTATAGGCCAATGGCAATGTGTGCACTACACTTGCACACAGCAAGAAGAAATGCGACAAAATTGTACCTAGGAGGGTGCCTCAGTGGCAAGCAGGCTTCCAAAGGCTTTTACCAGTCTAGTAACACCTTGTAGATGTACCAACTCAGAGCTGCGCTCAGAAATTAAATCTAGCCCTTCCCTTTGCAAAAAATACGTTTGGAGATCTAAGTGTGTTTAATGAGTACTAATTTGTTCATGAAGCTGACAGCTGAATTTCCTCTTCAATCTACATTGTATTGCATGTCACTTTTCTTGGTTTCTGGGGAAAACAGGGAAAAAGAGCAACCCCTATTTAAAAAAACAAAAAAAAAACCCCTCATGATGAGATTGACATGAAAGAAAATTGTTTCTCATCAGTAATTGCTTCCCCCTGGGCTTGACAATGTTTACAAATGAAAGCTTTTTCTTCATATATGACTTAACCTATCATGAATTATAGCTGCTGCTACCAATTCCACTCCTCCCTGCACACAGAAAAAAAAAAACGCTTGCTATCTCAATTTTGTACTGTAATTAAATATTTTCTTATGGCATATTATTTATTTTTCCTCACCTGCAGCTCTCCTGGTATTTATACATCTCCAATTATTAGCAGGCAATTAAAAAACTGTTATTAACAATATTAATCTCCTAAAAGCTTGGTTGATGTGAGACAGACACGGGACTGAACTGCTTGACTGCAGGAAACAGATTTTTTTTTAATTTTTTTTTTTTAATTTGTGTATTATCTAGCACCTTGCAGTCTTTGTCCACAATCAAGGCTCTTAAGCAGTCCAGGAGGAAATACGAAAAAATGAATGACGAGCCAAATTTATCACTAATCTCATTTGACCACTATAAAACGACCGAAGAGTGAAACAAATTATTAAAAAGAGAAGAATAGGTATAATTTTGTTCTTTTACATTTTTATTAATGTTTTGCTCTTAAAAAAAATAATAAAAAATTCAAAATAAGCTACAGTTTTCCACCCAAACCAACTTTGAAGATAGGTAGGACCTGTTGCACTAGAAGGAAAGCCAAGATCAAACAAAACAGAAACTCCCTATTTCAGATATTCAAATCCAATTGTCTGTACGATTCTTTCAAAATCTCAAGTTTTTTTCTTAGTCCTCTTCTCTATATATCACATACCCTGGTTCTACCACAGCATAATTCAGTGCAGCCCCTGGAAATCACTGTGTTGGTACCAATTAAGAATTGGGCCAAAGAGCTAAAAAAACGTATTCACTCACAGACTTGGCGTGCTTCAAAGCTGCTCAGTAAAAACCCCTCAACCGCAATCCTAACTTGCCATACTTATTCGCTTGACAACTCTATGACAGTCAGCTTGTCATTTTGCACCTTGCTTTGTATTTACATGATCTGCATGAGATGGGCCACGGTTAGCACTGCCATCTCCCTCCTCTGCTCCCCCAAACCGCAATGGGGGCGAGGGGGGCTGCCTGCCCCTTCATGAGCTCAGAAGCCAAGGATCAGGCAACCCTCTAGCATTTCTCCATCAGGAAGGGCACCAGAGCTCAGAGCCCTGGGGAGTGCTCAGCAGGGTGTGACAAATGCAGAAGGAATGGGCGCGGAGCACACCCCGATGGGCACGGGAACAGGAAAAGCAGGCAGAACTGAGAGGGGATCCATTTTGTTCAGTGTTTCGGTTGAGTAACATTGATGAGGAAAAACATCCGCTGAAAGGGATTTGGGCGTGACCGGGATTTCTTTTTACAGAGAAGGTGATTGCGAGGGCCCCCCACGATCACCCGGCGTTGCGTGGGTAGCCGGGGCCCTGGGGCAGCGGGGGCAGCACCAGAGGGCAGCAGGAGCACCCAGTCCCCCGTACGTCTCAGCAGGGACAGACCAAGCCACACACAAAGCTTTGCAATGGCTTCAGGTATGCATGGGGGGACAAGCTAGCAGCTGTTCTTCCCACAAATCACTTGCTGATGTAACAAACCAAGTTTAAAAAGACATTAATATATAGATCAACAACAAACTCTTTAGAGGCTGCACAAGCAAAGTGCCTGTAACTGTCAATAAGCGTTTTGCTTTATTATAGACAATACGATTTGACCTTAAGTGCCCAGTGTACTAATGAAAAATAAATTGTATGCTGCATAATGATTAGTGCACACTAACACACTCACATTTGATTGCTAAAGTTGTTTTTATCCAACAAGTCAGAGGCTTTCCCATTTTGTTAACCCATGAGAAAAAGGAATTGTCTTGGCAAAGGTAACTAATTTGGGGTTGAAATGCATCCAAAAGCCAGGGTCTGCATAACACCTTATTTCTCACTTAATGTTAAAAACAAATAGATTAGGTTTAAATTAAGGACTTGATCCAGGTCCTCTGATACATGCTGGACTATAAATATATCGAAAATAACAAATTTTGCAAAGGGCGTTTTATAGGCATCCCATATCAGAGCAAATTTCATCAACTTGAGTTAAAATATATAAATGAAAATATGCATTTTGTGTCCAACATTTAAACTAATGTATTTCATGTAGTGTAATGTAGTTAAGACACTAATTAGTGTTCCTGACAAATGATGAATTTTTAGCAATTTAAGGTACTGAAAATATTTTCATTTATTCTCTACCCTTACTACTCTCTTTTTCAGAAATAAAGCTACGTACGTTTATGTCTATTTTTTTCCCTCAACCAAAGAAATAAATTAACAGCATCAGGAAAATGGGATTTTACAATGAGTTAGTATTTATCACAGTAAACCACTAAGACTTTTTGCTCAGCTGGAACTGTGCACATTCCCAGATGGTGTATTGGATTATAATTTCACAAAACGAGTTTACTCTCTCAACAGTTTCTCTTGCCATTTCCTCTGAAAAGTCATCTAAATACTTCCACAGTCTCTGTTCCTACTCCCTGCGGAGTCTTCCATATCTTTTCTATATGGCATTACTTTATTTTGCTATCACGGAATAATTATATGTAGGAATTATGCAACTGAGCTACTTCTATACGATTTTTATTTTGTATTATTTCATTATAATATTTATATTAAGCTCTTTACAAGTCTTTTTTTTTTTTATCCAATACCTTTCACATAGTTCATTTTCCCTGTACATGATATCTTTAATAACGAAACTATAACCTGTCATGTTTTTTCACGGTCCTTTCTGAAGGACAATGAAAAGTAAAAATTCTTCTCTGTTGACACCTAGGTGATCCAAGATTTAATCAATATTAGCAAAATATTGTATCTCAGGTTATTCA
This sequence comes from Aquila chrysaetos chrysaetos, assembly GCF_900496995.4. NCBI lineage: Eukaryota > Metazoa > Chordata > Aves > Accipitriformes > Accipitridae > Aquila > Aquila chrysaetos. The sequence continues at coordinate 25,821,510 of NC_044016.1, read as the reverse complement.
ACACCTATAAATATACCAGCTATGAAGGAGACAAACCCTCTCCCCTACAGGAGAGCTGCACAAAGCCTAGAAAGAGAACTGCATTTCTGCTGTAAGGAGAGAGCAACTTGCCAACCTGCAGCACAGGGTCAGGTGCTGAGCCTGGATCTGTTGGGTTTGGACACTGTGTGCCAGCCCCAAGCTTCAGCCTTTCCTGCTGCAGCAATGGGAGATGGCGGCAGACCTACTTTGCTTTCACCCTGGTACATGCTGCCTATGGCCATTTGGTGTGCTGGGGGCTGAGGAGGAGGGTTGGCCAAGCATCTGTCCCTGGAGCCGATGCCCTCACCTCAGACTGACTTGTCTAGAGAAAAATGGGGCATTGAAGAAGTTTGTCACTCGGTGGCCCACTCACCAGTCTGGCACCTGCAACCACCACCTCCAGGCCAGGCAGAGCAACAGCAATGACTGGAACGTGGCAGCAGGGCAGGCGCCCTCCTACCCAAGGTGTTCCTCAGCACCTTAGAAGGAGGAAGATAACCTGCCTTCCTCGGCACGGACGGTGTCCCACGACACTGGTGAGTGAGAGGAATGGCGCTGTGCTTAGAAAGGTTTTTTTTTTTTACCCCTAGCCATTCCATAGTATCTTGTGTTTACCTCTTAACTGCACCAGAAAGGCGTTTGGAAACCCATGCAAAGCTTGCGTATTGCCAGCTGTGCTCCCCGGCAGAGGCTCAAGAGAAGCGAACACAGGAGACTGCAGCACCCCACCCTGAGGACACACAGAATTCGGACGGTGAAGCACCGTTTCTGAAGCTGGAGGAGAGGCCTGGTTCAGGCAAAATTCCAGAGGAAGCCAAGGGAGAAACGGTGTTGCAGCCTCCCGGGGTGCAGGGGAGCCCCACCAGCGGAGGGCTGGGCGCAGGGCCGTGCCGGGCAGCACCATGCCGGGCAGCACCCTGCAGCCGAACCACACCGTGCCCGAGTGCCAGACTTACCGCAGCACCTACAGTGCTTCTGGAAGGCAGTAACAGTGAGAGGCCAGAGACGGTTCATGTTTATCCCCAGTCAGGTGAGAAACCTGGCACCAACCAGATTCGGGAGATAGGAGCGAGGGGGGCACACCATTAACCTTTCTGAACAGAAATTTCTCCTCAGAGGGATGATCCACAGAAGTCCCCATCTGAAGCTCATGAGGCAGAGAGAAATATGCTGACATGTGCTATTTTAGATATGAAATGGAACATTTGTTTCCTCACCTTACCTGGACTCAAGATAAATACACCAGGAAAAAAACCCAGTTTTATAGCTAAATTAGCAGGTTAAGTTGCTCAGAGCATAACACAATGTTACAAGAGGGTTTTATTTGGCTTTAGGCCTTGTCAGTGGCATTATATAATCCAACATCCAAGGACTTACATTATCCTCCCTTTGTTCTAAAACGAAGGCTTCTAGCTGATTTATTGATTTTGTTTGTACAAGTGGAAGGAAGCTCGTGAGTACTCTTCGGTGGTGGGACATTACTGCTCTAATTAGGTCATGACCTCCTGGTAAATTGGAATGTGGCTTGTTTTGTTAACACCTGATACTTTTTGCACATTTAAGAAGTTTAAAACCAGCATTGTTTACTGCGTACACAGGTTTAACATATCTCAAATAACAGCTGATCCAGTTAACACCATTAACACAGCAGTTACAGTGTTGCAGTGACACCTTTGCTACTGTAGACCTCTTAAAATAACCCATTTTTGTAATTTCATAGATGGTGAAACAAACCACAATTTCTGAGAAGCATCACTCTTGTAACCAAGAGATAAGTAAAGAAGCGAACACAGCCATATACTCTCAAAATAATTCTGCTAAGTCAATGCAAGCAAATTTGATATCAAGCTAAGCCTCTTGTGGTCAGATCACTGTGAGGATGCCTACTGCTTCTAGCCACATAGGGAATGTCTAAATTGCTCAGTCAAACATCATTACTGATTAATGACACAACAACTCATATTTACAAGTTTGCTTGGCTTTTACTGTCAAACTTGTGCAACACCTCAGATGGTTTAATATGCAGTACATATTACAGAATAAGGGAAAAAAAGTTAAGAATCTACAATCTTAACAACAGTGAACCAGTAACTGATAATTACTGTTCCACTGTAATCTCTATTGTCCACAACATACCTTCCTGGACATGGAAATGAGAAAATAAGGTAGCAGTATTTAAATTGATACACTATATACATATTCACTGTGGGCTGCTCTCACAAAATCCTGCACGCAGCCGAGCTATTAAAGCTGTCATTGGAATTGACACACTGATCAAAGCACCTGGAATGCAATGATGTTTTGAAGAGGAGCTGTGCTTTCTCTTTCTTTCTGCCTTACCAGAGCTCTGGTGACTCTTCTGTAAGATGTATTCATGTGTTTCTCCATCATTTACTCTTTTCAACATTTTACACTGCTTACTTAATGCAACAGGTTAACCTTCAGAAAAAGTCTAATGAAGAAAAAAATTAAAAGCTGTTTGAAATTCAGAGATTTGGCATTTAGAAAAAATATGTAAATTTACAAATCAGTAAACAGATAAAGCTACCTTTTAGTTAATAACTGGAGTTCTTTGAGATTTCTATTTTCCCTCGTGCATTTCACGTGTCCTAGATGACAGGTTTTACTAGCAATGGTTCAAGCCATGAAAGCTGCGTATTGGAACTAGTATGTACATATACATTTATACACCTATATATACATATAAGATACCTATATTTGCCTATACACACGCACATATATGCACACATTTCCTATATATACACAAATATATGTATATTTACATATACATATATACACACACCCCTTCAGAGACCCAAATGTAATAGAGCATTTAATCAAAGCACAAGAGGAGACAGGATATATATGGATTTGTAGATCTGAAGATCAGTCACTGACCCGGCAAGTAACTTCTTTTTCTTTGACTATTTGTGAACATATGCTCTCCTTGGATGTGAGTCATGTGTGGGACTATGTCACAAACACACAAGCACAAAGTAATGCATCATTCACAAATTGCAGACGTTTCATATCTAAGCATTTCTGCAACAGGACTGAATCCAAAACATTAATACTACAGGAAAGTTCATTGGAAAGGCAATTTAACAGACTAGAAGATCTTTTTCCTAAGACACTTTCCCAAATTATCCTGTGTTATTTGCTAAACGGACAAAACAATATCACTTGTGCTCCCAGTGAATTTCCCATTAAGAACCAGAGGTGAGAAGGGCAAATATTCAGGCTGTGGTTATACAGCCATCACAGACACAGACACAGCTCTACCCCAACAGTTCAAGCCCCACCCTTTCATTTTAGAAATGCATAGCAGAGCTGATTGGGAAAACATATTTTTCAAGCACAGTGGAAACAAGAGTGCCCAATTTTGACATAGCTGGAATTTCTGGTGCAGCCAAAGGTCTTTCAACCACCTCCAAGTACTCCATAACATGGAGCTGGGAAATACTGTGAGGGCTTCAAAGACCAAAACATAAAAGCCTGCTCTGCTTGATTCAGTTCTGGGACTTCAGGCTGTATCTTCCAAATAATGACGTTTCTGCTGTAACAAGTTGGTTATTAGCTATTCTGTAATAGGAAAAGGTCTGTCTCTCTCCTCGTCTCTTACTGTATCTGGCTTTTCCCTCCAAAAGCCATCCAAGCTTTATGGCTTGAGAAAACTGCATGGCTGCACATTTTGTACCAACAAAGCCGCAGGCAGAGCAGTCAGAAGGGCTAACGTAAGGGTCTTGCCAAAAACACAGCTCATACAAGCATTTTGTCACCCACTTCTGTGCGAAGTCAACCAGGATTGCTCACACAACCGCTGTGAGGCGTATAGGCTAAGCCACCCAGGCACTGTGAAGCAAATACAGAGAACCTGCACCGTGGACCTGGCTGGCGGTGGTGGGGTAAGAGCGGCAGGCAGGCAGGGACACACAGCTGGTCACACTTTACCCTGCTGCTCTATCTTTAACCATGCCAACTTCTCCAATGACAGTCTTACCTCAGCCCCTGCAGAAACATCAGGTTATAATATGGGGGAAAAAATTCATTAATGGTAAAAAAGTTTTGGTTTCTGTAAGATAGATATTCCTGTCTATATCCGCTTCAAGTGCAGGTGGATGCCACACACAGCACTGACCGCCCCACCAAAGTCAAGTTATTTTTCTTCAGTTCACTCTGAATGGAGTAGAGCAAACAGGTAACTTTCAAACATGTAGCTACAGAAGAAACCTGTATCAGCATATTGACGTTCATCAAAGTAATGAGTTATGAGTTCAGAGAAAGAGCATTTTCTGCTATTATCTTCCTTTAATCACTAATCAGAAACAATAGTTGTTTATCAGAAAGCTGACTCTCACGTAACTTTGGCTGCCCACAGATAGCAAGCACACTTTTTCTCTCACTATTTCTCTCAAACACTACTTTTTCTTTCCCCTCCAGCCCCCACACCCGCTGCCCCCGATTTTGCATTCCTTCCTATACAGTTCTTTCTGCTAGGAAACATTTGATTACATCTTCCTTTGATCTTCAGAGTTTTCTTTAAATTCTGCCTGGATTTTTTTGGCTCTTGATTCGTGAATTTACCATTTCCATGAATCATGAATTCAGAGATGCATGAACAACCTTACTTGATAGACTGTCTATTATGTTACCTCTCACTTTCCTCTGTTATCTTACATGTTGTCAAATCAGACTTCACATTATGTCACAGCTACTCTTTCTGAATGGTTAATTTTTCACTGGAAGTTACACAGATGGGCAATTATTTTAAGGCTTGAATACCTGCCAACAATTGTAGTGGCATAAAGCTGATCCCCAAAGCCCACGCAAACACAGAGAACACCAAAAACACAAGACAACACTGAATGTAAATTATACCAATTTTTATGGATGGCAGAGTTAAAATGAAAATTTTTCACACTATTAAAAAAGCCTTCAATCACTACAAGTATATAATTCTGTATATATGAATATGCAAAATTGCACATTTTAAATCCCCAAAGAATAACTAGAGAGAACCAAACCAACTTAAAGAATAAAGGGGGTTTATTTATTTATGTATTTTAAGATAAGCATAGTACTAATGGGAGGAGTAGGGTAACCATCCTTTAAAGTCCTCCTGTATTTATCTATAAAAATGAACAAAGTATAAGCACTACTCTTCAAAAAGAAATGTCACCTAGAGAAGTGGGAAGTGGGTCACTTTCCCTGTCCTCTAGGTTGGCAGCAGAATGGCCAGTGACTAATAATTCCTCTGTTAACTATCTGCTACCCATACACAGAAACTGGGACAAGAAATATGGAGCATTTCACATAAGCTACCAGAAAACTGTCCACGCACTGCAGCCACCTCCTGTTGGTGGCACACATTGATTCTGCGACCTGCCACCACTATTGCTGCTGTAAGGGTGCAATGTGGTCCCACCTACAGAACAGCCCAAGGGTGAACTGAGATCAAAAGAAGCCACCAAGTTTACATCTATGTCCACCATGGACAAATATAACAATACACATACAAGAGCTTACCTAAGTATATAGAGTTGTACAGCACTCAGCCAAGCCTGGTACTGATAAAATTGCCTGCTGCCTTCCCCTTTCTCCCCCTAGAAGCCCCACAAAGTTTTTGTCAATTTTCCAAAATTCTTAAGCAAACCACCAGAGGCCCCAAAAAATGTACATTGAGAATTATGGCTTATTGGTTTGCACAGGATGAAACAAAACAGTGATAATAAGGATAAAACAAGACAGCAATCTAAATCAGGCTTTCAACAGAAAGCATTGCCATAAAGTGGTCCATGCTTCAAGGTCCTCATGGAGAAGGCTTTGATTTCCTGAAGAATCATTTACAGAGAGACATGAACATTTGGTTCCAAATCCATAAATAATTAAAGAAGTTAATAATTAAATACATGAGCCAGTTTTGTCTGAAAAGAAATTTTAGAAACTGTTGCAAGCACTTCTTCAACGACGTTGACTTTCTCAAGCTAGTACAAACTTCCCTCCTCTTTCTGTATTCCTTCTCCAAATGGAGTGATGCTGAAGTGAAAAATGGAGCATGTGATGTTCCACAGCAGACCCAGAAAAGGCTGGGTGCTGAGCCACAAATTTCTGGGGGACTGTTCATGTTACCAGGACTTTCATGCGTACTCTAGCAGTCAATATCACCAAGTGTCATCTCCATAAAATACATACTAGTAGAGTAAAAGGGAAAGAGAGTTCAGGCAAACTGTAAGTATTTCTGAACAGGACAAATCCTGCTATTATTTGAATCACATGAAATAAGTAATTTTCCTGATTATAAAATAATTTTATGTTTATTTTTTCCCCATATGATTCTCTTTCCTTTTCTCCACTTCTTTTCTACAAATTTAGAGAATGCATGACCTTACCTATAGTCTCTCCCTCTGTTACCTGTTTTCCTACAAACCCCAAATTCAGTCACAGACTTCTCAGTAATATGCAAGTGTTCAAAATGGGCTGCTCAGAACAAAGAGAAAAATTCCAGAAAAAACTTAATTTTCATTCATTTAAAAGCTTCTTCTTGCACTTGGGTAAAAAAAAAAAATACCGTAAGCAGTCATCTAATGTTTTACTTCATTATCAAGCAGGTCATGCTTGCAGTGAGGAAATTCTGACATTGATTTCAGGCACATGAAATTGTGTGTTCATACATGGACACATCATGACCAGTCCTGGAGATCTGTAAAGATCCTTCTCAGCATGAGCGTCCTACTAACCAATTATAGTCCATGAGTAAAGAAGGAATGAGAAAGTGAAGGGACACACTGGAACCTGTCAGTTAGCCATTTATGATTAACAAGGCCAACCATAACAATACTCTCCAGTGCTAAGTCTTAAAATTTCATTTCAATAAACTAATTTAAATAGATGCTGCTGCAGAATAGCTGACTTCATAAACCACACACAGTTCTGATTTCAGAGCATGCAATAATTAAAGATATGTTTGGTAGCTGCTGCAGAGATTTCTTATTTCCAATAGGAGTGGAGTTAATTAGCCTCCAGCTTTCCAGAAACATTAAGAATGAGGAACAGCCTTCTAGACTGTGGTGATTTGGCTACATGCTAAACCTGGTTTATTAAAGCAGCTTATCTATTTACCGTCACATGAAGTACCAAAAGCACGTTCAACACTTCACAGAGGAAGGACAGACTGTTCCTCTCGCTCACGGCTACTTCACCCAAACATAGTCCCCAGACTTGAGTGAAGGTATTAATGATGGTGTCAGTCAGCCCGCAAAGGGAGGGAAGACTATACATCTCGCAGAACCATGAGGTCTGTTAATGAATTTACACAACAGATAGCAAAATGAACAGTAGCCAGCACAGAGATAGGTGGCAAGAGAAAAAGCAGCGTACTATGGGGGAAATCAGGCATGTGACGAAGAACTAAAAAAAATTAATCAGGAATTAATGGGAACTCTTCTATTGCTCCCATTCAAATCAACACAGAAGGGCTCCCTGAACAGATTGCCAACAGGATAGCGCCAGCCTTACAACTAGGTGACTGTTAATTGCTACCTGGACTGAGAAAGATTCTCCATTATTTTAGTACTTGAAAGAGAACTGGGTTAGATACCTCCATATAATTAGTTTCCTAACAAGAGAAAGGATTTCAGACGTAGGATGCCTGAGGAGGAGGGAGAGAGGAGGGCTCGCTTTTTGTTGTTGTTGTTGTTGATTTGTTTGTTCTCTTTTCTCTCTGGTGACCTCCCCCTTATTTTCCAAAGCTGTAAGGGAGAAATTATCATTAATGACATAATGCATGTTATTATTCATTAGCATTGCTTTTCTTATGTTAACCTATCCTGTCTTGCTGACTTCCACCATTCTGTCAGAGATACTCACTATATATAAATATATATATGTATATAAATTGCCATGACAGCCTTCCTGCAAACAAAACCCGCTACTACAGCTGACCGTAAAATTTCCATTAAAACAATTCTCTACTCTAGTATGTCTTTGAAGGCACTGTGCTTTTGCTAAATATTATTGACTAATTTAAAATAACACTCCAAGTGTTTTTTCTTAAATCTTAAATCTTTTCTTAAATTTTACGTCTGTTGTAAAACACATTTTACTTTGCTCGCTCATGAGTGTTCCCAATATTCATTCATACCATCACTGACAGCAGACTTCCACTGATAGCCCAGAATGACAAGATACCACAATCACTTGACTATTTCAGCTGAGTATTTGGACTGTACGACAGCATCAAGCACATCATGAACTGCTACTACTTTCATGACACTAATAATCTAAAAATTAAATAAACGTCAAAATGAATTTGGTGTTGAAGAAAAAGTTAAATTTTCTCAAGTTAAGTCTTACATATTATATCATCTCCGATTTGCAGTGGGGTTTGGAAATATTTCAGTTTTGCAAACATGAAATCAATGCAAAGTGCCTTGTCCCTCTCGTTATGCTGCTTGAGCTTCTCTCATTCACCAGAGCAGAACCCTCCATGGCTCCACCAGCAGCTTATCCCATCTCAGATATGACTGTCCACCCTTATAGAAAAACCAAAGCACCAGCCCCACAGCAACTGTTTTCTCTCTTTTGAGTTGAGGGCCTAGATAAGAGAATTATCCTCTGAATCTATGTACAGACACACAAGGCAAGTGTGGAAGTAACTTCAGTCCTCACTTCTTGGGCTTCTCCAACACAACAGCAAAAATATTTTACCACATACTCCAAATGACTAATGCCACTTGACCATGAAGTCCTCTTGGAGAATTCTGGAGAGGTAACAATAATGTTTGGGATGAACAGCTATTATCATATTATATAGCCAACTGTTTATAAGTCTCTCCGGTCTACTGGACTTTTCAGTGTCTTTCAAACCTCAGAAATCTTCCAAGACTTCATTTCATAATCCCTAAAATATGGTATTCCAGGAGTTGTTACGCTTACTAGCACTGAAGAAAAAAGAAAAAAAAAGAAAAAAAAAGACAGAGAGAAGAAAATAAAGAGTCATAGAAAAAGCAAAAGAAGAAGAAGAAAAAAAAAATCTTGTTTCATTCAGATAAATGTCAGTATTACATTGCCAAGCAGCCTGAAATTTCGGAATCACAGGACAATGAAACCTGAATGACAAGGGGAAAAACTGCTGGCCTACCAACATTTTGCTGTCCCCTATTTCACCTCCCTGGATGGCAAGAAGCCTTTAGCCTACTGTGCTGAAATTTGAATGGAAAAAATTTTTCTGCCAAATCCCAGCATCTGTAAAATCAAAGACAAACCTGAAGAACTTGGATCTCATTGTGTACTGATTGTCAGTGCTATCAACAGATAGCATATACTTCTAAGCTCTTTGGTCTGAGAAAGTTACTATGGTAGAATTTCTCCATATGGAGAGTTTATGAGAGTTTCCGGTAAGCTTTGGCAAGTTTTTCCTGTATAACATATACAGGCTCATCTATCACATAAAAGTTTTGAATTAATGACACAACGATATTTTATAAAGGAGACAAAACCTATTTCATCTTCCATCTTTCCTGGCAAAAGTTGTCTTTTCTAATTTAAGTACTTCATTCAGTGATCAGGAACTACATTGTCACTAGCTGAATTTCACATAAGTGCAGACAGATCAGTGACAAAGATATCTCAACTTTTACTGTTATTGTCTAAAGTTCCCACCAATGCACACTCTTTCTCCAGACCAGTTAACAAAAAAACCCCAAAACCAAAAGCCCTGGCTTTTTCTCTCCCTTTTTTTGTCTCATAAGAAGAGAAAGTTGCTACAAATCATACTCTCCTGCAATGAATGAAACAGTGAATGCAGAAAGACACTGCAAAGCTAAAGTGCATGTGTGAAAGAAACAGCATTTCTTTTCCTTTCTAAGAGCATAATGTATCTTTCTAAATACTGTCTAAAAGCGCCACTTTTAGGCTCCTTGCATTTTTTTATAAGAAAAATACTCTGTGAAAATGTGATCCTGTAAGCAGCAATTCTAATTTCTATAGCAGAAGGCTTTAAATGCCTGTCTACATTTAAAGCTGTGTTCATTTAATGGCCAGTCAGCTCACTCCTGCTTTGGCTATCTCCAGAGGGGAAAATGGATTCCCATTAACAATTCTCAGGCTGCGAGAAATCTCTGACATATGCACAGGGTTTAGCAAGGTCTGCTTTCTCTGCAACAGCTACAGATGGGGGCAATCCTCAAGAGTCTTGTTCCTACTGTTCTCTTCTTATGAAGGAACCCTTTGCATCTCCTCTGCTTTTTATCATCCAAAATACAGCTCCCATCAATAAACAGAGGAATGAGACATCTAACTTTTTAAATGTTTGGTTTTTTTCTCCAAACACAAGACCAGAATATGAGGATTGAATCCAGTGAGGTTTAACAGTGAAGAAGACAACACCATGTAATCCCTCTTGGTAAAAGTTAGCGAAGTACTAGAAAAAAAGAGCCAAGAAAATTCTTGAAGGAGGGCAGGGAATGGGCTCTTCATACAGAGACACTCCATGATCTTTAAACTATAATCTGAACCATGAATATAAACAGAGCCCTTCAATAATATATATATTCCACATCACCACCATCACTACTTACTCACATGAAGGCTAAACTTTTGTGTACAGTTCTGATCCTGTATCAGCCCAACATAACACTGATGTTAATGGTGCTCCTCCAATTACATTTGTATCATGGAAATTAAGGGTGCAAATTTTCCTTAAAGAAGTAATAGGTATGATGTTGTTTCTGTAACACGTATGGTTTGTTTGGGGCATGTTTTTTTTTCCCTTTTTATTGCATTAAAAGATCTACAATCTTTCCTTCTCATGAGGTAGAATCTGGAAAGACTTCCTTTTAATAGAAGAGATTGAACTGTCTCCTATAAATATTATTTCTACTACATCTACATGATCTCAGGTAATGGCTATAATAGAAAAGACAATGAAAAATAATGGATGAGCTTATTTTAAGTACAGGAGGCTTTGTCTTACCAGTTTATAGCCAGAGGATACCATAAAATAAAATAATCCCTTAAAAATGCCAGTCCACAAAAGTAGTCAATAGACATCACGATAAGCACTTGCTAATCAATAGTGATAAGTCAGTACAATTTAGCTAACAGATGTTTCTTCCACAACCTTTTTTGTAATACCTAACTCACTAGTATAAACATATCCAGCCAATGCTGTAAATAAGAAAGCTGCTTAGTGGATTATAAGGCAGTAGGATGAAGAAATGAGACAGCACCATACTATCCCTTACTGCTCATGTCAAAATCTGTTCTATGTTTTGCAGAAGGAAGATCTGCTGTAACGCTGGAGCATACAATTATTTTAAAAAGGTACAAAAATAAAATATTTAGAAAAATCTGATTATTTTAGAAGAATTGTACCTGCTCACTAAAAAAAAGCCTTCCCTAACTGGAAAACAAGTGGTAAGAGGAAAAAAAATTGTAAAATTGAAAATTATGGTTAGTAAAGACAAAACATGAAATGTATACACTCATGAGATTGCTATGCTGTACAAAAAAGATTAATTTCAGGCAATCATCTGGAGTACTTGGAAGACTAATGGTATATCCTATATGTATTTTATTGCTCACATTTAACCATTACATGAAGTCTTCAAGCTTTATTCAATGTATACTGCAGATAATGAGCACTTTACCTGGACAAAAACCCCTTATTTTTATATGAGGCGGGAGGACACGTGGAGAACTGACACTCCTTGTCAAAAGCAGCTGAACACTGCAGCACTCTGACATGCTTTCAGAGAGTGCAGAAGAACGCCAGCTCCTGGAGAAAGGGGACATCTGAGTAACCACAGCTTTGACTTCTTTAACAAAGGGGAAGAGAAAAAATAAGAAAGGAAAAATTATTTACCAGACATTTGCTTCAAATAAATTGAACTGAAATGGAAACACACTCAGGTTGATCTTTTTTTAAGCATATTCAAATACTTTCACAGCAGAAAACTTATCTGTGCGTGCAGACTTCAGCAACAAAAAACTTCTTTGTTAGATATAAACTCAGGCTGCAAGAACAAGCCTCCTTTGCCTTTGACAAATGCAGTTGTTCCTTACTCCTACCCATTCCCACATGGTGCTATAGAAGATCCTAGCCCCATCACTGTGGTCATGCCACCTGTCTCCTTGGGCTCACCTTGGTTTCCCCTTTCCTCTCCACTCAGACACAAGCTCCTCGACTGCCAAGGCGTTCTCTGGCCTATTCTCTTTTCTCTCTAAATCCCTGATGTTTTGTTTCTGTTTGCCAATGATAGTGAGGTCATTTGCCTATTTGTTAAATTTTCAAATCTGCACTCTCAGGTGTACCTCAAGGAGCAGCAGTTCGCTTTCTAGGGCTTTGCTATCACCCTGTAACACACTGACCAGTGCTGTGTCTCCCTGCATTCTCCAAAGGAAAGGATGGGCCATAAGTATCTTCAGCTGTTCCCCTTCTCCCAGGCCCACTTCAAGTAATATTTTTATTTCTTTTATTTATTGTTTCTCATCTTGGTGGATTCTAAGTTTCTAACACAAGAAATCTGTTTTTAAAGCCTGCTCCCTTTAAAGCATCAAATGAAATTCAAGGTCTCGGAGCCAATTGCAGGCAGGGATCTCGGCTTGTTGCTGCACATGTAAGATACTTAGTTCTGTCACAAAACCAGCAGGTTTTAATATCTGCATAACTTCATTGCCAAAACAGAGAATACCTGTGATTTCTCAGACACCTAATAAGTTAGGAAGGGGTTTGCTGGAGTGCTCATTTTTTAAAAGTTAATTAGTCATCCATTTTCAACTTGGACATTTGGGACAATCAAGGGCCCAGGTTCTAGCCATGGAAGATATCACCTACTCTCCAGAAATGAAGGCCACGATCAAGCCTCCTGACATCGCCAAGCCTTCAGCACTAACAGAGAAGCCTGTCTGTGCAATACAGCTATGAGGGAGATAGCTCCTTGACAAATTTATGAGCAACATCAGTATCCCTGCCTTCAGTGGGCAAGAAACACTTATCTAATTTGCCTTCCCCCCTAAAGCCACAGCACAAAATAAACACATGAAGCCCCTTCAAATAAAATAAAGCCCCTCCAAGTACACCTGCCTCTCTGGAAAAGTTGAAAGAGCAAATCACATTACTGAGGGTATTAGTTGCCTGAAGCAAGATTAGTTAACTAATTTGAGAGCCACATGAGGTGCTCTGTGCATCTAAAACAATCTCGGAGGCTGAGCAGACATGACACAGACACAGGACCTGACAGAAACCAGCAACTGGAGGCCAGGTGGGACACACAACACCACCTCCAGTGGCAGTGGATGCTTAGGCTCACACTGCAGCATCTAGCCCCTAACATGTCACTCAAAGTTTTCAAGTGCTACAACAAGAGGAAATTAAGAACCTCTGAAGTAAGAGAAGGGCTCTGTAATAAGGCTGTCATCCCTCACCTACTGTGCAGCAAAAAGGCAATGTTTCAAAGAAATCTTAACATGGATGGGCCTCTGCACTTTGTGTCTGGCTGCTCTGGTCACAAGAATTCAGGTTTCTTGTATATTTTAATGGCTTTTTTTAATAGTGTAGCAATGCTTCAGATACTGAATCCACTGTATACCTTTAACAGAACTCCTGAACCATGCAAATATGAACACTAATGCAAACAAAAGTTATTTTTTCTTTTATTTCATTGCCACACCCTCCTAGATGACTCCCTAAAATTAGACACTGAGGAGCAGAGACCAGGACATGTGGTGTTTCCTGGTCTCTCAGTCCCTGCAAGTATGCCTATGTTGGGTGCAGTAGAGAGGGAGATAAGGCAATTCTTCGGATGCATTATAAATTACTCTGGAGTAACAAGGCAAAGGTGAAAGTAAATTCCTCCAAAACTTAAAACAGATGTGTAAAGATACCATTTATAATATTTTAGTGATAACATCTTCCACATTTTAATACTCTCCCAGTTAACTGAGGAGATGACTCTTTTATCACGCAGTTGACAACTGAAGGTGCTTCATGAATGACAATTTTTAGAAAAAACATGAGTTATATCTGAAACACAATATACCCCAAATCCCAAGAATATTCACTGACTTTTCACTGCTGGCAATTATATTTTTTCTAAAGAGAGTTCTAAAATCAGTTCCTATAATTCCCTATTATAGGAGGGAAAACAAAATCAATTGAGAAATGTTTAATCATTCTGGTTTGTTTGTTTACTGGGTGGTGTGTACAGTGGTATTAACTGGCTTTTAGTCAATTCAACAGAACTTTACTATGGCAACAGTTGCATTGCTTCATATCACGCAGTCTTGGATGAAAAAATAAAACCAGCACCTCCTCCTTCTATCCCTGCACTTTGATCTTCTTGGCGGTGGACTTAAAAGCCTCTGCTTCACAGATTTCCATGCCAGTGAGCCTATGCATATAAGATTTCTACCTGATTGAGAAGATTTTTCCTATTTACAATTGATCTAGTAAAAGCATTTTGCTTTGAAAGCTCCTTTGTGCTACATGGTACATTCAGTAGTTAGGGGGTTAATGCATGAAATGGATCACTGGGCTGAAAATAAAAATCACTGTTAAAAAAATGTGATACCAGGAGAATTAGGCACAACATAATATTGTAACCACTGAGAATTCTCAACAGTAAAATAAAGCCTTGTACGCCCAGCATTTTCATTAGTTTTCCAGTAGTGCTGGACGCAGTGTGAATTACAATGAGCTAGAAAGCAGTGGTTGCTCTCTTTAAAGAACATGCACTGTATAGGGGGAAGTCATTTCTTCAAATCATACTGTGCTGGTTATTGGTTTGTATATGCTGGTATGCATTTTAGCACTTAGAAATTACATTTCCCTCCATTACTGAATGCTGCATATAGCCTGCAAAACAATATGTGTTTAGCAGCTCTCAAAATGAACCTCATTGTAAGGTAAATATTTGTTTAGAAGTATGCACAGTGATATAAATCTGTAGAAAGAGCATTCTGCACCAAATCTTTCACTGGGAGGATGTTTTTTTAAGACAGGACAGAAGGTACTGTGTTTTCATTATAACAACTGCAGAAGATAACATTAAGAAGATGACTAAAAACCAAAACAGGACAAAAATTCAGGTTGATATAAGCTTCTAATACAGAATGTTGTTCTGCTGGTAATTAACTATGCATCAGAAGAAAAATAAACAAAACTCAAATAAACCGATTTGGGCAAGTAGAGCATGTATCTGTTGTGGTTTAATCCCATCCTAGCCCAAACCAGTACAGTATCATAATACCACCAATCATCTTGGAAAAGAGACAAACAAGTTTACGTGTACAGAACTACTAATTTCTCTGAAATCACTACTTATATAGCTCTTTAATAATTAAGCATATCATCCACCATTTGAAGGAAGATTCGAGTCGATCCAGGTCTCAGCCTGACCTTCCCAAAGATTCATTTGGGGAATTTATAGGTATGGGTCAAAAAAACCCAAAGGAGATGTGCTCTCTGACCATTTGCTGTGCCCAGACCTTTAATTTCAGCTGTCTGACATTATCTAGAAGACTAAGCTCAGACCAATCTGCACAACCATGGGAAAACTTGAGCCTCTCATTCTTAAGAACCCAACCAGCCTAGACAAAATTGTATGGAGCCTGCAACACACCACTGGGAGCACTCTGGTATGAATTTGGTGATGTGTCATATGCAGAACAGTTCATAGCAAGTATCCTTTCTCAGAGCTTAACTCGATTCAAGCCCCTAAGTCTCAGAAAGCCTGAAAAAGTGCTGAAAACCAGCTGCTTACCTCCTAAACAATTACCTATACCATGCTATATGGACTTTTCAACATCTTCCACGTATGGTGAATTTCAATGTAATTCACAGAAACATTGAAGTTGGAAAGGACTGCTAGAGATCTTCTAGTTGATCTCCCCCTGCTCAGACAGGGTCACCTAACAGCAGCTTGCCCAGGACCATGCCCCATCAGGTTTTGAGTATCTCCACAGATGGAGACTTCACAACATCTACAGGCAATCTCCTCCCGTATATGATCACCCTCACAATGAAAAAGTTTCTTCTTCTAGTCAGATGGAATTTCATAGTTTTTTTCATTTGTGGCAATTGCCTCTTGTACTGTCAGTGGGCACTGCTGAGAAGAGTATAGCTTCCTCTTCTTCATCCCCTCCCATCAGGTATTTATACACATTGGTAAGATCTCCCCTGAGCCTTCTTTTCTCTAGGCTCTGTCTCCAGACAATACCAGCTCTGTCAGCCTCTCCTCCTCTGACTGATGCTCAGGTCCCTTAATTATCTTTGTGGCCCTACACTGGACCCAGTCCAGTAAGT
The DNA here is from genome assembly GCF_900496995.4 of Aquila chrysaetos chrysaetos. NCBI lineage: Eukaryota > Metazoa > Chordata > Aves > Accipitriformes > Accipitridae > Aquila > Aquila chrysaetos. Next base: position 25,805,186 of record NC_044016.1, on the reverse strand, counting down.
CCATATCCTTCATTTACAGGGGAGCCCAGACCTGGGCAAAGTACTGCAGATGTGGCCTCACCAGTGCTGCACAGGGAGGAAGGATTACCTCCCGCAACCTGCCAGCAACACTCTTCCTAATGAAGCCCAAGATGCCATTGGCCTCCTTTGCCATGAGGGTGCATTGGTGGTTCATGGTCAGTTTGCTGTCCACTAGGATCTCAAGGTCCATTTCTGCAGGACTGCTTTCCAGCCAATCAGTCCCCATCATATACTGGTGTTTGAGGTTTTTCATCTCCAAGGACTGGATTATGCATTTTCCTGTGTCGAACTTTATGCAATTCCTGCTGGCTAATTTCTCCAGCCTATCAAGGTCCCTCTGAATGGCAGCACAACTGATCTATCAGCCATTCCTCACAGTTCTGTATCATCTGCAAACCCACTCTCTCCACCTTCTCCTTCAATCATGTACACTAAAACACGTAGTAGAGATTTCTATGTGAACAGTGCCAGCCTGGCACTGGACACGGATGCAGCACCATGTCTGAGCTGCTTAGCTCCAGGGCATGGCCTCCCTGCTCAGACACGGTGCTGCATCAACTGGCTGTCCAGCTCCTGGGCCCCGAGCTAACACCCCTGCACAAAACCACACAGCTCACTGTGCAATAGGCATGCATGCACAGCATCTTGACCTGCAACATGAAATATAAACTACTGACATTTTATTAACATTTTGCTAACAGTTCATACACTCTCTAGTCAGCCGTACTCTAGGGTAAGTAGAGGCACAATATTTTTTGGACCGTTATTTTCAAATTTTAACATTACCTCATTATCTACCTTCTCTTGATGTGGCACTGCTTCATTCTCAGTAAAAGGGTTTTTTTGTTTTGGTTTGGGTTTTATTTTTAAGAAAAGGAAGTAAAACCACATGATATTTTTCCTGCAATGCTTAAAGGGAATGACTTGTCTTTAACCAGCTATGCTAATATGAGAAGACTCTAAAGCATGCAATTAACAAACATTAAAGCTTTTTTCCACAGCAAACAATCTGATATTGTTCTCTTGAGGATTCTTTCTTCCTTTTTTTCCCCCAAACGCGAACAGCAAGCTCTTTACAAAGTCATTAAGAGGAAATATTTACTGAAGAAAAATAAATAAATTTCAACAAGTAATCATCAGATTTGGTGCTGTTTTCTGTTTTAGAGCATGTACCTTTAGATACCAAAACTTTGTTGGACTTCAGTGGCAAGGAAAGGAAAGGAATGCAAGGTGTAGAACAAGCCCACATTTGCTGTTTTCACAGGGATCACCAAAGTCATGCAGGCCCTCTGAGCAAGGGACAAGCAGGGATGGGTGAGGCAGGTAACGGACACAGTAAGACCTGTCATGTCTAGACCTCCTCCAGTTTACTCCCATTTCAGAATGGCAAAGGACAAGACCACCAGTTAAGCCACTGGTGGTTTCACATCATGAAATAAAGGTCATCACATCTTCAATAAAGATTCATCACGTCATGAAATAAAGATCTCCTGCAGTTAAACCACTGGGTTTACCGCAGCAGATCTTGATTTCATGAGGAAGACTCATGTGAATGGAGGTATTGCTCATATGCAGACTGGCTGGACGGAACAAGGAGGAGATGACCCATCCACGAGGTTCGTCCCACCTCTCAGAGGCCAGAAAACCCAAGGCACTCCCTGTTTGGCTGATGGTACAAAGCCTGGTTCTGAGCCCTTGCTCACATGGGTTCACTGGCACCTCTGGTGTCATAGGCAGTCCACACCACAGCCTTTTCTGCCGTTGGGCACCCCCCAACCAAGCTATCACTGCTGAAGAAGCTCATGCAAATATGATAACTGTGACACATCCATCTTCCTGGAGAAGTCATTCAGAACTCACTGATGGGTTTAAAACACTCCTGGAGAAGGAGGCAGCAACACGGAGAGACTAAGAAAAACTTTGTCTTCCTAACAAATCTGGCTAAAATCAGCCAAACAACTACAGCAAAATAAGGACAGAGGAGGTAGCCATAGCTGACATGCTAATAACAGATTCTCTTTGAGATTACAGAAATCCAGCATACATAAAAAAACAATCCTGATGAACTAATGATCCACTATATTTTACTTCAGGTGCTCTCCACACCTCAGAGAAACAAGACCTTATCCTACAACTCTCTTCATGGAAGTGAGGTGGTGTCATGGTACCACTGAACTCCAGCACAGCAGGCCAAGTGAGGATCACTTTTTCCTTGAAACATCTGAGGACTGCAGGGCAGAAACACAACAGTGTCACAACTGCCATGTTTCAAATGCATGTTTAAAAGTTTGGCTACCCTGGAGCAAGGCACGGCAGGATGGCAGAGCTACACTGAATTTTGCAGGAGAGACAGCCAAACGTGCTGCATTCCCATAGAGAATCACAGCAGGAATTTGTAATGTGGGTACCAGTTGTGCAGTATGTCCCCAACAGCAACATGGCAACACCTCCAGACTCCAAGGCAGTCCAAAGCATTACTGGTGACCACTAACAACCAGGAGCTAGAACCTAGATCTTTCTCCCACCTGAAAGTCCAGTCAGTTCACCACTTGTAAATCAAACTCCAGCCCAGCCTTAAGTAGCAAAAAAACTATGGATTGACTTTGTCTGTTACCATTGCTTATTACAGAAAAAAGTAACAAGCAACAGATTAATATGTTGCATTTAGCGAACCACTCAAAAAGGTTGGTTCTGTCAATTACAAAAGATGTAACATTCATTAACTGCATAATACATAGAAAACTTCTCATTTCCAATTAAAAAACATTGCCTAGGACTTAATGAGTTTTTCAACAAATGTTAGGACTAAAAAAAAGTGCATATTAAGGTAATCTGTTAAGAGTACTTATTATGTTTTTCCAGGTGTTTAGTGTGATTGGAGTACTACACATTTGCATAACTTTTGGTTTTTCTAGACATTAAGAGAGAAGCAAAAATAAAGAGAAGCTTGTGATTTATCAAGTGGTTTTTCAGGAAGGAAGAGTAATTTTCCATTACAAGCCATCTGTACAGTTCACCATGTAAATAATTCTCTGTTCAAGACAACAGAATCATATTTTACTTGTGGGTTTAACATACACAGCACATTCCCACCTCAATTCTGTTCCACCACCAGAGGACTCATTAAGAACTATCAATTAACACAACAGCTACACTAGCAGGCAAAATAATGAAAGGACATTTACACCTAAAAAGTTTTTTTCCCTCCTTTAATTTTTATTTAATTTCAGGGGGGAGTGGACAACATATTAGTATACAGTTTATGGATGTTTCTACCACAAGGCTTCTAGTAAAGACAAATTGTGATCACCTTCCTATGGCACCTTACTAAATCTCCTGAGTCTTTATTTATTTATATGGAATCCATCACTGTAAAGTCTAGGAGCACAAACAGATTAAATATGCTTCCTGCATGCACCCAGGCTGCTGTCATTAACATTACCCAGGAAAGCAACCATAGATTCTCTTTTCTCTTTTATCCCTTCAAGCCGGAGCACAGCAGGGAAACTGTGAACTGAGTTTTCCTTCCTGAGACTAAACCACACTATTACTGAGCGTCAATCACAGACCAACTGATGGATGCTTGAGCCGTGGACAACACACCTAAGCTTCAAACCTTTCGTTTTCTTAACACCTTGATACACAGCGATGGAAAGACAGAAAACCCCCAAAAAGCTGCTTGGAAAATAAAATCTTAGCTAAAAACAGTTTACTGTTTGTAAACTGCAAATATATCCTTTTTTTCCCCAAACATAAGCATCTGCTTTCTCCTGTAATTTCATTGGCGTGGGTGCTCCCTACCAAAGCGCTTGTAATTGATGCCTTTCATTTCAATGGCTTGCAACTCAGAGCAGTGGAGTTTTAACAGTGCCAACTCAGCATCACTGTGACACAAACAGAGCAGCCCAGGAGATCATGAATCCGTGGAAGAAAAAAGAAGAAATGACGACTTTCCATGGAATTCTTCTGCCTAGGGTATGAATTAGTATATTGATAAAGCAGTGGGATCACTGACTCCTCTCCAGCATATTTTTCTGTTACAGGGAAATCCAGTGATATGTCATTCCATATATGATAAATCGTCTTCTGTGGGCATTTCTTTTTCACAGATAAACACTAAAAACCTCATCCCTTTCAATAACCAGGCAAGAAATTGCCTAATAATTAGGTAGTGCAATTTATAGTTTAATAGCCTGTGGGATTTAGGGCTTTCACCTTCTCTGAGACTGTCACACCTGTGCCCTTGTAGCATTACATAGTAGCTTAGTGTCCTCATTAGAGTCCGGAGATTAATATTAATGACACAGAGTCTCACTTGAGGCATGCTAACTTACATGACTTTAATTTAAATTTTTGAGTGCAACTTATAATGAGAACTTACCTTTATTGCTACTATTTTTAAGAGCTTTCAGTTTCTTTCCCATATCAAATGATATCAGAAATAATTCAACCTCGATTAAAAGCAGGAAAATAGTAATTGGTTCCATACAACAACAGAATTGATATTAAAAGGAGATTTCAGAGTCTGTAATCCTTTTCTCTTTGACGACAGATGAGCTGGTTTTGACTCAGGTAGGCAAACCTTGAATAAGTAAATCATTTGTAAATACAGGGGTTAAGGAAGCATACTACTTAAGATTGTCAGAATTGCTAATTCAGCCAGCCTTTAAGAGGACTGCGATTACACACTAAAAATTATTTTTCTTGTTATCTACGGAAAGGAGATAGAAACTAGCTTTGCAGAATGGATTTTCTGACTGTCTCACAAGGAAGGAATTACGATGCAATTTGAGATTTAAAATTTCGGTCACCTTTCAGGGATTTTCCAGGAACTCGATATAATACAGCAAAATTTGCTCTGCTGAGGAGAAAAATCCACTGCAGAATACCAGCATATTAATGATATAGATACTGCTAGGTACAGTAATTCTTTGATTGCTGAATCCATACACACAGATCAAACACACAGGGACATTTAAATTGCCTCTGTAGAAAAATTAAGGGGTTCTTTTTCTTGGGGGTTGGGGTGTTTTTTTAGTCAGAGGATATGCGAAAGCAGGCTTGTACAATCACAGATTGTATCAGATCTCCTCCAAGTAACTCCCAAACTTTCTGGCCAAATTTAGCTTAATTTGACAACAGAACAGTGGTCTGGAAGACATCACTTTTCAGCAAGTTACAGGAAACTCAGAGGCTGAGTAAAACAAGAGAAATATAAAAATTGTCCCTCTGAGGAAATGTCAGCAGAATGACTGTATCAGTGCTCTGGCTGGACACAGGGCATGCTGCCTCTTACTGAGGTGAGCTGGAAGAGACCCAAAATACACTAGATGAAACACAGAGCAGTGTAGGACCTAATTCTCAAAAAAAAAAAAAAATTTTTTTTTTTATTTTTTTTTTTTAAACTTCTAAGCTTTTTTTTTTCAGCTGAAAGCTGAGCTCCCAGACAACAGAACAAAATTCATGGGGTGGCTTAATTTTGCAGCTGTGCACCGACACTTCTGAAATACAGCAGCTCACTGTCCTACTGAAAGTTGTTCTAAGCTGGATTCTTCTCAAAGCCACTACATCACAGGGTGCTGCCAGCCTAAAAGAGCTGGCATTTCACAGCTCCTTCACATACACTACAATTTAGAAAAAAAAAGAACTAAGAAAATTGCCTAAGCTGGCTCTGAAAACATTTCTTTTTCTATCTGGTTCACCAAATTAGGTGAATTAAGGCTCCTAGTTTTGGGGAAGACATCAGCTAACTATAATTTGCGGTTTGTTTTTTTTTTTTTTTTTTTATACTGGCCCAAGCTCAATTTTTTCCTCCTGCATAGGCTTCTATACTTTGCAAAATGTAGAATATGTCAAATATATTTAAAAGCCTACAGTAATTTTGCAAACAGCTTCATTATTGGCCAAAGGTGACAGGATACAGCAACTGACATGGTACCTGCTCTGAATGCAGGTTATTGCACTACCACCATAGCTATACTGGATTGTTTTGCATTATGCCCCAGTGGAACCACAATGAAAAATTAGCTGTTCCACATTACAAATTACCTTGTTCTCAGCTACAGCAGGTAATGGCATTTCAAGGTGCATTTACAGCATAGCAGAGAAGGAAGGAAAAAAAAAATAATATATAGGTGCTTAGCCTGTATGCCTCACAAACTCGCTCCTTCTCTAGATTCCATGATAGCATTTGTAAAGCAGATTTGCTCTCTTACTTTGCAAAATAATAAAATATACTTAAGGTCTAATGAGCAGTTTAATTTTAAAATTCTGTTTCCTACATATTTTACCACACACATCAGAGAGGCTCACAGACAGCACAGCAGCCAGGGCAGGCTTCCCTTGGGTGCCTGCAGCAAGGGGTTTTAAAGAAGAGCCCTCCAAAGAGCTACCCACAGCCGCATGAGAGTCTGTGCCTTCCCAGGACAGACCCAGGTCCAAGGGCACAGGCACTGTGCTCCCTTCTGCGCTCTGCCTTCATCCCATGGAGCAGCAGCCTAAGAGCAACCTGTAGCTGTCACCGAAGGCTAAATAATCCCCTTAACTCTTCCCTCGTAACCAACTATTATTTTTGTATATCACTTTTATTATGACTGCTATTAACTGCATTTTTCTATCTGCTCTGCTTTGAAATCCCCTTCAAGAGAAGGGGCCAAATAGGGAGGCACAACTCCAGACACGTCCCTACCCATGCACTCACCACACTCCTCTGTCTTGCAAGGCAAATCAATGCAAAATCCTCCCATAGGTGTGCTTTTATCCCATGTTCATTGTGCTGAACATTCACATTCCAGCCGAACTCCTTCATTACCCGTTTTCTTCATAAATATTCTTAGATAGGATTTATACCTAGGCTAGTAAGTACTTATTCCTGGATACACAGAGAAGTGCAAAATTAACATTAATCTTCATGGCATTATTTATGCTTTTGTTTATTAATATGACTTCAGGCAGTTTAACATTCAGTCCTCACCTATCTCACAATACACAGCAGCCTGGAAGTATTTTGTGTCCAAGACTATAAAAATCAGGCACCGTAAAACACATTTGCAAAATTTTTCCCTATTAGAAAAAAACAATTTTTCCCAGCCATTTCTATTTCATTTTGATTCTGTCACAGAAAAAGCACTTGGCCACTTGAACATATGACAATTACTTATTCTTCACTCTCATGTATAATTTGATTGTGATGGCTCTAAGGAAACTTGAGAGATTAAATAAAAATACAAAGCTTGTATGCAAGCATAAGTTAAGGGTTTAGTCTTCCCATTATCAAGAGACAAGCATTTGCATAGTGAGGGAGATTAATCCTAAATTCACTTTTTGTTTTGTCTAACCAACTTCCAGTTATAAAGTGCTTCAAACAAAACAAAAAAAAACACCACCCCCCCCCCCCCCCCCAAATAAGCAGAAAAAACAACCTCCCCAAAACCTAATATGATTTTGGTACTCCAGTAAGTAAACTATGAAGGGAGTCCTCCTCTCAGGGTTGTTACACCCAAACTCCTGTAACATCCTCTCATTAAAGATAGGGGCAGACGGCTATCCTTTTCTCTTGCACACTTGTCACATACCACGACTAAATTACCACATATTAATTTGTCCAAATGCACTAGATAAAAAGATAATTAGATACAGCCACTGCTGAGGGCTTTGCTCCCTCTCCCCCAGCCCCCGAAGGCACAGCCACATGGCTGAAGGAACACAGCACCAACACAGCTCAGCACAGGAGTATCACAGTGAGAACAAAACCAGGAAAGCATGGTGCAGTTGTGTGGGATGGGAGCAGGGAGGGAGGGAAAGGAACAGTTGGGATAACAAGGACAGTCAGCGTTATGGAACAAGCTTTGACAGGACATGAATGATGGAAAAGAGGACAGAGAAACAGAACAGTACAAGCAGAAAAAAAATTACTAGGATCCCAAAGACAGAATTAGGGGATCAAAAAATTAGCATAAGTCTGAAAACAGAATGTGAAGGGAAAGAACACATAGCCTTCAATATTTTAATGTTGCATTTACATGTGAAAAGAGAAATGGAAGAGCACAAAAGATGAGACATGAAGATGCAGAGAGAGGGGGGCAAAGGAGGAGAGGGAAAAGCACTGCAGCAGTGAGAAAAAAGCACCTTCTAAGGGTCACAGGTAGCAAGGTTTAGAAACTTCCTCATTGAAAGAAAATACCCAGACACCAAAACCTCTTTGCTTTGTATGCTGACAGTAGCTTGGCACCAACATGGTTTAAAACTACCAACTCAGAAAATATGCTACAGTATCACACAGGAAGTTTTCTGCACTTGAGTTTGATTGTTAAAGACATACGTGTTAACAGGAGCAGGCTTGGATAGGTCTCACAAATGTTTGTGGCATGCCTGGTAGCATTAAAAATGCATAAAGAGGCAGATTTCGCAGCTTCCTTCCTGAAGCCAGCGGAAAAAACCTTTCTGTCTCAGGTTTCTAAAACCCTGCAGCAGCTCCCTGGTCCCACAGAGCTCCAGCTGGCACCTGGAAGCCAGGAAATACAAGTTTCTGTGAGCAAGGACCTAACACCTCCACAACCAACAAGTCAGTTAGGAAAACTAGAGAAACCACCCAGGAGGTGACTTCTACAAACAGAGGAACTGGCAGGGATGGCAGTGTGGCAAACAGCTGCAGCACCAGCAAGCAGCAGCAGCTGATGGTTGTGCTCCAACACCTTGGGCGCTATACACTTGTGATGAGCAGAAAGTTGTCAGTATTAAATAAAAAGAAAATATATGTATTTCACCCTAAAAGCTTGATACTAGGAATATTCCTGTTCAGATGTGTAGAAAAGTAGTTCCCTGTAACTACCTTGGAATAAATCTTCTTTATAATATTTTTTTTAATATTTTTAAAAAAAATTTTCCTCTCCTCCACTCTACTTTTTCTCACAGAAAGCAGTATTTGGCTAATACAGAAATATAAATCAATATTTTCATTCCAAGATTCTGGCAGTTGGGTAGGAATGAAGGCACTCAATATAAGAAACAGAAAAAAGGAATCTGTAGGACTGACCAAGTATAAATCAGGGAAGGGGAACACAGGATGGGCTGCAATTTTGCTCCAGCATCTCACACTTAGCAGACAGCATGCTAATGTGCAAAGAGTGAACTTTCTTAATGTTGCTAGTCAGATCCATCCTACCTTTGACTCTGCTGAGGATGGGGCCAGGAGGTTAGTACTGCACTAGGACAGTGCGGTGCTAAGCATGATTTCTGCCATTCCGAGACAAATATTTTTAGAATACCTCCTAGTCATTAAATAGACCATAGAGCAGCATGCTTTAAGTTTCCAGCTCAGTGTTACCGTGTGCATTTCAATAATAAACTATGCTACATGTAAAAACAAAACTTATAAATCAAATCTTAGTGGTAATAACAAATATAAGGAGTTATAATTATTAAAAGCTAAGGGAATTGCAACTGCTAGAAACTCAGACTTAAGGTTACAATGATTATATTTTAAATATAGATATTTGCTCTTTGAGATACACAGACCTAACTCTGACTGGAAGTGAGGCTACAAGGAGACAAATAGAATTTAAAAAAAAAAAAAAAAAGTGCAGCATTGTTAAAAAAATTCATTGTAATCTAACCTACATTCAACAAACACTAAGATTTACTTTATCACAGTCATTCTTTTACTGCATAAAATCCACTGGAAATTAAATTGAAGGTATTCAGATGCTTTATGTCTACCCAGTTTTTCTAATTTAATGATTTCTGTAACTGACTCCAAAATTCCTAATTTCCAATTATAATTCTCACTTACAGAACAACAGCCCTAGTACCATTTTTTGTTCTTGGTTTTTACCCTCAGCTTTAATGACATCCTAAAGTAATTTTTTTCTAGGGGACTTTAAAGACTTTGTTTTTCTTTAAATAAACAATCCACATAAATAAAGCATCTTCTCTTAAATTTACAAATGAAGAAATGCTAGGAGCTTCTTACAGGCAAGGAAGGTTCCTTTTTTTGATCCATCCATACCTGTTAAGCCGAAATCATATTAAAAATTAAATGTAGCTATATTATTTAGCACGGGTGTTTGTCTGAAAGAGTCAATTAACATTAATCTTGTTCAGCTACTCTACAGAGGATCAATCCTTAAACTTCCTTTCAATTTAACTTTGTAAAAGAGTAGAGTTCAGGCTCACAACAGAACTACACAAGATAGCCTCTCTTTACCATAAATATGGTAAGGACTAGAAATACAACCCACAACTCACAAATGCTGATAAATGTCTTTTGGCATCATTGAAAATGTTAAGCTTTCTTCAATTCTGACTTGTATTGCCCACCCATAATTAAGAATGATGCTAATACAGCTTTATTAAAACATATTGGAGCTCACAAATGCACAGCAGCTGGTGCAGCACAACACTAAATGTAAACAGCAGTCCTGTAATAAAAAAGAAAATAAAAAGAGTTGCTGAAACATTTGCAATGGCAGCCTCACTTAGGATTATAGATTACAGAACAGGCTGCGCAGCAAGGCTGCGCAGTTGTGCCGTCCATAGACGGACAACAGGGTAAAGCTCTGAGCATCCTGGTCTGACCTCAGAACAGACTCTGCTTTCAGCATTGAGTTGGGCATAAGTTATGCTATGATGCTATTTTATCTTTTCTAATTTATCTAGGATAATGGTTCAACTGATTTTGATGTTTGTCTTCCCCTGGTGATGGTCTCAAAAAACTCCAACCAAAAAACCCAAACAAAAACCCCCTGAGAAAAACCCCAAACCCTACACTACCAACAACACAGCACCAGAAAAAAGTTTCAAAGCTTTAGAATACTTTCCAGCTTTTTTGTATGACGTTAGTTGTTTTTGAATAAATGAGATTTTCTATTTTACAACCAGAACATTTCTTTAAGCCAACTCTTCAACTACAAAACCAAAAGACTTCTATATAAAGACTTGTATTTGTTTCTGAACGGTCCCTGAACCTGAGTAATTGCACAACAGCCCAGACGGAAAAAACCTTCCTCAAAACAAGTCAATAAAAGTGACAACAAATAAAAAAATACAATAATATACATAGAATGGTTGGAGTGTACTGCTACGGATACATTTTCTTTTCCAAGCAAAGACGGTCCTCACCAATTGACTTAAGACAACACTCCTCTACCATGGTGCTTATGCCCATGTCTCTACACAGTGAAAGACAAAGCTTTTCAGATGTTATAGAAATATTGTACTCTGACCTTGCCATTTTTAGTAGGATCCATAGCATACTGAAGTAGCAATCAAATCTCAGTAATCACAAATACTGTCAAGCAGGAGTAGATGACAAAAATCTCAAGTGTCATCCTTTACGCATTAGCAATGCCACATTGTCACCAGCCTTGAACAAATAGTCAGCGACGGAGATCTTGTTACAACGCAGCAAAGAATAAATAGGTCTCTAACAATATACCAGTACAAGGAATTAGTGAGTACACTTTGCCAGAAAGCACGAAAAGTCACTTTTTGATTGTCCCTCTCTCACGTACTGTTCTGGTGCTTGTTCTAAAGAAACTAGGAGTCTCGTGAGAATGGCTCACCTCCTCCAAACCCTATAGTCTAAGCCCAAATTTCCAGGTGTGTGATATAAGACCTTGACACTGTGGTAGAAGTACACACAAAGTTGGACATTGAAGAGAAAGAAGGAAGTGAAATACTGTTTCTGACTTAACTGCTCGTATTTCATGCATAGACATGACACCATTGACCAGCTGATCAATGGATTTTTGCTGCTGTTGCAGAGTGAGAACCCCACTGAGCTGCAGTGCTGGGAGCCTCTGCTTTTCAAGAAAAAACTCTTATCAGGTCTAAGACAGCTTCTACTGTCTCCTTAGCACCTTCTGAATCTAAATGTGATCCCCATGTCTCCTCCACTTATTTTCTATTCTGAACATGCATCTGAAAGCAGAGGAATTACCATGCACAAGAGCTCTTGAATACAGTGAGCACAGCAAGCCAGAAGCCAGTGCCCCACCATGGGAAGCAGCTGCTTTGAAAACCTGGATGGAGCCTTTGCTTCTCTCTAAATCACAGCCTTTCCCAACTCCTAGCTCCCGATAGCAGGTGCAATTTCCCACCTCCAAGGTGGCTATGAGCCCCTAGCCATAGCCCTCCAGGCCAGCCAGCCCCATGGTGCTCAGAAGAGCTCTGTAGCAGCCACGGTTCCTAAAGTCATTCTCAGGGGGACTTCCTTCCCCTGCGAGCCACACAGTAGAGTGACATTATTAATAATAAATGAAACAGAGGGTGATGGAGTGAGGCTTGATGTGTCATGAGTGCTCCTTTCAGACCCGAAAGAAAATCCCTCCCTTCATCTCAAAGCCAAACTGTAATCCGACTTGAAACTAAACCCCAAACCCACGTTCCTTCAACTCATTTTCTACTCTGAATAAGTAGTGGAAGCCAGAAAGTGTACCACACACAAGAAAACATACATGTAGTTTAAAACCCAATGTACACTTAGAAACTGTTTTAGGGAGATTTATTAAGAAGTACTACAACCACTGCAGACATACCAAAGCAATGCTCACCTCTGCGGGAAGAACAGACCACATGCTTTCAGAAGTGTGCTGCTCACCACCAAACCTGCAGACTTTTTAGTCAGCTAATGTGGTTTCTTGTAACAACTGTTCTGTTTTAAGTCTAACCAATTACCACCATAGGGGGAGATGATGTATGTGGGGAGTGTTTACCTTTTAGTTGTCAATCACATTTGGTAACTCTCCTAAAACCTGTTCTGTGTTTTATAGCGGGCAGTGTCTTGTGCAGGTGGTTGGCATGCAGCCTGAACTTCAGGCCCCATACAGTACAATAACAACTAGCTTTACAGCATCTAGCTTTGCACAAATACTACACTGTAGCTATGGGAAATCTATCACCATCCAGGGAATCTGAAAGTAAGGAATATTGATTCTTGGCCAACTTAGTGGTCAGCTCTTGAATGAGCAACATCCATCAGGAAGGTTTTATTGACAACAAGGCAGACAGTCACCACGCCCACAACCATCTTAGAATTTGACCTAGAGATCTTACAGCAACAAGAATTTCTGTGGTTTGCCAGATACTAGAGCTCAGCAGAGTATTTTATGGCATTCTTAGAGACTCAACTTTTTATAACCCTGACACTGAATATTCAGGCTATTGTTACAACAAAACAGATAATAAATGACAAACTATATAATTTATTGGTAACTCATTTATTAGTCACTGTAGCTTTTAATAGTGTATTTTGATTAGGTGTAAAAAGCATTGTTTATCACTATGCTCTATCATAAACCAATTCCTTTTCCAACCAAGCACTTTTTGTGACCACAGCTCATACAAGCTGTCATTTGACAATACAAGGACTTTGATGGCAATAGCATTTTATGGACTTTTTACTCTTCTCCCCTGTTCCCAGCCGTAATCTTCAGTCATACAGCACAGGATGTTAACCATTATGAACCAGAAAAGAGAGAGACTCAGATTAAAAATAATTTAGGGGAGAAGGAATTTTGAACTGGAACACTTTCTTGAATAATTTATAGCAGAGTCGCTGTAAGCAGCATGACGAAGTCTGCCCCAGTACAGCAGGTATGGACAGACAGCGACAAAGGAGCAGAAAGCTCTGTGTTGGCAAAACCATTGTATTGCTGAACTACAACCACCACAGCGTCCTGGGAGAAGAGTGATCTGTGGCCATGGTGCTTCTCATGGTAACAGATGCTGCTCAGGAAACACACAGTAAGTCACTTCTGCTTACTGAAATGACAGAGACACATGAAACAGCAATGAATGGTGAAAAATATGAAACTAGTTTTTCAAACCAGTTTCAGAGGGCACCTATGAAATGAACACCTCCAAGTTTGACTTCTATGCTATGCAAAGTGGTAGAAATAACAAAAAAGAGAACAGAATTAATATAGACAGAGATGAACATTATGAGTCTATACAGTTCTCCTGGAAGAAATGACACCTCACAAATCTACCAGACTTCTTAAAAGAAGTAATCTAACTTACAGAGTGGATGACTCTGAGTTAGCTGACAGCCTACCTGAATTTCCAAGAAAGGTTTTTACAAAATTCTTTACCAAAAATCTCTCCCTCTCAGAAGCTGAGACTTCATCAATTAGGAGGAAAAATCTTCTCGCAAATTATTAAGTGGTTAAAGGATACTAAATTACTGTAGAAATGGTCAGTTTTCATAATGGAAGAGGGTCTGTGGAGTCTCGCATGCATCTGTGCCAAAACCTACACTGTACAAAAGGAGGTGAGCTGGCAAAGTCTGCTGACAATATAAATTTATTCAGGATAATCAAGTCCTAATCTGACCATGAAGACCTGTGGAATTTCTATAATGAGTGACTGGAAAATAAATTTGCAGATGAAATTCAACTTTGATAAACACAGAGTAACACATTTACAAAAAATAACCGTGCCAAGGCACACACCATAGTGGGCTTCAGAGTCCAAATCCTGACACCAATCAGAACAGAGATTTTCTGAATCTTCTGAATTTTCTAAAGTTCTCTGAAAATATCAGCTGAAAGCCAAGCAGCAGTGAAAACGGCAAATTAAATGGTAGGTGCTATTAGGAACAGAACGGAGAACAAAACAGAAAAAGGTCAATGTGACAATGAATAACTCCATAAAGCATCCAGTTTTTTAGCACAGCATGCAGCTGTGGTCACCCTATTTCAAAGGGAATGCAACAGAACTGGAAATGTTACAGAGAAGAGCAACACCATTGATGGAAGTTATGGAGTTATGTCTATATCATGAGAAGCTCAACACACTCACCTCGGAAAAAGACATCCAAGATATGAGGCAAACTTACGCATGGAAGGGAGATGATGAACAAATACTCATCTTGTCATGTATGAGAAATATGAAGCAGAATGGAAATATCATGCAGAATATTGACAACAAATTAAACTCCATATAAAGTATAATCACATTACAGACTGTATTGCCGTAGGACACTGTAGAAAACAAAGATAGAAACAAAAAGCAATTAATTAAGTTGAAAAAAGTAAATTTAGGCCTCTCGAACAAATCCAGATTCAACTCTGCTTGGAAAGACTCAAATTACAGCATACTGGATCCTGGAAAGCTACACTGGAGGGAAGATAATTTTGTATTTGTCTTGAAGTATTTATTTCTGGTCACTATCAGACAAGCAAGTGGGCTAGGTGGATTTTGGCTTGACCTAGCACAGTTGTTCTTATGTTCTGATTGCCCTATCCTCGCCCCAGTGAATCCCACCCTGCTGACATCCTTCTTCAGAGCACAAAAAGAAAAAGCTCATCAGCTTACGTGTCCTGACCTCTACTCCTTCATCTCACCAGCAGTTTCCAAAAGGGCACAGGGAAATCCTTGTGTAAATCACAGAGGTGAACCCTAAAGAAGAAGAATAAATCCCTGCACTATCCTCTGACATGTTTCATATATCAGTAAGCTGCTGCTCTCAGTTTCCTTTGTAATGCAACTGCTATCACTACTGGCAGTAACTACCACCTTCACTGACACTTGTAGACAGGCCCCACAATTCATGACCACAAATGGTAATCTCCATGAACAAGTTCAGAAAATTGTGCTCATCTCTCTCCACACATCAAGAGCCACAACAGAGACACATGGATGTTGGCAACTTAAAATGTCGGAGGACTGATTCTCCCAAAGCAAGCAGCACTCCTCTCGTCTCATTTTCATAGTTCAGTGTGGTGTAAAGAATTTCAAACAGTCAAATAATTGGATACCAACTCCTCTTTGAAAAAAGGTAAAGTAGCCGTAAAATGACAGGACATTTGAGAATTACGCCAGCCCTGCCATTATCAATGACATACATAGATAGCATTTCCATTGCAGAACTGGTACACAATCACAAGGTAAAAAATGTAAAAGAAAGACTACAAAATCCAAACAAGGAGAAACTCCACTCATATTTGCCTGCATTTTCTACAGCTTGTTATGATGTGAGGACAGTAGGTACTTCAATAACATCTACCAAAGTACAAGCAACGGGCAAAGTGACAGAAGCAGATGAGAGTATGGAAAAGCTTTGATATCTTACAGCATGTTCTGTCTAGCATGCATGACCAAGCTCTTTGCCTTTTGTTTCTAACCAAGTTTCCTTCTGTGCCACTCTGGACAATGCTGTCACTCTCCTGATACTCAAATTTGTAATTCGAGCATAACCGCCTGTTAAGACATCCTTCAGGTTACATATCCAAATTGTCACTTATACTGACATAAGATTTCAAAGACTTAAGTCATTTTGTAGTTTCATAGTATCCATGCATGATTTACATAATAACTTATAAAAACTATACAGGGCATGGCGCTATCAAGGGAAGCCATGCATTTGAATCATCCTCTAGAAGGCGGCTGTCATTCCATACCACACATGATTCACTGTAGTCACTAGGATGGTACAGAAAAAGCAGAACCATAACAAGGGCATCAGAGAAAGCAGTGGGACAAACAGAAAGTTTAGGATAAAGTTCCCTTAACATCGTCAGTAAAAACTCTGGTAGAAACTGTATCAGTGAATATAACTGGTGTTGGAGAGCTTCAATACTTGAAGATCTTTAGAAAAAAGGTCTTAAGTGATTTACCAATGAAGCTTAAATCAGCCACATGAAAAAGCAATTATTTGATAACGACCCTGAAATAGCTAACATACAGTCAACAATATCACATTAAAAATAAGCAAAATTCATAACCAATATAATTTCAAAATACTAGAACAATTTGACAGAGGGAATATTAAATTAATTAATTTTTTAATATTGAATATCATTGTAATCTTTGGAGCAAACTGATCATATTTTCATCTTCTGTGTATGGTAGCATTAATGTTTTAATTTATAACTGATTCTAAAATGCATGGACTAAAGCAATAGCTCTAATGTAATAAATGTTTTAAACTGCATTCTGTTAGTAATCCATTATTTGATCTTGATATGGCCAATAAAACTACTTACAGAAATAGAGTTTCTATTTTCTCCCATCAAAGCTATGTAATCTTCAAAGACAGACATTCACTAAATTAAGGAAGGTCATCAATCTGCAAGTTTTAATAAATGTGTATCAAACAATCTAGGAAGTGATGAAAATTAGAAAAAAAAAAACAGGAAAAATTAATAATGCTGAAGAGAAGAGATAGTAAAAAAATGAGTTAGTAATGTACAAGTTGACCTTAGGAAATATAAATAAGTGATCCTTTTTCCTCTTCACAGGTTATACACCAGTTTTCTTCTCTGGAAACTGCAGCAGAGATTAAATCTATAAAAGAATCTAATTAATGATACAAACAGCAGCAATATTTTTCGCAGCTGTCACTTAAAAGGAAACTTATTGGATGTGGATACCTGCCTCCAATCTAGAAAGCTAACGGGGCAACGCACACGTATAGCATAGAGTTGTGCTTTGAATCACTGCAAATACACCTGTGCATTTGTGCTTATCTGCTTTGTCCTTGGATGCAGACTGATCTATGATTTGCAAACAATATTTTCTGGATGCACTAGAAGTAGAAAAAGGAGGTGAAACATGTAAACAAAACTATAAAACGGCTACTGATGCCAGCCACAAAATTCAGGAAAACATCCCACTTTCAGACAGTTGTGCTGAGAGGTCTTTTTCTTATTCTTTCTTTTTTTTGATTAGCAGAAATATCAACAACAAAGCAGGATCTTAACTGCTGCTTCATAGTTCTTCTGTCCCTGCAGCTTATTCTTCATCTAAATTCACGACTGTAGTTTGGGATATCACCATTAATTGCTTCAGAGACCATGAAATGTCAAAAAGTAGGTGGTTTTGAATTGATGCAGGAAATTAAGCATGGGAAACAGAGCGAGTCCTCAAGTCCAAATTCATTAACTTACATTGTTTAAAGCAATTCTCTCTCTCCTGTTTTCTGAGCTTTAAAAAATTATTATGCAATACAGTAATTACATATGGGGAATTATAATCTTTCAGCTAAAATTTTGAATTTTAGTTACCTACTTCATGCTTTGGAAGCAGGAAGGAGGACGCTGGCAACTTCATTCTCTTTCATATTTTTTAGCCCTCCCACACACTTCACCACTGAAACAAGCCAACAGATTTGGTGCACGGTGCATTCTGTCAATTTTTAAATTTTGACTTGGCTTAGGTAATACTGTGCCAACATGAAAGAAACACTGGCTGTAGGAAGAGACACAGCAGTACTTTTTCAGCTCAGCTGACACACACTATAGATCGCCCATGCTGGCATATTTATCAATGATCTAGAACAGGAAAGAAAGTAGAAATGCATAAAGTAAAAATGGCAGTAATAGTTGCAGATGAGAAAGTTATTACAGTGTGCAGGACCAGAGAATACCATGCGGCGCTTCAGAGCACACTAAATGAACTAGTAAAGCAACAGCAAAATATACTCCATGTTGATGGATGCAGAATAAGGGAGAAAAATGACCATCCAAATTATCAACTCAAGAAAGCCGGCACCACAGAAAGCAATGGCAGAGAGAAAAAAGAAAAAAAATAATCTCTGCTCATCAGCAGTTGTTAAAAAAACAACAACAATGTGTAAGGACATGGCAAAGCATGTGGATTAAAATTTGAAGGCTATTATTGAGTTAGTGGATGAAAGAGAAGAGTGAAAAAAATCACTTTAAGTCCAATGTATGAAAAACAAATCATGACTGTTACCTTCGGAAGGAAAACCTAAAAGGACATAATATTGCGAATGGTCTAGAAACCAGTCATGAACTTCTCATAATGTAAGAAACAAAGGAATTCTCAACTGAAGAGAACACTCAAAAGAGAGTAAATTCAAAATGGATAAAACAAATACTCTCCCCAAATTATGTGATCAAAGCTCAATTCCACCAAAAAGTAAGTGAAAAGAAGAACTTAACAGATTTCAAGACAGGAAGGGATATTCAGGAATTTATTGGTCATATTCACAGGATCTCAAATTAATTTATAGGAGAGATGTTAATCTTCCTTAAATCAATTGCTTGTGAAAATAAGTTCAAATATCTATCTATTAAAAACCCATCCATTCTTCTAACAATGCAGGTAGAGTTGATTACTTTTGCAATTTGGTGACTGCTGTAGATGGCCACCAGATCTAAATTAATTGGCTCTTGCTGTGATTCAAATAAACATCCATTTCCATGCTCCCTGCAGGATCTCCAACAGCTGAGAGGTAGAAAAGGAAGGAAGACATGCAAAAACCCCAACTTCTTACCTTCAGCAGAAGTAACAGAAAAATGTTTCTTCAAACTGCCTTCATAAATTTCAGAACAGCTAGGTATTTTATCTGTTTTATGCTTTCAAAGCACAAATACTTTTTAAGATGTTTATTAGAGATGGCATTACAAAGATAAGTGATCATAGATGAAGTTGAAAGGGCATCAGTTCGTACTGGAGAAACCAGTCTGCTCACCCTCACTATACAGTTAAGGAATAGGAGCTAATTAACAATGTTTTACCTTGAAGTGCCAGCGAGTATGTTTATGGACAGCTACCGTGGAGCAGTTAACAACACGTACTTTGTTCCTGTGTCTAAATCCTTACACTCTCGCAGCTTGAAATGGCTCAGTGAGGTCTGAGGTTTGTTGCTGGTTGTTTTTTCTTTTCTTTCCCTTTTAAGATGAAACTCTATTTGATATTTCAACTTCAAAAACATTATGAGAAAATAAAGATAGTTTCATTACTTGATATACCTCTCTAATGAATTAAATTGCTATAGAAGAGTGGAATCCAGGCTATTGTGCATCATCAGCATCCAAATGCACCAGTCTGAAATTAGTTTTAACATTGTTTGTTAAGCTGAAGAAAAACAATTTTGTCCAAATAAAAGCAGTACAATACCGGTTCATACCGGTTCAGCTCATGTCAACCATAAACAAATCTAGATGTGTTCAAGTAAAATTTTTCACTAGTTTAACTAAATCAATTTTTAGCTAAGTTGAACAACTTCTGTGCTGTTCTTTTTCTTATAAAATGACTAGATGGGCAGAAGTTGGCACCTTCAGATTTGTCAGAATGACAACAATCATCTTAATGTAATATCTCATTCCAGCTCTAAAAGAATTCAAAAGGAAAAAAAATTCAACATTTTCTAGTACGTACACTTGGAAGACCTGTGAACAGACATAAAGCAGAGAGAGAAGAATGAACTAAAAAGCCTTCAGTTTACTGGATCAATAATGCTTCAGTGTGTTCTCTTATTAACCAGCATACAGGTCATTCTTTCTAGCAATCCCTTTGATTTGTCTCTAGTCTGCAAACGCTGCTGCATAGAGAATGTTAGATTATGTTTTTATTCATTATTAGTTTGTATCTCTTCTCTCCTTACATATTTATTTGTATAGCTGGGTAAACTATGGACCAAACCAGTGGATTTCTCCTATGAAGTTAATCCAATACCAGAAATAACTAATTTATATAATCACTGTAGTGACACTGTCCTAAGACAGATTTGGCTTTGCTTTGTTTAGTTTGGTAGGAAATACGGGCAAATGCTGAAAAACACAAGGTCATCCAAATTATTGCTAATAACAAAGCAGTGTCCTATTGATTTTCTTCTGAAGACCTCCTCTAATGCAATTTAGAATATTCCTCCAGCACACAGAAATGTCATCTTTTTCCATAAAGCCTGTACCTTTTTCACCATCACACAACACATCTTTTACACACACAGAAAAACTGAGAACGCATTGTTCTTACCTTAGAAATAAAACTATTATAAAACTAATTGTTTAACAACGTTAAGGGCAAAATGAGAAACTAAAGCCGAGAAGGACACATCACGTGTACAGCTTCATATTAATGAAGTCTTTATTCTTACCAATTTAGGGAGAAAAAAATAAAACTGCTCTTCAGAGGGCAAAAAGCACAGATTTCTATAAAGGCTTTTTCTTTTAATAAGGAATTTACCCCAAAGGTTGTAGAGTCTGTCAGCACGTCTTTTGTAACTGTTACACACGCTACTTTTGTATACTATCACTTCTGTCTCGTTTCAAGCTACACTTCTGAAGGATGTGGGCTGGCATGCAGGATGTCCGGATAGTAACTTTTTATTTAATTTTTAAAAGGCTAAATTTAAATCATTAGTTTAGCCATCACCTTAAAGCAGAGAGGAAAAACAAGTCTAATCATTTGCCTTTCATATATTTTACTAAGATTGCTTAAAGAGTATCAGAATTCATAATAAAGGACTGTACTACAGATAGATAGATCTGATGCTGCACAGCAGGGGCCAAAACATATAGCTGCTTAAACCATTAGGTCCAAAAGTGTCTTAAATATAGTATCAGAAATGCACGCTAAAGGTCTCCAGCCATTAGACAATCTTCCTGACTAACTATTTACGCCCACCTTTGGCTTGACCTTAGTGAAAATATGAGCTTCTCCGACTTAGATCACAGCTGAAAATCCCAGGACCTCACTTAATTCCTGGCTCTTCTGGAGACCATACCTGCTCTGAAATGAAGAGTGAACTCCTCACTGGAAGTTATGTCAAGCACCAATACACTTAACCAAGATTACTTCTGAATGCTGAAGGTCAATATATGTCGCTTTGTTTTAGAGAAGATGAATTCAAAAGTCAGGATGCTTTCTTAACAAAACCAGTCAGTCACAGAGCAGAACAACTGCTGAAAATCCTACCTGAAACCCACTGTTTGTCAGCACCCATCTTCATTTCTTTTAGACACCCTGCTACCCAGTATGTCCCCTTATTCTCTTTCTGTTGCCCTCTCCTTAAGCAGGTATCTTTGAAATTTATTTGATGGGATGGGCTACAGACATAATTGAATGCTAAGATCCACACCATTGCTCTCCCCCCACACAAGCAGTGGTTTCTCAGGTATATTATCCTATTCCAGTCTGAAGGACCATTTGGCAATATTGAGCAATGCGATGGCAAATACCTTCAGCATTCTGGTCTACTAGTTTTCCTTTAGCCCATGTTATTTCATATTTTCACCAGCTTATAGCTTCCTTGTGTTTCTGAGGGAAGCTCACACTGCATAAGTTCAGCATAAAAACAAGACAAGCATTCTCTTGTACCGAGAATCTTCTTACCCACCTCAGATCATTGCTTACTTGCTTGCTGGCTTCCTATTAAGATGAATTCCCTGGCTATTGGCCCCAATATAACTGATGAAGATTGAGAAATGAAGTTTTAAGGGCCATAAAAGTCACACATTTTTGCTGCTGCCTTGTAGGTCCTCTGATTTACACAAGCACAGACCAGCTCCTGCCTCAGCCACTGGAAGATACTGAAATCGGTCACTTGAAATCATCTTTCAGCTGCAAAGGTGTAAGGGTGTGTACTGGTTGTTGGGGACATGGGGCTTCTGTGCTTTTAATGTGCGTAGTAGGATCTTCTGTTTTCTTGTGCAAAGCTTCTTTTAGCCAACAGTATAAATCTGGGGACACTCTCACTATCCTAGGTACTTTCATATAGAAATGCTTCCTCTTCAAGGTTTGCACTGAAACACCAAACTCCTGAGAATCTTTTGACCTTCAGAGTGCTTTGCAAATTGTTTCTCAGACCACCTACCTTATTAAAGCTGATTTCAAAACAAATAGAAAAAGAAGTTCCCACATACCACCTCCCATCCTGTGGGGCATTTTATGCACTGGGGACTTATATACATTTTAAAGCAACATTTCCACTTACAGATGTAGTGGTTTTCTGCTCTTTGTTACTATATGTTATTAGCCTCAAAGTATGCAATTATCAAGTGATTGCATCAGAAAACCTGCTGATTATAGCAAATTACTTCCATATCATCGAGAGCTTTGCCAATTTGGCAATGTATTATCCTCTTGAACCATTTCCCACATCTTGCAGGCACCACACTATATGCCTGACACATGTTCTGCAAAGCAAAGAGCTCTGCAACAGAGCACTGCTTGGGGCATCTCAGGTTATGTACCAATTGAAGAGACTTTGAAGGTAATAGCAGGGGTTGGAACAGGAATTCGAGAGTCTTAGCAGTTTTGGTGCTCCTTCCCACTTCCTCTCTGCAAAAATATAGCAGTGCTCCTCTAACGCCCTAGCACACAACACTGGCAGACCCTGGCCCATTTTGGGTCTATGAATAGAAGCACAAGAGACACTTGTCCAGAAGTCTGGTTGCTGGCATTTTTTAAATCAAAGCCATGCTAGTTCAAGACACTCGCAATGCTCTCTGCTAAGTAAAGAGCTGAAATCTAAATACTCTTCATGGGATAATCCTTACCCATTCAAAAAGAGACTAGCAGACAAGAAAAGAAAGGTTTTGTCCTTTGCAGAAGATAAAACAGAGACCCACAAACAGTTCTGAGCAAGCAACCCTGTTGCTAAGACTTAAGCAAAGATGAAGACACAGCATGTGAGGACAGATCTTGAAAGGCTGGCCCCTGGTACACCTAATACAGTGCAAGAGCATAAAGGAGGAAGGAACTGATGAAACACTGGGGGAGAGGGGAAGTCAGCTTTAATTTTTTGTTCAAGGGTTCAACTGACTAGAAAGAATAATGATTTAGGACCTGTGTCCAAGACTTGTAGAACCATCCCTGGGGAACTAGGTTGGCAAGAAAAGTGTTCTTTTGTTGTCTGTCCAGGAAAAAAAAACAGAGGTACGAATGCAGACACGTAAACACATGGAATGACATGAAGAGGGCAAACAGCTTTGAATTGTGACAGCTTGAAAGGGACAAGTGAGAGAGGCAGCAGCTCCCAGATGCTTTTTGAACTAAGATTTATCAACACACCTACTCTCTAAATTCAGGAAGGAAAATGGAACTCAACACTTGTAACATACGGCAAGCATTAGCAATCCTTCAACCAGCAATTTTTCATAAGCTTGCCAAAGCTAACTTTATAATGGAATGTCAGTCAAGAGACACAGAATTGACAATTTAGTTTTTAAAAAGCAACACAGTTTGTCTTCAAAATGGTCAAAATTAATTTATTCCATTTTGTATCAAACAAAACTTCATGCAAGATCATTTTAAGGACTATTATATTCTAATGGGAAAATGTTTCCCATCAAAGTATTTAAAAGGTAGCAGTGAATAAAGCTGTATTCTAATTCATGACCTCTTTCCAGAGAAACATGGTCAAGTCCCTAAGTCCTGCTATATCTTTTAGAAACGTACACATGGACAGGGGTATCTAATGTTTGTACCTGAATTCCCAAAGTTTGGGAAATCTTGCACCAATTTCAGATATCAGAGAAGGTCAAAATCATCATGGCAAATGTCTGAGAAAATTATGCCAAATAGAAGTTAGGTCCTCACCCTGAATTTCTGTGTAATCTAATTAGATATATTTTAATAATGCATAAAGTCATATCCACTTCAGTTACATAATCTGCAGAGTGTGATGGAGGGGAAATAGAAGTACAGAGAAAAGCAGGAGGAGGATACAGCTTCCAAAGGAAAAGGAGATTTTAAAAAAGAAAAAAAAAATCAAGGCAAATTCAAAGCTGTTATATTTGCTGCTGCTACAAACACAGTTATGAAACTTTCCAATAACATGATGTTATTCCAATCTTCCAATCTTGAAATATAAGATGTTATTTCAGTCTTGACTGGGCAACAAGTTTGAATCAAAAAACAATTTTTCAGTATTCTCAATATTATGTTTCCTCCTATACTTTCATTAAAATACAGCCTACTGTAACCCTGGCCTCAGTTACATCGTTACTTTGCATCAATAATATTATTAAAACTAATATTGGACCTAATTTGAACTATGGCAACAAGGAATCAGAACAGAACAAAAAAGCAGACTAAAAAATAAAAGGTGATTACTCTTTTTCAAAATACTTCGTAAATATCATCATTTTAACATTCTTATTGTTAGTATTAGTTAACAGTATCAACCAATACAGAACAAGTTTAGTAAATCTGCTGAGCTCAAATGTCTCACATGACTTAATATGCACTCAAGGTTTTTAAAATTCACAGGTGAAAGAGCCATCTACATGCTACTTGTGAAAGAGTGATCAAATGCAAACTAACAATCTCTACAGGTGTCACTACTGAACTAACAAGAAAGTTAAACCTTTCTAAAAGATATATGCTGTCATTTACTTTTCCCTGGAATGTAAGAATCAAAATGGATGCACTTAGGTAGCTATTCCATACATGCAGCACGCATCAAAGTGGCAAGGACTGCAAACAGAAGACAAAGCTAGATACCTGCAGAAAAAGCAACTGCATGAAAAACATGAAGCTAACAGGGATTCTCCTTATCAGACACCTATTTATTGTTTTTCCCTATTTCATCCTCCACCTGCCTTCTGATTTTGTATGTTAGACATGCTTATCTTAACAAACGACTATCGTCACTCATGATCTCAGGCAAACACTAGAAATTCAAAAGCACACCAGTGGTCCTAACAAAGTCAATGCAGATTTCTTTATGGGGGGAAAGAAGGTGGGAGGGATATGAAACTTCAGTTGGTGCGTAGCCTCTATGCATATAGCAGTACTTCTACCTTTGAAGAACTTGACCTGAAGACTTGAACCTACATCAGGTTCAAATTTTTCAGTTTAAATGTCAGTCATGACAGAAATTAGTCTTTTTCCTATCCTATTGTTCCTATTATTTTTTAATGAATATGCACTTTTTTTGCAAAGTATCATATACACCATGCACATACTCTTCAGTACTTCAGTACTGAATTTCAGCAAAACTCAGAAAAGGTTATTTGTTCATTTATTTTTAAGAACAAACTCAAACCCCAAATCCAGTAGGAATAGCAGAGATAGTTTTAGTGGCTGTCTACCAAGTTATACACATAGTTTATTTGTAGTCTGATTATACAAGCTTCATATTCGTTCTAGCTCTTCAAGTGTACAGTCCTGCAGTTTCAATTTCCATTGGTACTAAACTGACCCCTGCTGGCATGATTTGTAGTTGTTGAAAACATCTGGATTTTTAGAAAGGTTTATAAGGATGGAAACAATTTTTTTAATGGCACCCTAAAGTGTGCTAATCCACCTCCTTGTACAAATCTTTGTAACCCAAGGAACTCACAAAATTAGTTTCTGAAATGACCCAGAAAGGAGCAATCAGAGTATAGGGAGGAAAAA
The DNA here is from genome assembly GCF_900496995.4 of Aquila chrysaetos chrysaetos. Taxonomy (NCBI): domain Eukaryota; kingdom Metazoa; phylum Chordata; class Aves; order Accipitriformes; family Accipitridae; genus Aquila; species Aquila chrysaetos. The sequence continues at coordinate 25,779,071 of NC_044016.1, read as the reverse complement.
TGAAGGCAGACATATAAGATTATGTGGCTATTCAGCAAGTCTGTGCATAAGAGATAACACTTTCTCCCCAACCTTAAAACCATATAAGCTCTTCATAACAAAACAATGTCACTTTAAAAAAAAAAATATTAACATAGTCACACATTTTTGAAGTTGCATTATTTGAGGGTTAAGATACTTGACTTTGGGGGAGTTTAGTATAATGTTAACAGCAAGTGTTGAAACTGATGGTTTTTCTTGGAAATTTTTTCCTCTGTTAGGTTAGTTTTTTCCCAGAGAATGCTAACATAAGGGTGCTGTAAAGTAATAAAATTCCCCCACATGGGTTCTATCACAAAATTTTCTCAGAAATATTAACTCAAAGGGAAAGCTGATTTTGTGGGCCTGGCCCAGGCTTCAGCATCTCATGCAAATAAAACTATTCATCAGGAGAAAGGTCATGCGAAAGTTGAGAAAGCGCTGTCATATTTTCCTACAGGTCTTCAAAGTGCTTCTTAATAGGTCTGATTGCACTTCTCCCCCATTTCTTTTTCTGCCAAATTTCCTTTGTTGCTACTCCCCATCTGCTAAATGGCAGCCTCTGGGATGCACAGAAAAGGCAATCCGAGCTAACAGAAGGTCTCTTCTCATGCACACACGTACACGTGTAAATAGGCTGGTCCGTGCATCTTTTTTTAAAACAAATCAAAATAAATTGCACCTAATTCTTTCCATAAGTCCATAATGAACATGGTCACTGTGATGAGACAAACATGTGTGTGCTTTGTACATGTTTTGACACTGGAAACTGTTAGACAAAAGAAACTGAATCCATGAACAGCAGAACTCACAAAACCTAGTCTCCTTGGCTTTCAGTCACAACACCTCTCTCTGCTTCAATTATCTCATGTCTATTACTATATTGTGGTGGCCATTTCCTTAGTGAATACACTGAGGGGTCTCTTTCCTTCTCACCTACATGTGTATTTTCACAAAACTTGTAGGAGTAGCTTTGAAACCTCTGTCCCTCTATTACATGTGAAGGTGATACATTGGCAGTTCTAAAAGTTATCGGGGAAAGAAGAAATGATTGTCAGACAGACAATACAGAGCATGATCAACTAAGCCACATATTTCCTTAGGAAACCGAGCCAAAAATGGATGTGAATTGAAAATAAAGACCACAAAGGAAGGAAAAAGGAAGTTACAGAAGAGAAAAGCTAGAAAGTAATGTTGGGGTTTTTTTCTTAGGACAGAATAATTAAAGAGAGTGACATGACAGCAAAAAGCAACTGGAAACAGTGAAATAACAGCGTTGGGAAAATAGGGTCAAAAACTACCCCACTTTTCAGGGTAGCTGTTTTTTCTGCATCCTGCCAAAAAGAAGTCATTTAGTCATTTTACTCATACAATATTTTAGTCCTTTCAAACAATTGCAATTGTAGCATGCAAAGCTATATGTGCTTGGAGAGAAAATATTGAGAACAGCAAGATGGGGGATGAAGTTTAATTTAATAGACAATACAAACTAACACTCTCCAAAGATGCTTTTGGGAAAACTAGAAAAAGCAGCAGCCACTTTGTGAAGTAGGCTTTTACTCTGTTCTGATTTATCCCACCAGGCTTAGGGTAGATTATTATAGACATAGATGCACACATCTCCCCAATAACCTATAGGCAAGCTGTTGTATACATGTTTGAGTGCACATGCACATGTGTGCAAAGTGTAATTATAAAAAGCTTGAAGAATACATCTGAAACATTTGGATAGCTGGGACTGTTGAAGTGTCATTGTGGACATGCACAAATTTTAGATAATGCAAAGCAGGTACTAAGTCCTGATAACCAACAATTGCTCAGGCATTTATAACACTCCCAGATACAGGCTACAAGATACAACCACAACCCTGTAAATGAATTTTAAAAAAGACTCTTTAGCCAGGCCTTATATTTGTTGCTGTTGTTATCTTTAGGTTATCATGTGTGTGTTTGGACATGCTGAAATATTACCTGCTTTAATTTAGCATTTAAGAATATTAAGGTTGACAACTGAGAATTAATACACACTCACACAAGGAAATGTTATGATGAAATTATTAGGATGATCTAAAATCCTACCTTAAATGAGGATTTTTTTTTTTTTTTTTTTAAGACGGATACAAGTGCTATCAAGGCTGTGTATTAGTGCATACACAGGAAAAACAATCTATACTTTTTAGTCAGAAGAGAAACATCTTAAAAATGAGAAAAATATTATTTCAGGTATGGAATTGAGGTGCTCCCTATACCCATGGGACATTTGTCCCCCCACAGTTGGTACCAGTTATGTACATCCATTCCCTCCTTCCGACAGTACTGAAATCAAAACAAAGCTTCAAATGTAATTATTTAAAGAAAAGAAAAGAAAACCACCACCTTTTTTCTGGCTAAACAACTACTTCCATCCACTGTTTTGCAAGCTGCCCCAGCATACAAACTTAAACTAAGTTATTTAATTATTGGCTTCTCCAATAGATAACAAATTTTTGCTGGTTCTTGAAGACTGAAAGTCACTCCTGCAGATCAAAAATGCTTTAATAGAAAAAGAGAACAGTTTATTAATTTATTATATCATACTTCTTTGGGAAAGCATGATTTCAAGCATTCGTTTACTTTAAAGATATAGCATTACAGCATTCAGTTTTATATCCACAGTTCAATAATTAACAGGTTAACTCAGATTTATTCACTGAGGTTATCAGCCAGCCAACAATAAATTATGCATGCTTCTTCATTCAAGAAGCACATTTTCTACTCCATATTCTGAAATTAGTACTACTGGACATACGTATATCCAGTCTCGTATACAATTAGAACAAACATATACTACAGCAAATCAGAATGTCCTGCAGGATTCTGATTTTCCTGGGCAAATGTTGAAGTAATTCAGCACATAAAATCTGTCATTTTTTGCGAAGTGTGCAGAAGCACTGGAAAGATCAGAGAGGTTCAGATTTACATTCTGTTTTGATGAAGTGACACTACCTGCAAACAGCCCCTTTGCTAAACCTGGCTATCTAAAAAAAATTCTTCCAGGGATTATACAAAGAAGCAAATGCCTTTCATGCATACTCTGGGTTTTTTGCAATACTGTGCTCCAAACTAATGGAGGATAGTGACAAAACCTATGATCCTCCTGAAATTGTATAACACAAGCTTGCTGCTGTCACTTACCAGCTGTAAATTTCTTCCAGCCATGTGTCAACCTCATTTCTACCTACAAGGCAAATATTTTATATATCTAAGCATTCAAGTGGAACTGTATGTGGTGTGCTACAAGCAAATTAGTTAAGAACACCCTAAAGTAAACTACTGTAGCTCAAGGAAAAAGCCAAAGCAGAGGGAATGCATAGTGCTAAATAAACTATTTATAAAAAACAAACAAACAAACAAAACCCCCCAAACTTAATTCGATGTTAAAATCTTGAACAAGCAAAGAATTAAAGACAGAGTGACTCAATAAGTAAGAGATGGGTCAGCAAGAATTCTAGCTTGCATTATTGATTTTTTCAATATACTCAGCAAATACATTTCTGCCTCAGTTTCTTCATCTGAACAATATGAGTAAAATACTGAAGGACTCAATAATAAGAAGAAATTTAACAGGAACATTCTAAAGATACAAATAACATCTCAAATCATTCTACAGTAAAAACAGAAGTTTAACATCTTTTGTCCCTGCTTTGTCATCTTGCATCTGCTATTAATCACACACTGGCTAAAAAAAGTTAAAGACTAAATACATACATAAGAACATAGGCTCATATAATAGGGTGCTGACCTTCTGAATTACAGAAACAGCATAATTCTACTTATGATATGAAATGCTATTTCAGCTAGTTGAGAAAGCAAGTCCTCTCACATATTCACTCAGTTGCATTAGAGCTTAAGCACCTTGCTGGAATAGATAAGCCTTATTCCTCAAAAGGATAAACCATGTTCTGAAAGGAAACGCAAGCTTAGGTTGCCCATACTCCAGCTCAGAAGTCAGTACTGCCTTGGCACTGGGTCCCAGCTAACCAACCCCACTCAGGGACAGATTGCGTTCACTTCCATGCTAATGGTGCTGGCCACAGAGCCTCCTATTTGGCTAGCTGAGAGCTGTACAGGAGTACATTCAAAGCTGTCTGCAAAACACTGTACAAAAACACCCAAAGTCATCTCTTCAGAAAGGCTAATTTTGCTCAGGGTATCAAGCAAACTTGAGTCAATTAAGGTTATTAAAAAAAAAAAAAAAAAAAAAAAAGGGGCACACAGATCAAATCCAACAAGTACGGGGTTGAATAATGTACAAAAATTTAAGAATAAGACACATTTAATTGGAGACATTTAAAGACTGGGTCAGATACTTCTCAGAAAAAAAATCAGAAGTAAAACTATACTTCCAATGCTTCCTAGCATCCTTGTGCCATAAGCAAATAGAGCAGTCTTCACTACATATTTGGAATAGCTCTATTTGGAAACTGCGCCCCTTAAACACAGTTTCTTAATAAACTATGTGTCTCTGTCTCTACTTTAGAATACATATAAAATACAGTTATCATACAGAATTGGTAACTGAAATTCAATGTTTTGTTTTATAAATTGTATTTATGTGTTCAGAGCAGTGGTATATAATGGCAGAACTTGTAGGAAAAGCCTAACGTGTGACTTGTGTTTAGCCTGAAGTATTAGACCACATGTTTGGAGGCCATTAGGAGTGTAAGAGTCCCACTGCATCTGGTTCTCTTTATGATCTAGGTCTTACTGCTTATTTATATGTGCACTTCAGCTCTGTTTCAGATAAGGTAACTTCCTAAAGTAAGATGAATAAATCATGATTCTTCAAAAAATGCAGCAATCTTCTTTACAGACAGTAAGAAAGGTAAATGAATGCTGAGAAACTTCACATACTACCACATTAAAAATATGTAAACTTTTTGCTGACAGAATTGATAAGAGTTGATAAGATAGCTTAGTCAACACAAATGCCCATATGTCTAGACCACTGAGTACAACCACAGTTTGCACGCACAGCATAAGTAATCTATCTTATCCCAAACTGAGCAGACACACAAACATTTTTGACCAGAAATAATTTGTCTTACCCACATAAATATGCCACACTCTTTAAAAGTCAACACAGCTACTCAAGTGAACAAGGCAGCAGGATTTGGGTTTTTTATCGATGCCTACAGATTCTGTTTTAAAAAGCCTTTTTCAACTTTCTCAGAATTAGAGTTTCCAGTGTTGATCTGGCATGATGACTGCCACATTTCCTTTCAATACCAAAGATTAAGTCTTCAAACAGACCAAATCCAATAAGGGGATCAGGTTTTAGTGGGGTTCCTTTTTTTTATTTTTATTTTTTTATTATTTTGTTTCTAATGGAAAAGGCTGATCTGTGAATTCACAATTGCTGCCTGTGGAGGTTTGTTTAGCTTCCACAAGTACATCAGTTTGTGATTCACAAGACTATCAGCAGAAAGAATGCAAAAGAGACATTAGTATATGCAAATTTGAGGACAACCTTTCAAAATATTCAGTCAATGGACACATATAAATGACTAATGTAGATTTTTCAATTGCATGTAATGGATAAATAAGTGTTTTCTTGCAGTTCAAACAGCATATCAACAAGATGACTATTCTAAACAGTTTTAAGAAATCTGTATGTTTGCTTCTCTTTTGCTTAATAGCATTTGTTTCAGTGAATTCATACTGATCGTGATCATTGTTAACATTCAAGCAACACTGAAAACGCACAAGAGATCACGTGTTTCAGTTTACATTCCCACTACGCCTCATTGCTCAAAGACGGGAAAATCGAATCACAAAGTCTAGGTACTTAGGCTCTGTACTGCTAAAAATTGACTGAAGGAAAACTCCACCTCTTCTTAAAATCCCAAACCCTGCAGACGCAAAAGGTGTGTCAAATCCTCCCCTTTTGCAATGACTTTTCCAAGAAAGGAAATATATACAGAACATCCTTAGCATAACTAACGTTTCCAACATTGATTAAAGATATGATACAGAAACTGTAGAAAAGCAAACTAGTCTCCATTACGTTGCCAAAACTGTTGGGTTTAACTTCTGTAAATATATTCTTCATTTTAACAACTGTATAAGAAAGTTGTTAAGCTCTCTTTACTTATCTGAAAGTTTTAATGCCACAGGCTTTTAGTATTAACAAGAAAGTACTGTTATATTTTTGCCAAGAGAAATTAGACCAAACATCACCAAAGAGCTCAATAAAGCAGCTGACAGACATAAACCCGAGACATTGTCATTCTGAGAACACTGTCAGCATTTAAATATACAGCAGTAGGTAGACCCTAGGGTCACGATACCCACTCTACCCGCAAAATGAAAAGATTTCGACCTTGACACCAAGGCATGATGAAGCCACCAGTCCCAGACGGCTGGATTTCCCTGGGCAGCAAAGATAAATTGTGAAACAATCGAGAGGCACGCCAAAGAGGGGGAGGAGGAAAGGACATGAGGGATCTGAATTCATAAAGGAAGAACAAAGATGAGGCTCAAAGGAAGCACAGAGATTTAAAAAATGGCTCTCCTCACAAATTTTACAAGCAAAGTTCATTTTTGCACTCGAAGATGTGCTTTTTAGCTTTAAGCTTTTCTGAGCTTTCAAACAGTTTTTTTTTAAGATTTGTAATGGCATTCCTAAATGCATCAAGACACTTGAGTTTTTATAACTCAAACCACACTGACAGAATACACACTACATAGCATGTAAATTCAGTAAGTGGTTTGGAAAAGGATGGCCTAACACAGAAATCCACTAAGCAATCCTACCACTTCCACATGAAACCAGCAAGGACCATCTCTCCTATTTTTACCACCTCTATTGTTACAGCTACATCATATTTCTCCTCAGCTCTTACCACCCTCCCAGTTCTGTCACTTCATCTAGTATCTTTTCTTGTTTTCTGCCTTTTTTTGTATCACCCTCAATCATAACCTGTAACCTGGGTAGCTCTTCTTGCTACCCATTTCTTGCACCCTATGGTCTGCTTTTTCTTTTCTGTCCTTAGCCCACTTGCTACTTTGTGTTTCCCCTGCAACAGCCGCCTATATTTCAAACAGTCTCTTTTTTTCCTGGGAAGCAACCTTTTCAAACACTTACTCAAATCCCACTCTCTTTGGCTGGCTTTCTGTTAGTGGCCTCCACTTCAGTGTGATCTCCTCTTGCTTTGCTGCTTGACCTTACAAAAAAAAAATAAAAAAATCTTGCAGCTAAACACAAAACGTACTACAAATATTGTAGCTCATATGATCTGTTCAAAGACCAATCCAGGCTGCAGCATCACAGCAAATGTCACACTTGTGATCCTCCTTTGTACTGAAATTGCTTTGCTGTGCAAAATTCCAGTTTCCATTTATAACAAAGTAGCCATCCCTTATTTTCTTCCAAGCCCTCTCCTGACACAGAAGCATGGACACAAGCCTTGTGGCATGCTGAGTACACTTACTCATGTTCAGCCCCCAAGATATGGGGTGGGAAGGAGAAAAGAGAAGATGTGGGAAGAAGGACTGAGGAAGGTCAGCTAAAGCCCACTGTGGGCAGGTTCCTAAAAAAATACCTGATGAGCAAAAGGCAAGTTAAACAAAAACCCAACTTATTGTTGCATTTCTTTCCCAATTTTAAATTAGTTTGCTTCTATGTCTGTGCTATAATATTTTATACTTTGGTTTGGCAAAATGTACAGAGGAGCATCTACTTCTATTCTACTGTGGACTCCTTTGAATGAAAAGAAGTTACAGTTATGCTGATGTAACTAATCTGCATTCCTTTTGCATGATGATAGCTGTGAAATCAACAGCTAGCAAAAGACACCATGCTCCTACTTTCTTTGGAAGCAAAGCTCCTGATTGCTTTCTCTTTCCTGTACTTGAGGGAGCTCCTCCTCTTCCTGCTTAATTAATGAAGAAAGAGGTGATCAAGTGGAATATTACAAGTGGGCATGCAGGAGCAAATGTTAACCAAACCTACAGTGGCAGAGGAAAGAGAAATAGCACTGGCATCACCAATCCTGAAGCTTTCAAATGTGTCTAAACAAATGGGTCAGGAACAAGGGATATGCATGGAAGCATGCTCCGTTCTTCAAAAGCTGGGAGCATAAAAACATTCCCATTTGTAGATTCACACGCAGCCTGCACGCTGATGCATGGACACACATACATAGCCCTTCTTTAGCTACACACTTCTTGGTACTTAGAAGGAAATCATTAGGCTTCTTGTTGCACTGTGTTCTAACCATCTTTCTCTTCACAACACGTTTAATATACAAGATTATGCAAATGTACCAACACATCAATTTTGATGAGATCCTATGATGGTCTACTTTAACTATCCAGGCTTTGTAACCTCTTACATACACTTTCAGCATTGCCCAAAACCCAAGAATGATAAACAGACTTAACTACCCTATAGCTTCTTTTCTTGTAAATGGTTATATGCTGTAAATAGCGATTGAGGAGTCTGCAATAGTTTCAGTTAACACAATCCATGGAAAGTGTCCATGATTTTCAATACAAAATTATGGTTGGACACAGAATAAAAGATTTAATGCAAAACCTCAGAACAACCAGTCAGAAAATCCTGAAACAGGGTGATAGAGAAGAGAAATAAATTTTTTTGTTGATCTGAGAAGCTTAGAATAATTTCTTTGAGTTGGAAGAGCACATAGCACAACAGGGGGGAAGAGAAGAAGCTATGAGTTCCACCAGTTCACAGCCCACGAGGAACTTCTCCTTTCCCTTAGTCAGTACAGACATTCACCCTCAGTGCCAGGAACTCAGGCTTAATCTTCGTGACTTGACAAGAGCTGATGTTACTGTGGACTTACTCTAACAAGTTAAAGATACTGTGCTAGAAGGACTCAGGAATCTGGCCTTTCATACAGTCCTGGTAACTTATTCCAAACAGTCTTGGTAACTACCAGTGTCGACATAGTGCTAGTTTCAAGAAAATTGATGCTTTTCTGAGCAATCAGGGCGCAACATTAGAATTTGAAAAAACAACTTTTTACCATTCATTACAGCAGAGTAAAGTATGTAAATGTCATCCCTAAAAAGTTACAGACTACAAAACAAATAAGCACCATTCCAACTTTGCTAATCATTATTTCAGTATTCCTGCATCTGAGAAATTCAGGAAGTAAAATTCATTACATCTCAGGATGCCTATATATTGAAATAAGCAATCAGTGTCTCAGACTGTTGGTCCAGTAACTTTATGATAGATACATAAATTGATGTCATTCTAGCACGATGGGGTGATGAACAGCAGCTTCATAAAGGATGACCCCTTGCTATCAGACCAATTACAAGAAGTGCTGAACCAGTAGCATGACAATAGCTATGGTGTTTCAGCCATGTGAAACAACAAACCCCTTCTCTTTTCTCAGCTGGAGAAGTGCAGCCGAGGCTCATTAACAGTTGATAAAATGAAGATTCGTCAAGCAAAAGAATTCTTACTTCATCCTAGGCAATTGTTTCTGTTAAAATAGAGCTAACGATATTATATTGTTCAGCTGGTTCTCAGAAGATGCAAGGCAGTATCATAATGCAAACATTATTTTGTTACATTCTTAATGTATCATTTTGTTTTAAAATGCACACTTAATGCCTTAGCTTTTATGAACATTGGAACATACCACCATTTACAAATACTGTAGCATATAATGCTCTTCTACAGAAAATCCTTGAGGCAGAACTTATCAGAACAAGTCAGTGTGGAAAAAAGCTGGTTTTATCATTATCTTCTCACTGTAAGAGGCAAAGGTTTGCATTGCCTATTTTATATTTGCCAGCAAATTGACATCTAATATTTTGCTAATTCTTTCTCCATCAGATAAGTTTCTTGGCAAAAAAAAGTGATACTTTCTCATCTTTAAATGTCAAAATTTCATTTACCTTTTGGCTTGCAAACAGTGCAGGCCCATAAAATCCAACTGTAGAGGGTTACAGAATCTCTCTTGGATTAATTATGCATTTAATTAAATTAAAAGATTCCTCCTTACATGACCTCCATATCAGTCCCATATGCACGTTATCTCTTCTCAGGCTTGTCTCAGAGGACAACAGACTCCCCATTACAGAACTAGACCATTTTCCCTTTTGTTGCATCTGCCAAGGGGCTGTTTGGAATTTAATTGCTGCCCTTATTTATGAATTATAACTGCAGGAACAGTTGTTTGTGTGACAAATATTCTATGAATTTGAATTTTTATTGGAATGGTTATTGTAGGAAAAGAAAAGAAACACAGTAGATTTTTGTTTTGTACTCTGTTTTTAAAGACAAGTACAAGCTGCCTTATAATTGATTTTTACATGTCTAAAACCACCTACTGTATCTGAATACTACTAAATACTGTACATATTTAATTTAAAATATACACAAATATCTGGATGTGTATTTTATGCATGTATAGACACATGCACACACACAAACTTTTTGAGAGGCTAAATATTCCTGGGAGGTATCAGCAAGACTAAAAAGAGTTATACTGGGGGTGGGAGGGGCAGAAAAAAAAAAGAAAAAATAAAATAAAAAGGCAGCTATCCAGTGGGTACAGAAAGAAGAGACAAACTGCAGTGGCATGCAGCACTGCATACACAGCAGGTAAAAAAAAACAAAACACACAAAACCACACCCAAACAAAAAAATCCACAAATATTGTTCATTAATCATCTTCTCCAGTAGAGTCTGAATAAAATAAACAAATCCCCAAAACTGAATTAGACATGGTCTGATTAAAACACAAAGCACATGGTGGAAGATAAAAGCTGTAAACAACATAATGGGGTCCTTACATGAAAGCACATTTGCAATACAATTCTAGATAACATCCCTTTCCCTTTTTTCTTTCCGAGCAGTCACAGCAGCAGCATTAGTTTCTTACAAGCCTGTCACAAAACATGAGGGACTGGAAATCAAATAACTGCATGCTGATGAAACAGAAGATAGATTCCTGACAAGTAGCAATATTTCAGCCCCTAACAGTGTTTCTTAAATGAAAACAAATAGGAATAGGTCAATTCTCTCCCCCACACACCACCTTTTCTTAATGCAGCTTGATTCACATTTAGTTTTGGGCTTGGCACACTTAGTTTTATCATAGGACACTGAACAGGAAGGTGGAAGTGGCAACCATCTTTCACTACAAACTACAGAGCACATTGTATTAGCTCTCTGTAGAGGTCAGCGAGGCACTGGCTCCTGAGAAATTGTCTGCTGGGAAGTGTACTAACAGTACCAAGGACGAGGAGTGCTCCTCTGGGCCGGCCATTGCCTCACTTTCCCTGGGAGGGCACCCAAATCCGCAGGAAACCTGCAGGTCCAGCACCACCAGCAGCACTGATGCACGCTTCCGTGTGGGGGGATGAGAGTTGGACGGTGCAGCTTCTTCCACGGATAGCAGTGAAGAGGCATGCAATATGACCTTCAAATTTAATTTTCAAGACTGGGGGCATATTGGTTAAAAATAAGGCTGGTACTAGACACAGGGATGGATGAAATCCCTCACCAGTTTTTAACTTATCCAGGCAATTTCTCTTTGTAACAGGAGTGTCAGGGTAGCAATAAGGTCAAGCAAGTTGTTATTAATGAAGCCTCATCGTAGAATGACTGGTCTGAGTATCTCCTAATGTACTTCTCAGCTGAAAAGTCTGTAGAGCAAGGTCTAATTAGAGAGGGGAAAAAGCCAAAAACCCTGACACATGAAACCCAACCCTCTCCAGACAAGCCCTACCATTCCGGTAACCACAGATACTCTCTCAGGCACTGACAAGCTCTTGTGCACCTCAAGAACAACTAACAGATGGTATAAAGGGAACAGACAGTTATTAGAAAATTATGTTCTGCAGACAAAGGAATAATGTATGGACAACTGAGTTTAAGGGGATTGATTCTGAAAAGCAAAAGATGAACTTAATTTCTTGGGCCTAAGATTTCTTCGTTTTAAAATTAATTTTAAGATGGGATGTAAAGTACCTCTTCCTGGAAAGAAGATTTTTGGCAATATATTCAATATTCCTCATTTCAAATTCTTACTCAGGGCTTTTAACAACCTTCCTCATCCAAGCTGTCAAAGCCCAACAGCTTCCTCTGCAATGGCTATTCCTGTCCTACCAAGTGACTCATGTTTTAATCTAATGTGCTGCACAGCTGTCTAATGGAGTGGCATTTTCTCCTTATGCCATTAATTACCTCTGCATTTTGACTGAAATGGGGCAAAACCCCATTCGTGTTTTTTCTACTATGTCTATCAATCCAGCATGCAGATGCCACCTGCATTATTGGAAAATAACTTGACTGAGCACCAAAAGGCCAAACATCTCCTCCCTTCTCCTAATTGATTTGTTCTACTCTGTGGGACAGAGCATCTCATCAGGTGTCTTCCAGGAGGATGACAGTAACTATTCTGCAATTCTTTTACTGGAAAATCTTATCACTTAGAAATGAGACTGCAATGTATCCTAGAAACACCGGGACTTCAGTCATTCTTGAGCTCAATGCCCAAGGACTTATCCTCCTGGCACTGGGAGATTTTCAGGCTAGATCCTGCCCATATTTACCATGGGTATCATACAGACAGGCAGAAAGGAAGATAAGACTTCAAGAAATGTGATTTCACCCTGCTACACATTCTTACTTCAGGATTACTGCCTTAAATCAGACGTTTTCATGGACCACTACTCAGTGCAAACGTTGGCATAACAGACTCTTATTAGTTCTATTTTCAAAGCTAAGAGAAAGTCAGAAAGTTCTTGCACAAAAATTTCTTTTTTAATTCAAAGGTCACTTCAGTACTGAAGTTCCATCTGTTCATGCTGTAAGGAAAGGGTTTTTTTTAATCATTGCATATTTTAAGATTAATGTCATTATGGGGAAAATAACAAATACATAAAGACAGTTGAAAATATAATTTTAAAATGGTGAGATGAATTTGAAAAAATAATTTTAAAGAGCTGTTTTATAGAAAAAAATGTAAACTATTTTTAAATTGGATTGAAAACTGGTTGTATTTCAGTTTCTGAAAATTCAGAAATTTGACCATTTCTAAACTTGAGGGACAAAGTTCAGCTTCCCGTTGTACCTGAGTTAATCTCAGATTGCAGTAGCACACTGTGGAAGGGACAGACACGGATTACTCCAGCAGAACTTTAATAAATACATATATGGAGGGATGGAGGAAACATGCTACTTTTTAGCCCAGGAAAAAAAAGGAAAAAAGACTTCTATGACTTCTAACAGCCATCTGGATATCTGATAGCAGTAACTGAAACCCACAGAGCACAAGATATAGCTTGGCAACCAGAGAAAGATGCTTTCAAAATGTGGGGGGTGGGCAGGGAGAGCATACCTCCTGCTATTCATCCAAGTGATTTCCTATCCCAATGGCACTTCCTGCCAATTTTCAAGAATATAGCTTGTCTTTGGACAAACCTCTGATTTCTGAAAACAATGGCATAATTTGGAAAGCAATATGAAAACTAGGAAATGGAGAGTTAAACATTTGTGTATTAACAGTAGTCAATCCTCTTCCTCCATAAGGCTTCCAGAGGCTCTCTGCTGGACTGTCATTGCCATGCAAATGATCTATTTTCGTACAACAATAAAAATTCTTCCTTGAAAGTCATTCTAACCTTCTAAGAATGCAGTGGTCATGTACTACTACACTAGGAGAACTTCTTAAAGCAAAGGAAAGGTCTAAAACTGTTGTCAAAAAGAAGACTTTCCAGCCCAAATCTGAGTTTTTTTCCTTTAGTATCGAAAGAACATCCCTTTTTTATTTTTCAGTATTTCAGGCTATACTAAAGTTTCACATTATAACTACAAGAAAAGCAAATAAACACATCACTTTTTAATGTAAGGGAGGCATAAAGAGAGCAGCACCAGAAAAAGTAAACACATTAAGGGGTTGTTTTTCTTTCCTCCTTCTTTTTTAACATCTCCCACAGAGTGAATTATTCCAATAACCTGCAATATAAATCTCAACAGTTTCTCATAATTTGCCTGTGAATCTTTTCTTAACCTCACCATTTAGAGATTTTCCCTCAAATTTATCTTATAAGGAAATGGCAATTCAAAAACACTACAGAAAAGAAGGAAACAAATGGCTGAGGTGTAATGAATACAATTATTCTCATATACTTGTATAGCTACAGTTTGCTGTTCACCCAAGCTTTATTTCTAGGGTAAGTATTACTATTTTTAAAATTATCTCTGCTAAGACAGAAGAGAGCTGGTCTCACTTTTAACATGCTCATGAAATTTCACCCAGAAGCAGCATTCAACCATAGCAGAGCCAAATTACTGAAGTTCTGATTACATTCAAGCTGGTGCAGAGTCATGGTTGATATATGAGTCCGTCACTCTTAGCATTGATTTGCAGAGCTCTCTGAATGTCTCTGAGCAGTACAGTCCCCTTAAAGCATTTTTCCTTTCTCTCTCCCATACATCATAACTCAAATTCTCAAGTCTTATTTAAATTTCTTTGTTACATTAAAAATATTCATCAGGTACATCATTATGTTTTAGCTATGCATCTTATTTCCCTTAAGAAAAAAAAAATCAAATCATAGCAACTAAAAGAACAGAAAAACAGCTGATGCAGCAATATAAAGCTCTCATGACTGTCATAATAAGGAATGCTAAAGAAAAATATTACAGATATATTTTGCTGAACTGTATTGGTTAAGCAAAGGCTTTCTTGCGTCCCATTGTAGACATTGCTCATGTAAGCAATATGGGGATCAAGGTCATTGAATCTTTCACTAAACTCTTCATGCTCGTAAGCTCTCTTCTCTAAGTAGAGTTACACAGAGTAATTGCATCATCTGCAGGTAAAACACACACAAAAAGAATAATCCTCCTATTTCTTAAGATGCAGTATCTTAAAAAAAACCCTGCTTTATTGTCTATATTCATAAACACAACATATTAAACCATAAAATCATTTTTTGGCAAATGTACAGCATGTAAATTCACATAAATAATTAATGACTTGGTAAAAGTTCCTCACTGACAGAAACTGCATCAGTTTAATTCTACAAAAAACAAGTTGTTAAGAAGCACACTCTTCATGGGAGGTAAGGAAACTGCCCACTCAGCATGTTTACCAAACTTGAATGCGCCTGCACTACATCTTCAGTACTTAATCAAATATAAGTACGTCTTGTCAAAGGCCAGATGTATTCAGCTGACAAACTGCTCTACTCAAGAAGGAAGGCAAAGCTAGTGTTTTCATTTTCTTTTGCCTATACAATACTGAAATAAAATTAAAAAATCAGAATAAACTATCAATATAAATTTTTGCCAGCACTGATTACTATAGCTGGCATATGATGGTGCTCTAGCAACACAGGCCCTGGGCAAACACACAAATTAAACTATAGGGTCTCCCCATGTATTATTGCTTATAATCATTCCCACACATGACTTTGTTTACAAGACTTTTTTTTTTTCCTTACAATTTTTGGTTATTGTCAAAGAGGGAGGATGGAGAACAGAAAGAGAAATTTACCTACAATCGTTGCCACCACTCCATGAGAATTGGTCCAATGATAACATGAAAGCATCTTATCTAAAGAACATTTACTACTCATTTTAGTATGACTAAATTTAATTTCTCTTTAAAAATGGAAGTATCTGCAGTGCAAATTCTCTCTAAAGCAAGTTCAGGATACGACTGAAGTCTTGCTCAAACAACCTTTTACTTCATCAGACCCACCTTAAATAGTGCCAAGAATATTCCCCTCAATAAAGCACCATAAAGCTTAACATTTTTTCCCTTACTTTCAAAAACTCCCTTGGCTTTCTCCAGCCAAAACCCATCTGAAATCCTAGTTCCTCTATAGCAAGCATCAGTTTCTCCCTGCCACTTCACAATTGCTGATTAGTATGTTTTATTTAAAGGAATCAGATTTAACAGGAAAAAAATCTCAACACCTGGGTCACTATAATTCACTCAGATATATCAGTATGGCCAATGAGACTTTTACCAAGAGATATTTAGAATCAGATCTTGAAATCACTTTGTTATTCATAATGTAGGATTCCCAATGAATAATTTTAAAAACAGGAAGAATGCTCTACTACATGAACAAAAGGCAAGCATATGAGATCAGTTAATTTACTGAAAGGTCATCCACAAATTAATTATAGCAGAAAGCACTGAAAAAAAAAATGCACTAAAACCAAATGCAACAGTAATTCTGAACCATCAAGATACAGCCATGCCTGAATTTATAATTATGATGCCACCTTCACGCCTACTTTTTTATTTATTACTTTCACAGACTTTGAAACTGCTAAATTCTACGAACTGCTTTTCCACCTCACACACATGAGGCTTTCTTTCTCTGGATTAGTTTTAGCTGGTTCAGGCCCTGAACCATCCTTCTCTTTTTGGTCAGGTGAGTGCCAATGATGCGGCAAAGAAGATGCAACTACGTGGTTAAGGATGGCAAAAAAGGGAATCCACAAATATCACCACTTCGGTTTCACTTACACAGTCATGGAGCCGCGCTCTCTGGTATAGTTTGCCCCTACAGATAAGCTTTATCACCAGAAGAGGTGAATGCCTCCAGCTCAGTCCTCCAGCCCAGTCTTGGCTGTGTTCCTGCTCCTCCCTTTTTCTCTCTAGGATCTCACAGTCCCAAAAGTGGAGGATGAGACATTTCCACTGGCTGACAATAGCACCACCACCACTACCCCACCACTCCCTTGCTTTGAAGAATTACTTTTCCTTATCACCAATGCTTCACAGCTAGCTCAGTTTAGCATTAAGGACAATAGTACCACCACGCTTCTGCTCATTTCCATTTCTGGCTTAGGTGCCTGGGGTCCAGTCACGTAAAATTCACCAAATAACACCCTCTCTCTCAACAGCCTGGCCCTACTAAACTATGACTCAAAAATTCATAGAGTGATAAGAATTCAGATACAAAGATACTGAAGATACTGTACAGCTAATTTAGGGTCAGCCACGTAACCTCAACAGCCAGGCCAGACGCTCTGTTTACACAGCACAAACCCAGTACAAGGCAACAGTCCCATACATGTGGGGGTCCTTAAGAGTCAAGTTTACCAGCAGAATAAAGATTAAGTAGTTCTTCCATGACAGCCTTCATCAATCTTTCAGCGCTTCATGATTTTACATTCACCTATGAAAAAAACAGACTTAAAACCAAAGTCTTGAAGTGACACCACAATGGTGATTTGAGTACAGGCTCATCTGGAAACATACACTGATAATTAATCCCTTGTGAGCAAAATTGTTTTAGTCCTATAACAAGATAATTGAAAACTGTCAACTCCACTCTGATATAATTAAACAACATTAGATCAGTATCCAAAAATAATATTCATTGGTAGCTGACTGGCACTTTTTATAATATCTGCCTTCACCTGAAACCTCTTGAGATTCTTTCATTATAGTGAATGCATTAGAAATCTAATTGAAAAATGTGCTTTTCAACAGTTTCACTTTGCTGAGATTTAGAAATAAGATTGTGAGTACAGACCATAATTCGCTGTCTCTGCTATATCAAAATCATTGATCGTGTTTGCTAGAAGCACACAAATCAATACAGTACGTATAGATTGTAATAGACTAGAAATATCAAAGTATACTTTTTATCCATAACAGGAAATAAAGCTAATTCAGGTAGCTCAAGAATTACCTTTTTTTTTTTTTTTTTTTCTTCCCAATAGAAAGAATGTTAATGGCAGGGGGAACACACTCTTTCAATTGTCTACCAAGGACTGATTTCAATAGTCTATTTTTCACCTATAAATCTCACTTTTTCTGGTGTTTTTGTATGACAGGCTGCATTGCATGCTTCAGAACACCCAAGTTTGGCAACAACACATTTTCTGAAGCACAAACAAGAAAAGGAACAAGAATATGGGAAGATAAATAATTGGAAGTAATAAGATCTATGAAGAAGCTGGCATGGGTCCATTCTGGAGTTTCTTATGGAGAATGGAATGAAAATGCTAGAAAGTAAGGTGATCAGAAAGGAAGACTGAAGCAACAGCTGGGGGGAAAGAGTCTTATTTTACTCCTTCCTCTCTTTAAGGAGTCAAATGCAGATGAAAAGGCT
This sequence comes from Aquila chrysaetos chrysaetos, assembly GCF_900496995.4. Taxonomy (NCBI): domain Eukaryota; kingdom Metazoa; phylum Chordata; class Aves; order Accipitriformes; family Accipitridae; genus Aquila; species Aquila chrysaetos. The sequence continues at coordinate 25,760,936 of NC_044016.1, read as the reverse complement.
CTGTGTCCAGAGGGATGAACTGGTAAAGAGAAGTAAGTTATTTCAGCTCTTTGAGTGAGTTTTGAATAGATTGGAAAATGCACAAAATCTCCAGTTTCTGCTTTTTTAATCAAAAAAAGCTCACCCATCCTGATCACAAATATAGTTTCCTGTAACAAACCAGTAAGGAATTCAAATATGGTGTCACAGTGGCATCTCCTTTACTTTCAAATTTCCTTTTCCTTCTTCAAATGTTTAATTTAAATTTACCACCCAATGAACTCACAAAGTTACAGAACCAAATTACGTTGCTGAGGACTCAAAACATCAGGTAACGTAAAATTCAAGCCATTATGTCATTCTAATTCTGTTTGCTTTACAGAAATCATATACTGCTCCTTAACTATATCACATTTTTCCTACATGCCTTCTCATAAAATGCATTTACATTGAGTCATACATTAAAAAAAAAAAATCAATTAAATTTTACTAAGTGATGTTGACTGCTAGCACACAGTAGTACTAAAAGATAGTCCTGCATTTTTATTTATGACTAAAAACATCAGAAAAAATATCTGATACAATATGTGATCTGTGGTTAAATACATATTGCCTTCCTTCATAAACAAATATACACAGAAGATTAAAGGAATTAAGTTGAAAGTATTTAATCAAGCAATGTTTAATGAGAAATATAGACATTATTGGGGAAGAGGTATCTCTGGAGTTTTTTTTATCTTTGCGTGTGCTTTTTTTCATGGTCACATTTGTACCATTTTCAGATTTTCTAGGGGAGGGGGAGATTGCTTATACTACAGTAAAAGTTCCCACAGGTAAATAATCTTTTCTAGAAAAGTTAAGAAATGTCATTTTATCATTGTGTTCATACCAGTTATTTCATTTTGCCTTTTTTTTCCCCTATTTACAAGTGTTTGGGGAGGGAGGTATGTATACTATGTATACACACAGTATTTGGACAAAAACTCTGCCTCCTTTACAGGCAGTACATTTACAGACGTAAAGGGGTCAGGATAAGGTTAAGAAGCTATTACCTCATATGCTTTATAATAAAGCTGTTATATAGGATTTTCCTCAAAATTTCAATTAAACATAATACAACAAAAAAATTGAATCATTAGCATTCCTCTGTGACAAGATCACCTAGGCAGATATGTCATGATTTAGACAAGTTGTAAATCCATAACTGTAAGGACTATACCTCCAACAGGTACAATATTATAAAATTTGGTTAGAATTTTTTAAAATGAAATATCTTCATATTTCATTAAAGAAATTCATAAGTTCATTTTATGTGACTATAAATAGCAAACTTTACGTCCTCGCTTGCTACAAATTAGAGTGTTGAAATTGGTAATACAGGGTAGGAAACAGCTGGAATTGCTATTTCATAAAACGTCTGAGATACCTGGGACTACACCTGATGTCTGCCAGCGTTCTACTCTGCATTGGCTGAAGGGAAAAGTACCACTGATGAGTAAGGCTAATTCAGTATTTTCCACTTTCAAGCACCAAGTTTCATCTCAACAATCAAGCAGTGCATTGAAAACCATTAGTAAGCACGCGATCAGCACAGTAGAACCATATCATAACTCAAAACTTGAAATAGTTGGCCAAATCCTACAGCAAGTATAAACTGGCATATTAAGCCTTTTTGCCCTCCCTGCTCTTTTAGATTTTCTTTGACTTCTGACTACATTTTAAGCATCTACCATTCTTCACACCCTACCTCCTAAAACATAATTTATTAGAGCACTTTTTCACCAGAAAATCTGAGGCGAGGAGGGGTTCCCCTCTGTAGTTTAAGAAACAAAAAGCAAAACTGTGTAAGATGTCACCATAAAATGCACCAAACACACATTCATAATACACACTAAACCAGTCATATCTTATAGGGATCTGATGAATTTAAGACAGAATATCAGTACTGGAGCATTTGCAATCAGTCATTCAGAAGGACAAATTGAGTTGTCTTGCATCCATATAATGCACCAACACTTTAAAAGAAGCATTAAGTAGTGGCAACCATAAAAGTATAAATTGCTGACATTTAAACAGTTCCCAGCAGAGGGTGAATGTATTTGCTCTTGGAAATTCCCATGAGCTAGCTACAGAAAATTGCAGCCCTCCTTCCCCAACAGGACAGTGCAAAGATTTTATGCCACTCCTCAGTTCAATAAAAAGACATAACTGGTATGTTTGAAAGAAATCGTGGTCAGGCACAGTTTTGCTACGCTGATATCATATAATACTTTGTTCTGTCAGACTGTCTTGTGGAAGAACAGAGGGTTGCAATCATTTCTTCAGGCTTGAAGCACATGAATCAGACCAATGTCTTTCAATGGAGCTACTGACCCCATGCATGAATACAGCCAGAATTTGGACCAGATTCAGCTGGCTAAGGCTGCTGAGGCAAAACTGAAATACCACCAGAAACCCATGGAAATCAATCACAACAGTGGGAGAAGATTATTTCAGTGCTTTTGTTCACCAGTACTAACAAAATGTAATAAGAGTACGGAGCCTTGCTGTGAGGTAGAGCAATCGAGACACAGTGCCATGGCTTCTACCAAGGCAAACTTAATAGAAGCAGTGGTCAGGTGAAAATGATGCAGAGAATATTTTAGCCTGTTATTGAGCTGGTGTAATGGATTCCCAACGAGACAGAAGGAAACCTTCCCCTACCTGGAATACATACATAATTGGTCTTTTACAACAACTTGTAAGTAAATATTAAAGAGAAATCCCAGAAAAAGCCTAAGTTTCAACCAAGTGATACATGGGCATGTGACTCTTCTGGGGAAGAACTAAACTCCATTTCTTTTCATACAGGATCACACCTAAGGGTTTCATTAATTCTTGAGATACTCCTATTCAAATGGATAGCCATAAGTTGTAAGCACTATTTTTTTGCCTCTTCTATTCCTACAAAGAAATCTGTAAGAAAAGACGGTTCCAGTTATGTTCACTGTTACGTTTACCCAAGACTGTCACATCAGGAACAGATTACTGTAACATAATCCAGCAGACCATGTGAGGCCAGCTAAAAGCTGAAGCCAGTGCAGAAAACAGCTGCTTGTTTAATTTTGCTATGTGCTGGAAACACAATGGAACTTCTTTGTAGATTGGCCTCTAGCTATATATTGCTTTTCAGATGGCATTTACTGTTTAAAGCTCTACACAGGTTACCATTTTCACTGGCAAATATCCAGCTAACACTCTAGTTATTATCACCCCTCTTTAAAGAAAAATCATTATTGATCAGGTATTTTCCATTAAATATCCTCGACTCCAGAGGTCACTTCTCAGCAGAAGGCAGAGCCTGCCAACTTTACCAGCACCGAATCTCCATTTTTTCTCTCCTTACATGTGAGGCAATGGTGGACACTGGGCTTATTATGGAAATTGGTCAAGCACCCTTGTGTGAGATTCTCAAGGTTTTCCTGGGGATGTGATGTGAAGATGTAGTGTATTTTTCAAAAAGTGTCTACAATTTTTGCCTGTTACATTTTAAAGAGGAATAATCTCAAACATATATTCCTCACTGATGCTCCCTTCTCGCTTCTAAAAAATATTTCCATTTCTATCAGGTAAAAAGCTATTTTTTAAAATTGCCTGCATAAAATGACCATACAGACGTGGATTTATGATAACACAGAGAATTTTCCCAGACAAGCTGGTTATCAGGAAGACCATCTAGAGATTATTTATCTCCAAATATGACCTCAGCACAAATTTAGTCAGTCAGCGACAAAAAATGAGGATACTGTATTTTTTGAACTTGCTCTATCTCCCTCTGATAGTCTTGAGTCTACAAAGAAATTGTGCAATTTCTTCATATTTAATTCTTTGTATGAAGCCAAGATTTGCAAGTTTAGAATAAGCTTTTATATAATTATTAAATATCATTTTATTAAGCACTTTTGTGACTTCCTAATATAAAAGGCTTACATTTGCACAACTCCATGATTTGCTTTCACAATAACTGCAAAAGTAGTTATTTAAATATTTTGGAGAGTCTTAGCTGTTTTCATTTACTGGAAGCGAACATTTGACTTCATTCCAAATAAAACATTGCAGACAACATCTTTATCTAGTTAGGCAAGTAAATAGCAAGCTAGTCTTATCTGAAGAGTTACACAGAAATTGTTTACAGGGAAAAATCTTATTATTAAAATGTTAATGTCATTTTAAATACAATGTCTAGATCAAGACTATCCATAGTATTTCTATGGCTATAATCCCCACAGAAATGTTGGTTTGCAGTTCTCCACTGTAAGACACCACCATCTCCCTGCTCTGCTCCCAAGTGTACATACCATGATGTGAAAAAAGCTGGACACAAGTACACACACACCTCACCTGCTTTTCATCAATAACTACTGTTGGTCCTCTCACCAGTACCCAAAATTAAATCTTTAAATCCTAGAGAACAGCTTAAGAAGGAAAGTGTCCCAGCTTCTTCTGCTATGGCACACATGACATTTTGGCAAATAATCATCAAAACAGAGTAACGTTCCTAATTCTTTCTTAAGAAGTTAAAACTTTAGCTTCAGAGTAAGTAGCATACAGCTTCTGACCTCCATGTCCTTGTTATAAAGGCAAGTAATAAAAACATTGTCAAACTCAAATAAAGACAGTAGCATGAAAGGTCTTCCAAGCATTATGAAAACACTCAACTGTAATAACATACAGTATTGTGGTAATCTGTTAGATGGAGGGAGGAAATATTGTATGTCATACTAGCTTTTAAAACAGAAGGCAATAATTTCTATGCACTGTATGGTTTAAATAATTCCTTTTGTTACAAAAGTCTTTTGCTTTCTTCAACTTTTTATTTACAAGAAGCTAAGGAAATGGAAACTTTGAAATAAATGAAAATATATCAGCTTCTGTCTCTCTTTCACCACAGAAACATAATAATAAAGATTTTAGTCCTTACTCTATAAAAACCCCTGTAAGATTGTCACTTTAAGCCCATAAGCAATTTCTGTTACAGTAAGAATATGTGGGTTTGGTCAGCTGAGGATGCAACTTACTGGGTAACAACATGATGCAATGAATATTGGCTGTATTGAAATAAAAAGTTTGGTTCTACCCACTTTAGCAAGCAATACAGGTCATTCCAAATAGCTGACTGCTCCCTAATCTCTAGTCAGAGTTTGCAGACAATGATCACTTTATTTATTTTTCCAAGCACTGACAAAAGTATCGAATAGCACAGGGTCAAGAATCTATCCCTGTGAGACAGACACAAAAAAGCATGTCTGTACAGTGAATATTCACTCATTTTCAACAAATGCTGAAACACTTGTAAAATTATACAAGGCTTTGAGCTGATATCTGATTTTCTTTTCTTAATTTAGATGACCAAAAGAATTAAAAATTGGCTTAGTATCAATATTACCTTTCTCCACCAAACATGTAAACTCATAAAAAAACCGTATCATTAGTTTAACAAGAATCTATTTTTCATAAGGTTATAGAATCACAGAATCATTTAGGTTTGAAAAGACCTTTAAGATCATTGAGTTCAATGGTAAACGTAGCACTGCCAAGTCCACCACTAAACCATGTCCCTAAGTGCCACGTCTACCTGTCTTTTAAATACCCTCAGGGATAGTGACTCAACCACTTCCCTGGGCAGCCTGTTCCAATGCTTCATAACCCTTTCAGTGAAGAAATTTTTCCTACTATCCAATCTAAACTCCCCCTGATGCAACTTGAGGCTGTTTCCTCTTGTCCTATCACTTGTTACCTGGGAGAAGAGACCAACATCCACCTCACTACAACCTCCTTTCAAGTAGTTGTAGAGAGCGATAAGGTCTCTCCTCAGCCTCCTTTTCTCCAGGCTAAATCAGTCAGGTAAGATTTGATTTTTATCAGTATGGTAAGATTTGGTAAGATTTCATTTTTATCAGTATGTTGTCTTTATCAAGAGTATTTTGTATCTGACAGTGACATTATTATCAGGACAAACTGGAAAATAATTGATGCATGCTGAACTTTTCTTTTTAAATACTGATTTAAAATCACCTTTTGTCCAGTTTCCAAAAAATTCACCACTCAAAGACCTGGCAACCAGCTTTAATATTCCTGACACTGTTTTGGCCTGTTAAATCCAAGTTGTCAGGTTATGGTGATAAAAAGATAGTGTGGCATTAAAATAAAGCAAATACAGAAAATGTGGTTTGTTGGGTTTTTAAGATCACATACACCGGAGAAAAAAAAAAAAGTTTTATGTAATATTCCCTTGTTTATAAATATAACAATAACTGGTAGTATTTTAGCCAAGAGCTCTGTATTCTCATGCAGAGACCAGCTTACTGGAGCAGTACATGATTCCTGCGAAACAATAAAAGTAATTTATTTGTTCACTTTCCCACATAAAAATCAAATGCAAATCATTTCCACCCATTGACCATAAAATCCACGTTATTAATCACCTACCCACTTGCTAGTGACCATTATACCTTGCTTCTGGGGAAAAAAGTGTACAACTGCAGTTCCTAATGCAAATTATTACAGCTATCTGCTGAAATCAGCAAAGCTATCTAAATTTATATCAGTTAAAGATTTTTCACATGGTATGGAGAAAGCATATTAGAGTACAAAAATGACCAGTGCATGTTATAAGGATAAAGATTTACAGCGATTGCTATAATTTCATCCCTCCATTAAATATCCATCCTGTTTAATAATGTGACCTATTTAAAAGATTTTTAAAGCATTTGAAATGCATAAAATTTAATTTCACTCTGTCAGGGAGTTTTATTTCTTATTCCTATGAACATAAGTTCCAATACAAGTAGGTATATCGGAATTCTCACCGTAAGTTAATTTTCCCCCTAAATCCAGTGCCAGTGGTTAACCATTGGAGTGCTGTTCACCTTTTTCCAGCACAATAATAAAATGCAACTTCAGGAATCTTATACAGAAATGATCTTTTAAATTAAAAAGATTTGTGAAAAACCCTGACATTGAGAATAAGGAGAACTATTGGCTACTTCACTTGCAAGCATTTTTGTAATGAGACTCCGTAGGTCTCAATCAATTCTGATTTCCAATCAAGATAAAAAGTTAAATATTATACAATATTTAACTTTCTGCACCACAAGACACTGACAGAAGAGGTGTAAAATGGAGAAAGAAGCAAGCAGCCCAAAGTAGGAGTACCAATACAGTCAAAAGTTGGTGTTAAGGTTGTGTCTTGTAAGCACAGCAGGGTTTAGAACACGGTGGAACAAAGTAACCATTTCAAGTCAGATCACATTGCTTTGCTCACTAATATGGAGAAAAATCATTCTTCCCTTCTTTTAAAGCGTATTTTAAAAGATGTGAGGAACTCCAGAGGTAGGCAGACAGAACATCAGGTTTATATTTTGGTAGAACAGGATTAACAAATCATCATTTAAGGATGGCTATTCCAGGTCAAACCAAAGGTCGATGTGCAGCACACTAGGACGTTTCTGACTGGCCCACATCAGATTCTTTGTGAAAAGGCACAGTAACAGCACAGATATAGCGTGATCTTTCCACTGATATATCCATGCCAGCACCCACCAATCTCTGCCTTAGGAATTTCCTGAGCCAAAGGCTGTATTCATCTTAAAAATGACAGTGACTTTTTCAAATCAGCAGATCAGCAGTCACATCAGTATAAGACATGACAAATCTGATGTTATTTTCTTCCCTCAGGCCTTACCTTTCGATCTCCCGACTTCTTAGACCCAACTAAAAGTACAACAGCAACACAGCATTAGAAACACAGGATGAAATGGCTCCCACAGATCCACCCAACTTACTGAAGACTGATGAAGTAGAGATACCAGATCAGACCAGCCAGATGGCACCTCCGATGAGGGAAAATACTCCAAAGTCCAAGGGAACAGCTGTCAGGGCAGACCTGCCAGCCTGTAACTTGTCTGTAGCTAGCCAGCATCTTGAATCCCGTGCATATGGACCAAAAATAAATAAATGAAAAATCACCAGATGAAAACCTTTACTCATCCTCTTATACTCGCTCTCTTTCCCTTTTCCTCTCTCTTTCTTCCACAGCAGGGAATGTGAGGATCAGGGTTCAGACACATGAATGAGTTGCCGTACTTCAGCATAGCTCAACCACAGCAGCTCTGTGCAACTCGTTCCCACCCTGAAGGTCAGGTGAAACACAGCTGCTCAATGCTTTTCAGGGAATGCTCACAGTAGCCACAGAGCACAGCCACCACCTGGCCCACGTCTGGAAACTTGCTCTGGTGCCTATGCCCTTACCTGGAACTCGCAGCCAGACAGCAGACCTACCCCCTTCACCCAACAGGAGCTGCTCAGCAGCCTGAGAAACCTTCAAAACAGCCCCTGTCTCTACCAGAGCAGACACAAAGTCCATCAAGCCTTTTAGCCTGTCTCCAAAAGTAGCCAGCAGCAGAAGTCAAGGGAAAAATTAATGAACAAGAAAAGCGCTGCTTTGGGTGAAACTTTTTTATATGCTCTCCAAGGCTTCGCTGATTTGCTTCTCAAGGACATTGCAAGCCAGAGGTGGTATCTTTATACTATCAATGTTTTTTTCTTCCATAGTTTTAACTAATGTAAATCATCACAGATCTAACAATTCCACTGTTACAAGAAGACAGAAATAAGAGATTCAGTGTTGATTAGATTTATTCTGTACCATGCAATTCAAAATATTTGTAAGTAAAAATAATTAGTGTTTAAAAATAAATAGTGTTTCAGAATCTCACAAATCTCTTGGTCTGTTTGGTATAGTAACCAAGCCAGGGAAGGTCTCCACGTCCAAAACACTAAACTAAGTGCAAAATTTTACTCCTTTTTTAATGGACTTTGATAAAACCATTGTCATAAGATCCAAAGCTCGTTTACTGTGAAATGCAACTGCAGCAGGAACTCCAGCCCTTTTCTCATTGATCTGGTATCTCTCTACCTGAAGCTAACTGGAGAATAGGAAAAGGCCACCTACCCCTTAGTTATGCCTTTCTTGCTCCTTTTCCCCAAGAGTGTCAAATTGTTTCTTGGTTTCTACTCTAACCTTAAGAACAGTTAGCATTTTCCTAATTGAAATAGAAAAAAAAAGGGTTGGAGTCAAACATAAAAGAGTTTATTTTTTCAAGTTCAAGGTTCAGGAAACACCAATATTTTAAATGATAATAGTATTAAAAAAAAAGGTAAATCATTGCATTAACATGATTAGATCACAATATACTGACCCAGTTCAGCTTAATTCATATGATGTTAACAGGCCATTAGAAACACCAAAGCTTTGATGTGAACTAGTCTTACCCTTTTCAAATTGTTTAATAACAGCAAAAGAACAAATAGAGCCTCCCTTAACAAAACAGTTTCTGGAGGCAGCATTTAAACATCAGCCATAATATTTGAAACAATCCAAACTGGCCTCCTAGAAGTTGACATAGTCCCTTTTTAATAAAGACAAATGAGCTTGAAAACTAATCTATCAAAATGGATTGTGTTTAATCAAAAAAGGAAAAGTCGTTATCGACAACAACATCCCCTTAAAGAAAGCCAAAAAGTCTGCCAGCTTTTAAGTCATGCACAGTAATCTACTGCATCCGGATTTCCAAGGGCAGTCCCAACCCTATAATTACCCAGTAGTCACAACTAGTTTTCCTGACAAAGCCGAGCCTACACAGAAATACCAATTACAATAATTCTTTATTGAAATTATTCTTCACTGTGTTTTCTAATTCTAAAACAAGCAAATTTCAGAGAAATACTGAATGCCAAAAGGGATAAAAACATGAATGATTCAATTCTCAATTATGTCACACATGATCAACCTTTCCTGTTTTCTAGCTCAGCTTCCACTGAAAGTCAATGATACATTTTAAATAATAAAAAAAGAAGAGACCCATTAAGTCTTATGTCACTTCCGTGACAACATACTTTTTAAAGGGCAGAAAACTCCACTGCAGCCATAAAATTCATGAGGGATTTTGCTGAAAATTTTGACATCATGTCCTGTCTGGACTTAGCTGCTAACACTGTCTTCACAAAAGCAGTTAATTGATACCAAACCACGGTAAAGATAAATTGATCATTTTTTATATCTTGTTTTATCTCCATGTACTGGTTTCTTGACACACACAGGGTAGCATTTACCCAAAGAGTAGAAAGCAGTTACAGATAATACTAATATTATTTATATGATGGATTTTCTGGTAATCCAGTAACACTGCAAGACGAGAAAATAAATGCTGTAGTGAAATGTCATCTTTATTTTATTTATTTTGAACCATATAAAAAGTTCCCTTTTTTAACCTTGCTCAAATAACCTTTGGATCGCCTCTTCTTTTCAATCCTTTCTAGCCTGTAGGAGATACTCCTGCCTATAGATCTGTTCTGCTTGCAACAATGCTTTCCTGCAGCCAGTAATTCCCACAAGATGCATTTCAGTAAGTGTGGTATTACCAGGCTGCATTCAGACAGACCCAAGAGAAAGTAATTTAGGTTCAAGGAGAGAGCCAGATCTTTTCAATAAGAGCAGCAATACTAAAGCTGTTTATGAAGTTTTAAGTATCACAATGGCCCTCTTTCTCTTCTGTGAAGAAGATGGTGTGTTTTAGCTGAAACACACATCCATTTAAAGTCCTTTGGAATTCTTCTGCAATAAACCTACCACTGAAAGAATATCAGTATCATCATCCTAGCCTTGATTCTATATGTGCATAAGACAGAATTGCTGGAAAATTATAAAAATTACTTTTAAAAGCTTAATTATTTATTTCACTGCCATTGACTTATTAAAATTTCAACTCTCCATTTGCCAGGAAAGAAGTAAAAAACAAATACTTTTTCTATTTAATTCCAACAGTCTTTTCAGCTTAGGCATTGCCAGATCCTTATATTCAAGTGAGTTCCAGAAATCCCAAAAAGCACTCATTTATTAAAAGAATTTCATTTCAAGTATTTTGGTGTGACCCAAAAGCTATTTAGCTTAGACAAGTAGGCTTTTGGTAACAACTATTGAAGCTTAAAATGCAAGATATCAGGCAAGGATTTTGTCTCACATTAGAAGACATAAAAGGTAATTGCTTCTTTTAACTTACCAACTACTAGAAATACATCTGAAATAATTTTTTATGGGTAAAGTCCATTAATACAAATAACTGCATAACTAAATTCTGTTTACAGGGTGTCTTGTATATCACATGATAGTTATACATGGGTGAACCCTAGCTCAACTTTTTTAAACCATGTATTTTCTATCCTTTATGCTTTTGCATAAAAGTCTTCAAACTTATTTCCCAATTATTCAGTCACAGAACCACAAATCACTCAAAAAAGGAAATCCGTAAGAGTTAATTTGGGTGATATTTCAACCTCAGAATGAAGCAGTAAATGAGCACATTTTCTTTTGCTGCTTTTTCTTTCTCAAAAGAAACTATCAATGATAGCTTCCTTGGCAACAAGACACGAACACATAACATCACTGATTCAAACAGCTAATCAAGGGCAGATGTCTCAAGAGAGTATCAGAGCAGCCTTCTGGATTTCCAAGCACATCTCTTTTCTACAAATAAAATTATCCCCTTAGCTAGGAAATCCAGTGTCATTCTGAATGTAAAGACATAATTCATTTTCCAGCGCATCTTTCTATATTTTAATTACAGGTTCCCTCACAGTTTGGAAAAAAAAAAAAAGAAAAAAAAAAGAGCAGAAACATTTGTCACAGCCATATGGAAGCACCAGAGAGCAAGAGTGTTTTCATGGGAGATACTTTTTAAAGTAGTTTTCATCCTAACTTCCAAAGTATACTAGCACTTCTGTAAGATGCTGGGTGCCCTAACTTACAATGAACACATCAATAATATTTTCGAAGTGATTTCAGAGTGTTCTGGCATAAGATAAGCTTCATGACAGTTATAAAGGTCTTCTCTTAGGGATTCAAAGTTCACAGGTTCACATATACTCTTCTGTATAACCCACACGTACAGAAGTCTTGTGTGATCTATAAGATTCCAGTTTCATTTTACCTAGAAAATGCATCCTACATAATTTTAAGGCTAAAGGTAAAAACCCCAAGCAATCCTGATTTCACTTACCTTTCTTTTGCATAACAACACATTCCAGTTACACATGTGAAACTGGTTATTGAAAGCTTTTGATAGCATAAGACTACAGTGTAAGATTAATCAGTAACACTATAATAATAGCAGTGCTAATTATTTCATCCTAACCTACAGCAAAACAGTATGCACAACACTGCTAGCATTAGCAATTATTCTACAGTGTACATCTCACACTGAACATACTTGCACTGCACTGAACGTAATTCAAATATAACATCTCCCAGAACACAGAAGAGCTAAGGTGGATATGGGAGGTAGACTGACTTACCAAGAAAAAATAACATGTGAGAGGAGGCAGGCAGCTTCTGGCAAGAAAACAGGGTTGGAAAAATTCAAGTTCAGCTCCCCATTTGTTCCTAAGCAGTAATGAGTACATTCAGATCTTGTCCTCGATCCCATGAAACCAGTGATGGGACTCCTGATGACTGAATCTCAAGTTCCTGGAATCTCAACACACAAGGTTCAACATAAGGCCACATGGTGGCAATGGATACCCAAGTCAAACAGCACCTATGTGCCTAGGCACGCAGTCCTGGGACATGCTAGTGCCTTGGCACATGGAAGCACACAGCAGGGCAAGGTCCCTGGAGCCCAGATGCAGCTGGAGGGTGTGTCTTTGAACAGGACAGCCATCCAGCTGCAGAGCAGCACCTCTTCCAGGTCCCCACACAGGAGGCATCAGGGGACTCCCTAAATGTGTCTGTATCTAGCACAAGGGGTATGAGAAGATTAATATTACACTGTAAATGCAGGAAATGAATGAGCCTCAGTGGTGAAGCATGAAGCAGACGGCAGAACAGCATGCCCTGGCACATGAGACTTGTGGGTCCGCCTCAGGGACGTCAGATTCTGAACCCTATTTTTTGGTGTTTGGAGACCTTCTGAAGATGCACATAGTGCATTACCGTTGGCGGCAGCCCCTGTTGCTTGCTTATTGTCAAGAAAAGGCTACGCTCAATCCTGAGGAGGAGAAAGCCTGTACTGATACAATCCAGTCTGCCAAGGCCAATCTTCCTAGAGCAAAATTTTTGAATGCATGGGCAAGAGCAGAAGTTGCAGAAATCACCCCTACCTCTCAAAATTCAGAGAAAGTAAATCAACTGGAATTGCAACCTAATCTGCAATCTGGGCTAGAATGGTAGATAAACATCACTATGCAAAATTATCTTGGAGCTTTAAAAATCTTTCAGGCATTTAGGATATAAAAATGTATTGGTTTTCTTTCCATTTAGACTTAATTATAAAATCACCGTTACTGCAAGAAGAGCAAAGGTGACTATTTAAACAAAGCTAGTTACAATTTTTAGAAAGACCAAATGAACTTTGTAGAATCCCATAGTCAGATCTCTTATTCTATCTTTTTTTCTGAGAACTCAGTTTTACTTGGAACAATAAATCAAAGCCATTGTGCCTCATTATTCTAAATTCCACTATTTATCATTACATTGTTGCAAATATTCTGGAAAAGAAATCAAAATTTAATCACATAGAATAGTTAGGTTTGATTAAGAAGTAAAATTGTGAAGCATAATGTATAGGATTGTAAGTTTGAAATGTAGCCATAGAAACTTTAGGAACTGTGTTATGTGTGACTATAGGAACCATAATATTGTTAAAGTTTGAAATAGCTAACCATAGAAACCTCACCAAGAAGTTACTGGTCTTTCTATGTTTTGTTTCAAGAAACTAAGGAAACCATCATGGACGCCAGTTTGCTGCTTGGAAACCCCATTACCCTTCCCATCTTGATTTGAGTATCGAAGATTCCAATCAGTAGAGCTAAGTGTAACTGACCAATGATTGTTTTTAAATAAGAATATTGATAAGGTTATATAATCAAAGGACCAATCATAATAAAGGTTAAATTTAAGAACGAGCATAGTGTGCATTTTTATGTAAAGAGCTTATGTAACAATGACCTGACAGAAAAAGTCTATAAAAACTGATGGATTTTGATACCAAGTTGGACACGCCTTTGGAGGAGTGATCCCCCGTGTCCCCAGCACTGCAATAAATGAAGTGCCTGCTTCTTAACTTCACACTGGTGTTAAAGGAGTTTTATTCCGGATTTCAGTAACAACATGAATTTAATCAACGTCATTTGCTCGCATGAGCTAGAACAGCCACCTGCCCTCCCTCTTGAATATCCTCCAAATGCTCTGTGCAATTTTGATTCTAAAGAGTGGCAGACGTATTCATATACTCAGGGCTTCTCATTTACTGAGTGATGAGTACTTTGGATAGTAGCATTGTAGTGACAGGTTAAGGTGGATGGAGAAAATTTTAGTGGTCTAAAAGAGTTGTTCCTTTTTCTGCCGTAAAGATCTAAGACAATTAGCATCTCCCCACTGAAATGGTGGGAGATGTACAACAAATACCCACTGAGAAGATTAGACACCAGGAGAAAACTTGCCAAACTGCAGCTACACACCTTTATTTCATATTACTACATGACAATAAATCATTAAATGAGACCCAAGGAGATTTCTAATCACTAACAATGCTAATTACAGAATTAGCATCAGAGAATCGAGCATTCCTCACTTAATCCTAGCTGAACTAAATATCAATTGCCACAGAAAGACCAAATGTGACACACTCCTACCTTCACACCTTGGAAAGCTGACTGTGAGAACTGTGGAGTTAAACAGTTCAGGAGAAGGCAGTAGATAAATACAAATTACTGTTATTATATGCTTGCTTGATCCAACAAGCCCGGTGCAACAAGCTGCATCTTATTTCTGCCTATGCACCATCACTCCCCTCCACACTACATGCAAAAGTGTAGTCCAGGGAAATCCTCCTCCAACTGCACACTGACAATAAAACTCTAGTCAAGTGTGTATCAGCAAGACAGAGTGATTAAAAGCATATTGCGACATATATTCGCAACTTCCCACTTCCCCGTATGTATACAGGTTAATGCTAGTAAAGTAACTAACACAAAATATGATGAACTACACAAATGAGTAGGAAACCCACCAGCCCACTCTCCGCTCATCAGCTCCATTTCTCACACTTAGGCACATTCACTTAAATTTCTACAAATATCTGTATTCTCATCCCAAACAATCAAGAGATGCTCTGGCAGCAAATGGTGCTCAAATGTTGTCTCAAAATTAACTGGAAAACACCATGTTCTCCCCTAATAACCAGGCTTGGTTTTTTTCTTTCTATGCCTTTCTCATGAGGTTCCACATTTCCCTCATCCCTCTCATCTAGAAATGGAGTGACGAGAAAACTGAATTTGCATATATAATTTCTTGTGAATCTACAGCATTTAGATAGTAGTAAAAAGAGTTACTAGAAGTCATACAACTGTGGACCTACTAAATTGGGTTGGTTGGTTGGTTTGTTTCATGAGCAGGTTTGCCAGCATAATTTATATCCATTTTGTTGTTTGTGGTGCAATTCCTTGATCAACAGATAAAGACTTTCAAAGAAATATACCTGGCAGCAACTTGCTTGGATGCTTACTCTTCTCCCAAACAGTAGGCTACTTCATGGTCAAAAATCTCTCACTGAAAACATATTCTTCACAGCTCTGGATACTCCCAGCTCTTTCAATTCACCCTGCCAGCAGAGCCATACCAATAGATCACACTTTCTTCCAGAATACACAAGCTACCAGACACATCTCTAGTTATTTGGCAGGGTTTCTCTATACTTACACAATTTGTGTGGTTATGGAGATACATTATCTCTCTGGTCTCATACCCACATACAGATTTGCTTTTGTCTTTCTGACACAAGAACATGCACTATGATTCATTATGATTCACCTGCAGCAGCAGGGGCCATTGTGAGACATCAGCAAATCTACCGAAATTCAGCTGCTTCCAAGAAGATGCAAGTATTGCAAATAAGAACCATTAATGTTGCACAAAGTACTTTTTGTTTCCAGGTTCATATATTCTCTAGTTTTGTGCCATGACAAGATATTACAAGGACAGTTAAATAAATAAAAGATAGGAAGCATATCCATTAATGGCTTCATTAAGTCAATAAGCCTTCAAGAACTGTGTAAAGTTAAGAGTTAACCAGGAAAACATATTTTTCAAGATTACAGTTAACACAATTACCCCAAATTGCTTCTATTTTTTATACCTTGTGGGTCATGCATGCTGAAGATGATGGTACAAATCTTGCTGCAATTCTCAGCAGCCACTGTTAATTCATCTCAAGTATATTCTTTTTACAGGAGATGGTTAAATACACTTATTCCTGTTTTAACTAACAGGTACAAGGATATAGAGAAAAAAAGCTGAATTCTTCTCTTGGTCATTCCTGCCATCAGTCAGCTGTGGAGTCAGCCTAGTAACATCATCCAGGTAATGGTACAGACTTTGGTCCTGTGTGTCATTGCTGGCAAACTGACAGAATGGGGGCAAACTGGTGAAATGCTACACTAAGCTTTACCACTGCAGCTTGTTTTCAGAATTGTGGCTTTTCAGTCAAATGAACTGGAACATACATCAAAAATTACTAGCTGACTGTCTGATATGTCTTAAAAGTTGTTTAATGAAAAAAAAAATTGCTATGGAACAAGAAACATAATGATCTCATATAATTAAGACAGTAAATGCTGTTGGACTTACATCTGTCGTTGGTCCAAATCCACTACAAAAAAATCCAACACTATCATTCTATTCTCAAGACAAGCTGCTGCTTCAGCCAATACCTAACTTTTTATAAAACTGTAGATATACTTCACTTTTTAATACACAAGAAAATACAGTCAACACATGCAGCATTAATTATAAAATCTAGGGAAGTGAAATCTCTCATTTAGAGAGATGCTCATTTCAGATTCATGCCATTTAAAGTATCACCAGGATGACGGATGTTGTCTCAAGTTAAAAAAAAATCACATGAAAACATTTTTTAAAAGTTGGAAGTTTAAAAGGAAAATAAGTGATTCTATGCTGTTACAAGAGTTTCCCACTGTCAGCCAGTTTATGGAATTTTACCTCATACTCTGTGAAGTATAAAAGCAAACATGACTCTTCAAAACATTAGACAGCACAAATGCACACAGTGCAAGTTGCTGTTTTAAATACAGATTTTTTAATTTGAGTACAAGCTTATTCAGTAAGGCTGAAATGACTACAGAATGAGAAATGTGTCAGCATTACTTAGTCTATATAACTTCTGCATAGCAGAGGAAATTGATGTTACAGAGAGCAAACAATTTGTGCACCTTCCTCCCTTCTTTACTATCTTCCCAGGCTAGAGGCCCAAATAGGTAAAGTATTTTTCACCCACAACACTGAATGAACACTGACAAACCAGTAAGCTGACACTTCACCATTTCTGCCTATACTAGTAGCAACACATAGCCAAATCCTGTCTATTTACACAATGAGTGTAGACAACTCTGACTTCAGTGATCTCGTGATGCATAGAAATATCCATCATGAGCAGGTGTCCAATCCAGTTTCCTCTGAAAGTTGAGTGAAACCTTGGCCTTGATAGCAATGGAAGAAGAAAGAAGATTAATTTCACACTTGTGAGTACAGGCAAAGCACAAGGTTCGTTGACAGATTGAAAAATGTTCTTGTGAAATGGGAGATGAAAGGGAGCTTCAATCCTGCAGTTTTTCTATTTTAAACTAGAAAAAATACCCCCAAATTTCCAAAAGGGATTATAAAAGCCTTAATAACAGCCCACAATTACTTTAAGTTCAGAAGGGACATATGTTCAAATCCATTATCTGTAGTACCTATGACATTAGGGACACATCTGATCACACACATTTAAAATTTCAAAAAGCCCACAACCAGCACAGAAAGTTTCAAAGGATCTGTAAGAAGAAATGCAATTAATTGACAGTTACAGGTATGAAAAATCTAGTCAATATTTACATAATCAAGAGGAAAGGGGTGGGTATGGAAAAAAACCATTTAAATCACTAAGGCAAATTAGATGAGCTCCTAAAGGAAATATTCCTGGATTTGACTCTGCCTGTCAATCAACATCTAACTACCTGAGGACAGCATGGAAACTTTCAGGGCAGGTGTGTAGGGAGATGCAAGCAAGAGAGCTATGACAAATCATCATGCCTGTCAATCACAGAGCTCTTGCACCTTGCTCTGCAGTATCTCCTGTCAGCCACTATTACGGAATAGCTATACCCACTGCCATGCCAAGAAACTGCCTAAATTAGACTCAGTCAGCTTCAGGTTGCTAAGGTACAAGCTACGTGATCTCAAGCCAGCTCACAGCATATCAACGCTACAACCACTTTGTGACTGCTGCTCACCCATACCAAAACACAGGATAGTGGATCAATTAGACTGCGATCCTGACTCAGTATGACTATTGTTTCTTTCTCCATCTTATTTCCACAAAAAACTTAAGAGTAGTTTTAATGAAATAGGACATGCCAAAAAAATTTTAACATCACAACTATAGTCTTCATAAAACAAGAATATATATACTCATATAATGGGGAATAGGGAGAGAACACACTTTTAAAGACTAAATTTAATGTAGGTAGATATCATTTAATTGACACCCTCTGAAACGCCTACATGTGACAGAAGTTGTCTCACCTTCTGTTGATACTTAGACTATAACAGCTATTTAGCTCTATAGGATATCCTAGACAAAGTTACTCTCATTTTCAGAGAGGCTCTGAAGCAGCTGAGATAACAGCAAGTCAACAGTAACACCACAAATACATGGTTCCCCATCCTAAATTCAAAGAGCACAGTATTTTTCAACAGACTATTGATCTAATCCAATGCCATTCTGGAAGGAAAACAGTTCTTAGCCTTTCCATCTATTAAACACGTTAAGTCTCAGAGCTGATTAATAATCCTGCCACACAGAATTCCAGCTCTGCTCACAGCCAAAACAAACAAGCAAAAACGCTTTAAGCAACCCTACTGCAGGTCATCCAAAAGACAAGGATAGAACAGCTTGCTGCCAACAGCATTACAAGCAGTTATCAGGCTTATCCTCCTCAATTAGGGGCTTTTAAAATTGCTGATAGAGGATGTAAGTGTTTTACATTTACTACTCAGATCTTTACTAAACATCTCCATGACCTTGTTTCATGCTGGCTTTTCCTAAACATAGGAGGTGCCTCACCCCACACATTTTTGTGCATGTACTCCAAATCCCACAACCACTAAAGGTTTTTATCATTACTGTTTCCAGTCCACATCCATAATGGTGCCAGAAAAAAAAAGACTGATGTATATCACATGTCAGAGACCATTAGCTTTTAAGCACTGTGTTTTGTGGATATGCTCTGAGCATTAGGCAAAGTAATGGTAATTAAGTCCCTGGTCACCTGGATCGTCTTCAGTTCTCCACAGCACTATCACAGCTCCAGACCTAAACCAGAGGCGGGGGGGTGGGGTGAAGGAAAAAAAAAAAAAGGTAAGAGTTTCAAAATAGCCTACAGTACCCTGCTATTTAGTTCTCCAGACTATGTTGTCTTATTACTTCCAACTTAGCATGACAGAAAAAGGGACAACTGAACAAGAATTATACACACTTGCCTCCCCTACCAACCCTCCCCCGCCCCGGGCCCACTCAAGGCAGTAACTTTTCTAGAAGCTCATGTTTTTCAATCAGGGCTGAATTAACCTCCTTAAAACATAGTCTTTTCTCTTCCCTACCCCCCACCCTCCAAGAACAAAGCTTTCTTTCCTACCCCACACAACCACATTGTTACAAATTCTACCTAATCATTCCTTGTTTTAGAACTCTTCTACCCCGTTTTCTACACCTGGTGTTTGTTACACCACAGGCAGTTTGTAAAACTGACAGTTTTACACAACAACTAAATGAGGGGACCTGAATTATATCATAAACTCAGTTTGAAGTATTGTCATCTTATGGTCTTACTTTCACTGCACTAAGCTCTGTTAGCAAAAGCTTATATTTTAGTTGTAACCATGTTGCTCTCATTTAAAATCAGATAGGATGGTTAAAGCCTTGTTTCATGGTCTGGTACAATATCCTGTTGCTCTTGAAGGTAACCATTACAACTAAAAATTAAGATAATTGCTATTGAAAATTATCTCCCTAAATTATAATTCAATGGGGAAATAACAGGAAATAACTAAACCTGAAAAATCACATTAGACAAAAATAACTTCCTGTAAAGACACAACTTTCATTTGGTGAAGCAGAGAGAGAGAAGTCTTCTCAGACTGTTTATCACCTAAAGTACTGCTGCAATATTTCTTCCCATTTTATTAAAATTTTTACTACTTTTTTTTTTTTATTTCTAATTACACCATTGCTTCCAAAGCTGATGCACAGTGGTTGCCACTTCCTCTGCAATCTTGACTTTAAGAATGAACACCTAGCTAACCAAATGTAGTGAGAATCTTAGCAGCACTCTAGAACTACTTCTGCAATATTAAAAAGATACAACCTAAGACATAGGCTCTTATTCACAACTGTTCCTATTCCAATTGCCTTCACACTTACTCATTGCTACATTGTGGAAACAAGCAGCAGAGTGTAACTGCTACACTGTGTGGTCGGAGAGATGATTTAGTTCTGATTGCCCTACAGACCTCTTATGAAAAGACAGCTATATGACCATTCTCTATTAGCCTTAATTTTCTTCCTTAGAAATATTAGTCTGCTACACAAGAAAACTATAAAGAATCATTGCTAAATCTTCACGTTCTTCAGACTTTTCAGAAGCACTATGCAAGTGAAAAGCACTATTGCCATTTAATAAACATGCCAAAGTCATAGGCAGAGATAAATGAAAAACAAGAAGGTCAGCTTCAGATTTTCTACTTACTCCTACTCTTTTAAGAGTAGCAGAATTGACAGGAGGACAAGGGATACCAGGCAGACAACCCTGTAATCCCAGACCAAGTAAATGAATTATTAAACAGCCCCAAGACCTTCCCTATCTTCCCTTGCTACAAAACAATCTCCTGACTTTTTTTTTCCCCTCCCTGTTCTTATGAAATATTACCCTTTGTCAAAAGAGCTAAGATGCATAATGAAAGTTATGCCAGAAATTAGTCTGCATCATGGACTTTTTCTAGTGCTGTACTCAACTCCAGGGGTCAAACAGCTCTGCCTGTTAGCCGACACTGGCTCATCCAGGCTTCTGCAAGGCTCTCTAACAAACCAAAGGAAGCTGTTTTGGCAGGAAGCACATGCGGACACCTGAATCTTTCTAATGCCTCTGTTACTGCATCATGACAAAAAAAGTGAGTTTAAAATGCTGAAGTCAAAGTATGTAAGCAATAAAATCCAATATTCAAATAAATCTTGGCTGTTTGCTATGCTGCACAAACCAGTGCGTAGTTTTCTCCTAATAAATTTAGCTTTTCCCATTTCCTTTGGTTTTATGTACTGCAAAAGCAGAGGCTGATCTTTGCTTACTCTCCTCTTGCTAGATAAGACAGCTCCTCAGAATCAACAATAAATGCTAGGAAAGCGATTATTCATGTCCTCTGAAAACAAATATGAAGGTCTACCAGAATGAGTTTTGTTATGCTTCTGTGGAATAGACTGGAAAGAGAGTACAGAAAAAATCTCCTGAAATTATTTAGGCAGTAACTGAGCACAATATTTCTGATGATCATAAGTCAGTTCTTAACAATTTTAAGTGTGAAGCTTTCAATGGCTTAAAACTACACACAGAGAGAACAGGAGAGAGGACACACCATGTCCATATTCCCACCAAACAAAATTTTATCAACAGAAATACTAAATCAATAGCACTTTAGATAAAAAGATGATCACAAATCTCATGTAATAGACTTAAAGATGGCAATAGTCAGAGAAAAAGGTTCTGATATAGTTTGATGAGCAGGAACATACCCCTCCAACTCTAAAATAACAATAAAAGAGTCAAGAAGATTGACAAACACAATTGTATGTTGAGCACCAAGGCTTAACCATGGTTGTTTCAGGTATAATGATTTCTGGAAATTACAAGGCTTTGGAAATTATAAGAAAAAAGAACTATCAAAATGAAAAGGTTTTTGCAAAATAGTTTCCTAGGCCAGGACTAAAAATAAATTTGTCAGTACTGGCTTAGTCTTCAATTTACCATAAACACACAAGTTTGCATGAGACAAAGCAACAACGTACATTAGGTTTGTGCCCTGGTTTCAGCTGGGATAGAGTTAATTTTCTTTCTATTAGGTGGTACAGTGTTATGTCTTGGATTCAGTATGAGAAGAATGTTGAAAATACACTGATGTTTTCAGTTGTTGCTAAGTAATGTTTAGACTAAGTCAAGGATTTTTCAGCTTCTCAGGCCCAGCCAGCAAGAAGGCTGGAGGGGCACAAGAAGTTGGAAGGGGACGCAGCCAGGACAGCTGACCCAAACTGGCCAAAGGAATATTCCATACCATGGGATGTCATGCCTAGTATATAAACTGGGGGGAGTTGGCCTGGGGGTGGTGGGGGGTGAGGGGGGGGGGGGAAAATCACTGCTCGGGAATTAACTGGGCATCGATCAGCGAGTGGTGAGCAATTGCATTGTGCATCACTTGTTTTGTATATTCCAATCCTTTTATTATTGTTATTGTTATTTTAATATTGTTATTTTTATCATTATTAGTTTCTTCCTTTATGTTACATTAAACTGTTCTTATCTCAACCCACAAGTTTTACTTTTTTCTCCCCAATTCTCTCCCCCATCCCACTGGGTGGGGGGGAAATGAGCGAACAGCTGCATGGTGCTTAGTTGCTGGCTAGGGTTAAACCACAACAGTTTGAATTACACAAAAAGCAATGATGGATAAACATGCACTTGCTTTTGTCATCTCCAGAAAAAGAACTTCATGGCCTCCTAATCATAGGGAAACTGAACAAGTGCATCCAGAGTTAATGAGATTAGCAAACCTGGCATCAGAAAGCAACCTTCACCTCTATGCCTTTAACGACTCTTAACTTGTTCATACCTTTACTCTTTATCCTAACAAATCACTTTCATTTCCCTGCTAACATGATTACTAAGTTAACTAGTGAATCCTAAGAAAGAGTAACCTACTGAAAGTGCTGCTAAAGAATATCTTGAGCAGGCAGACATATCTTGCCTTCAAAGGTCTTTCAGAAAACATATGCTATCTGATGCCTATAGGATCTGAGGGAGCAGTGTGAAGATCAAACATACTTTTTCCAGTCACATCATTAAGTGAGAGTGAGACTATTGCCTTCAACTTGCACTTAAAAAGATACCCAAATACATTACCATAACTTAGTATTCAGACTTTACAAAGGCCAAGTGACACTGCTCAACTCCCAGTTCTCTTCTGCCTATGCAGATACATACCAAAACCCCTTTAACAAGAAGATTTTTTTAAATTGGTACTAATACCCTTTCTGTTGAAGAGAAACACTTTCGAAGCATTGAGTGGAATAAAAAGTACGTACTGAAAACTTAGAAGAACAAGCAAAATATATTTAACCTTTGATAGGAGGAATAAACAAAGGATTTTAAAGAGACCAGGGCACTTTGTCTCTTGAGGGATGTACTTCTGCACTTTACAGCTGCCCCCGTACTTCTTCTTAAGTTAAAAATAAAATCAATTATACCAACAGCCTAAAATGACAACTGGTCTTTCAGTTAAAACTGTCTGTGGGTACACAGAGACTAGCATACAGCATCAAATGTGTATCTCTTCTTCACTTTAATTTCAACTTCACAAACCTCAAAAAAAATGAGGTAGAAAAAAATTCATCTGACATAAAAAACCGCACATTTCCAATGTGTATGGATACTGACTTTCTTCTTCATCCTACCCTAGACTTATAGCTCTACTCACACTTAGACCTGTTTTTACTCTGTCATTGATCTGTGTCAATTCTAAACTGACCTGAAAGGAAAGAGTAGGACAGCAACTGAGAAGAGGTTGGTGGGCAGCAGATCACCTGCATGAAGAGGCATATTCAGCTCACACATACACAGGTGTGTGATCTCTCCAGTGAACTGAATGAAAGCAGCACATCTACTTTCAAAGTAGAATCTGCTCATAAGAAAAAAGTGGCAAGACTGGAACTGTAGGAAAGATTAAAACTTCCAGAAAGCTAAAAATTCTCTCTCTAATCCCTATCACCCCACGTGCAGTTAAGATACTGTTCAGAAAGTGAAATTTTGCACAACAGAAAAATTAGGGAGATTGCTATTTCAGGAGTAAAGTATCATCTCTGCTCTATGGGGTTCCCAAGACTCTTCAATCCAGCATCCTTTTCCCAAAAGTTTGTTATCAACTGTTTTACCAAAATGTCATTTAGAAACCCTTTCTTTTCCAACAAAATTCTGTTTTAAGATTACTAAACTGCTCCAGAAGTCCATTACGTTAGAGTTTATTAAATGTCACTGGATTTTACCTTACTGTTATTTAATGACAGAGGTTGAATATATCTTACTATTTTTATAAATGTGAGGATCTGAAATTAGGAGATCTTTAAAATGGCTACCATTTTATCTAACATCAGAATCTCTTCTTTTTCTTATTAATTGAAAAAAAAAAGTTTTCAGACAATTTAAAAATGCTCAAAAAGTCAATTCTGACATAGTATGAGTAGTTGTAATCCTATGTAAGACACCAAGTCTATACTTGATCTAAAAAAAGTCTTCTTAGGCCTGATTCCAGTCAGTGGAGTCACTCACAGTTTTACAGTCAACATGGTAGGTACAGATTTCATTCAATGTCTTAAGTAGTTTATGTGGTTCTGCCTGCTATTATGAAAAGACCGATAAATGTATACAAAAAATTTTAATTCTTTATCCTGCATCCATTAAATGTCTCACAGGATTCCAGGCCACCTCTTCACACATGTAAGTAAAAGCTAAAGAATAAAAAGCAAGGACTGATTTTATCTCAAGGTTATGGAAACATCATTAAACCATAAAACCATGGTGTCAAAAATTTATCTTGACATTAGAAAACATCTCAGTGGAGTTAAAGCCTTATCATGTAATTAACTGCAGATAATTCTGTTTAATACTGAGGATCAGAATTTAAAAACAGTCACAACCTTGATAAATGGCACGTTAAATAAACTGGAGCTTCCCAATAGTGATCAGATAGCAAGAATGAAAAAAATCCAACTCCAGCTCAAAGGACAGTTGATACAAAAGCAAATTGTCTATTAAGGACAGGGCAACACTCTCAAAAAGGAAGGTATATTACCCTTCTGAGACACCTCCCCATCTAGTACAGCTGATATTTTCAACAGATCTTATGCAAACTAAAAATATATTGGAGTGAAATTCGGTTCCCATGGAAAGAAATGGCAAAACTTTCTTTGATTTTCGATGGGAAGTTTCCACAACTTTGCACTCAAGGGGACTCTCTGCCCATTAAGCGTCACAAGCAAGTGAATAAAACTATAATTAACTTTCACAAAGACAAGAGCAGGGGCCAGCAGAGAAGGAGGACTGTTTAAAAGAGCTTCCGAGAAGCTCTTTTGACCTAAATCAGGTCGGACATTTTCCAAGAACTGTCTGGAATTTAGTCACCTCACTGCAGGACCGTTTTTCTCTTTTGTCTGGCTCTCTGCTTATTTTCCTTCTTGAGGATCCCGCATCAAACAGAAAAAAAATGACCTTTGATGGGATCTTTTTGTGGCATGCAATGAAAGAACTGATCCAAAAAAGTTCAATGTTAGAATAAGAACCTACTGAACTTGAAAGGAATGTTGGAAGAGGTTGGGAAAACAAGATTACATCTTGAAGTCATGTATCTGTAGTATTTCTTTGTTCTATGACCACACAGAGAAGTCATCACAGCTGGTCTTTTTTAGAGTTACACTACAGAGAAGAGACCACATAAGTATTTTATCAGAGACTTTATAGTTCCAAAGCCTTATATTTTACCTGCTGGGAATAAGCATCCCTATTCAGCTTAAGGAAAAAAAACCAGTATTTTTTCCACTGACATTCAGCTTATCTTCCAAAAAACATTCTATGGGAGTGGCAGAAACTGCCTGCTGTAACTTCACTAGGGATGTGGGCATATTAAAATCATATTTTAATATAATGTCGTACTTCATAACACACTCACACGAGAGTGACAATAGAGCTTTCCAAAAAGCATTGTGTTTGACAGAACTCCGAATGAGATACTAATTTTACTCACATGTAAAGCATATGGGCATATTTAGTTGACAGCTCCGTTCTCCCAACCAAGTCACCTGTTCAGTCAGATTCTTCTGTCCCTTCTGTCAATTCTTTTTATTATTAGTGCTATGAAGTATCTGTACCCATGATAGGTCTATGTCATTTGCTCTCCTTTTTCCTAGGGCAGACTATCACACAGACTCAGCAAAATGAGCAAAAGAAGGAAATGAGACCTACTTTAATGGTCTAAGAGCTGCTGAATTCCCAGAAAGGGGCGGGGGAGGGGGGGGGGCGGCAGGGAAAGCAACAACTACTTAAAAACCTGGTAATTTGCAGTATATTCAATAGGGTAGGGACAAATTCACAGTCCACATAAGGAATACATTGAGTTAAAAATATCTTTGTGATAGGAAAGCTATAGTGGAACAAACATTGTCATTAACAGGAGCATTCCTAGTCTTCCAGTTAGCAGGATATGGAGCTGGGAAGTCTTGACTTTCACTCTGTTCTTGATGCCCACTTGCATCACCTTGGTAAAATACATGTGAGGGAAGAGAAGGTGCACATATGTGCAGATGCTTGTGCATGCGTGTACATAAAAAATTTAAAAAGCTTCCTAATTTTCTTCATGAGTGCTCCAATATATTGGGCACCATCACACTGCTCCTGTAAAGCCACCACGGCCAGCCTCCATCTTAAGCTTATTACTACACAGGAAACAACAACATTTGTAAAGAATTTCTTACAAGCTGTGACTCAGTTCAAACTGGTTAGGCAGTGATCATCTTCTGATACTCAGTCTTATCTTCAGCTGTACAAATTCTTTAAACCAGGTAACACAGCATGCGTATTTCATGTGAAATACATCTGACAAAGTTCCAAACCAGCCTGCCAACACAAGACAGTAAAAGTTTGAGTGGAGACTAGGTAGTGCATAAGGTTTTTACCTACAAGCCCTTTTGACTGGGTGTATTTCAGCCTGTGTGGTTTTTCAGGGAAAAATGCAACTTTACACCACAGCAGTCTAATCACCAATTAAAAAAAATCTAGAAAAACAACACAATTGCTTATATTACTACTATTTCTTCTGTCCATAGCAAAAGAGATTCCACAATTGTGCAGATTAAAAAAATGTAAAAAATCATATATTGCATTTTTACTGCATTTCTTTAAAAGAGGCTCTTCCTTTTGTTTATATCAGAAGAAAAACACCTAAGAGTTTGATTTACTTCATAAGAAAATGCTTATTAAAACAACTGAGACATGCATGAGTTAAGATAAATCTTATGGTAGAATTTATCAACCAATAAGAAATCAAAAAAATTAAATCAAGTTAAAACTATAAGTATCCTCCATATGAAGTACTTCTGCTAGCTTCTGAATTGAAAGCAATAATATATGTACAGCAAAAGCCAACAATATTTAGTTAGTAACATAACAAACAGTTTACATATTGTGGAAATTAATTTCAAGTACATTACATGTAGCCTTTTAGAATAGATGATCCACATGGCCCCTGAGAAAGCAGTTTGTGGAATACAGTACTGTCAGGAACACCCATTAACACCTACTACTAAATGACAAAATGGAATGGGAGTATATCTGCAAATATTAAGATATTGCACTTTGCAGAAAAATTCTAGGCTGAAGAATGATGCTATATGCTCTTTTTCACTGTGGAAAAATTACTTTGACTGACTCAATTGTTTTTGAACTTGCTTGGTTTTTAAGGTAACTTTCCCCCCTCCCCCAAGATCTTCAGCATGATAATTTAAAAAAGGAAAAGAAAAAATATCCTCTGGCTGCTGCTTTAATTTTGAAGTATTATAATTATATAAAAGCTATACTTCTGCTTAAATACTGACTGAATAGAAAAAATAAATAATTTGATTTCACTTTGTCATATATCACATTCTGGATGTATCTACTGAACTCCCACTCAAAAATAAATCAAGAACACAAGGAAAGGATAATTTATGAGTTGTCAAGCAATCACATTTTAACACTTACTTTTGTGAAGATCTGAAAAAAGTCAATTACAGGTGGCAAGTGAGACGCATCCTGGATCTCCATTTTCAAATACAGTTGCAATGTCTGTGCAAGGTGCCTGAGGCCGTCTTTCATTTCTTCACTTAACTGTTCAGTATCTTAAGGGGAAGAGAAGAAAAAAGTATATCATGTCATAAACAGAACCTTTCACCAACATTTTGAAAATGTCCAATCACAGCCACACAGTCTAGACATTTCCAGTCCCAGAATTAATCTTGACAGAGGGCAATTTTGACAGAGGGCGGACATTTGTCAGTTTTTCTGACAGCTACCTATCAACGCACAGAAGAGTTTATGAGGTTGCTACTGCCAAATCGTATGAATACAATGGTGAGTTAAAGATCAAAAGCCAATAGATAAAGCAGATATGTAAGCAGATGTAAGACATTACATACAAAAATTAGGCATCTGGGTTTGTAACATTAGAAATGTGCTTGAAAGTTTATGTGGTAGTACCATCCTCCTTACAGCAGTGCATATTTTTATACTGTATTCTCCACAGATGTGTCAGAAACACTTATGCTGGCAGATCAAAAGGGAAAGTATTTTAGAGACAAAGGTAGTTTCATACACAGCAGCTGGTAAATGGAATGGATATGGAAGAATATTAAGCAAGTACCACTTTTATTCAATACTAAAGCACCATTATTCATGCTTTACGGATAGGAATCCTAAAACAGAAAGAAACAAAATGCCTTATTTTCTAATGAAGTGATCATGCATGCATCAGGTCACTGATAACATGGAAAGCGAAACTCAGTTGCCCTAGTAAGTTCAGTGCCTGATTACCTGCTTCACATTTTCTTTTTCCTGCCAGTTACCACAAAAAGAATAAGGCCTAAATGGAGAACGTGAAGGTGAACAAATTCAAGTATCAGTCTATAACAAAAGGCAAAGGGGATTATTATGTACTATGAATCAATCTCATCTCTACATAATGGTGAATTGTTATTTTATTTTAAACACTGTCGTGGTTTAACCCCAGCCAGCAACTAAGCACCACGCAGCCGCTCACTCACTCCCCCCACACCCAGTGGGATGGGGGAGAAAAATTGGGAAAAGAAGTAAAACTTGTGGGTTGAGATAAGAATGGTTTAATAGAACAGAAAAGAAGAAACTAATAATGATAATGATAACACTAATAAAATGACAACAGCAATAATAAAAGGATTAGAATGTACAAACGATGCGCAGTGCAATTGCTCACCACCCGCCGATTGACACCCGGCTAGTCCCCCAGCGGCGATTCCCCCGCCCCCACTCCCCAGTTCCTAAACTAGACGTGACGTCCCATGGTATGGAATACACCGTTGGCCACTTTGGGTCAGGTGCCCTGGCTGTGTCCTGTGCCAACTTCTTGTGTCCCTCCAGCTTTCTCACTGGCTGGGCATGAGAAGCTGAAAAATCCTTGACTTTAGTCTAAACACTACTAGCAACAACTGAAAACATCAGTGTTATCAACATTCTTCACATCCTGAACTCAAAACATAGCACCGTACCAGCTACTAGGAAGACAGTTAACTCTATCCCAGCTGAAACCAGGACAAACACCTATCCTTAATGGGAATGGAAATAACCTTTTACCAAGAACGGTTCTTCCCCATACTTTAGAACCAAGCTTGTTGCCCTCCTGGAAGGACAATTCAAGATCTGTGTTCCTCTTTAAAGCTAACTCCTAGTCACTCACTTAAAAAGAGGATGCAATTAAAGCAGCTGTCACTGGGTTTGGTTAAACAGCCATCTAGTGTGTACAATACTGAGGCTTCTGTGTTCTACCCCACCTGGCATTCCTCTGCTTGAAAGTACTGGCTATTTTATAGGTTGTAAATTGGCTGTCTTGGAGTTTCCATTTCTCACACACCACACAGGTGAGTTGCTTTAATAATCTCTTTGAGCTACTTCCAGCAGTGCACTAAATGCTGGCTTACTAAAATGGCCAGTACCCATGGACAGCCATCAGCCAGAAGTCTTCCAGTGGAACCAGCTACAGTTTGCTTCTAGTCTGGTATGGGTTTCCTTATTTGCAAGCTCCTCAGTTCTATTTAGACTTTCTCTGGAGCTACTTTCTCTGGAGTGCTGAATGATGCAGTCCTACCAGTACACTGTATTATGGCAAATGTACCCCTCTTCATGCTATATACAGAGTTCAAGAAGCATCTATATTATCTGTTGTATATTGTTTCCATTTCAGCATAAAGTAACACTTTCCAAGATCTGCTCCCATTCCAATGGTCAGTTGTTGCTGCTGAAATGCCATCTACAAGCCATCCTTGGGGTGATTCTGCAATGTACTGAGCAAGCAATGACTCCAGAGGAATCTTAAGGGTGGTCTGTCCCTACTAGGGCTGGGGAAGGAGACACATGCTCTCTCAGAGCAATCAGATTCAGCTCCTCACAAACTTCAAACCAGCTAGTACTAAGAATGCTGAGATATGCCCCTCCATACCTGGCACAAAGCTTATTTAACCAAAGTATTTGCCTTTTTATAGCTACCCCCAGTGCTACCCATGTGCATCTTAACAGTGTGGACATTTGAGGGTGATCTGGCAAGCCTGAATGAATGTACACGTTAGAAATCCAGACGTGTGCTCTTCACAATGTATGGAAATCTCTGGTATAGAAAAGTATCATATCTATGAGGACTGTGTCTTCAAGAAAAGCAGCAAACTTCTAGATGATTGGAAAACTCAAGTTTAAAAAAATAAAAAACCCATAAACATACACTTGCATTTCTTGTATAATACTCCTTTGAAACTAAAGATGCTTTTTCCTTCAAATGTAATTTTTCAAGACATTGTGTCATTCGTCTTTACCTGATGTACATTACAAAATGCATTATGACAAAGAGAGGAAGGCATGATATGCTTCACTATTAGCAAATAAACACCTCTAGAATGGAGAAGAGGAATCATGCAAGCAGCATGGCATAAATGGACACTGCAGTTTAGGACAGATGTGAACAAGAATATCGAATCCAACTGGAACTTCAGGGAGAATTGGCAGAGATGGGAGCAGAATGCAATTATCCACACTAGAATCTATCCAGGACATCAGAGCTAATGAACCCAGCAAAAAGTCCCACGGGATCTTCAACGGCAAATGATCAAGACCTGGTTTTCACAGCATATCAAGAAGCCAAGGCCAAAAGCAAAGTGAAACAAAGGTTGTGAATGTTTTCATTTTGTGTTTTTAAGAAACTTTTTTCAATTGTGTAAGAACCCTGGTGTGGGAGAGAAAATGCTATAAAACCCCTGTGGAAAGTTTTCTAAATAAGGCGTAGGATTTAATTATGCAGCTCTGATACTGATACAAGTAAAGTAGCAAAAATTCTGCCCATAGTACAGCACACAAACTCTTTTCTGCACACTGAATCTTGGTAAGTGAAAGCAAAGTTGATTTCTGAATGATCATAACAGATAGTGAACCTGTAGAACCACGTAAGTAAGGAATTGTGTTAAAATAAATGAGAACTAGCAAAAGTAACAATGCACACAGACACCGCTCCTACTTAACCTGAGTTTCAGGGTACACAATGAATTTGAAGGAACTATGGAGCTGGGAATAGAACTTTATAAAGGGCTAGATGCCTCTACATGTTTGGGGGATTTTTTTTAGTATATGTATTACATATTTTTTCAGATAATTATTTGATAAGTGTATAAAACTTTATATGTTTTTATTCAGTTTATATAAGTCACACACACTGAAAATCACCCAACCGTATAAAGTAACATTGAAAAGGAATAGCGTAAAAGGACACTGACACAGCATAGTGACAATAACAATTTTCAAGTATTTTGGACTTCCGGAAAAAAAAAAGAAAAGAAAAAAAGAAAGGAAAAAAAAGAGTATTAATTAGAATTCTATCTGTCATATTTCTGATTAGTGTTGAAACACCATGTTCTATTACACAGATGCTTCCTGAGAAGTTTTTTGCTACAGAAGATCACAACCTGTATTTCTAGTTCATGTGATTCCCTCCAATGAAATCTTTTCCCCTATATACTTAGACTTCTGATGAAAATGCTTTTCTGACTCTCCTATGGATTCTACCAAGTACCAAAGTAAATCTTTATCAACACCATCTGTAAATTGTGCAGTAAATGGGAAAAATGTTATGAAATAGCAGTAGCTTTTTGATGATATAGAGGCAGCAAAAAGCATCACAGCTACTACAAGTTGTCACACTATCCCAAAACACTCTTTTGGACTATCCTAACTGCAAAACCATAGAGACCATCTATTCACTCTAGCAAGGAAGCTCTGAAAAGAGCAAAAGGAAAGAGTTAGTCAAAACCTTCACATAAGATTATGCAAGTGTCATAAGCCATTTGTACTGCATTCTATCAAGTATTAATGTCGGTTAATGTCTAGAGTCCTGAACACCTTGCACTTTGGATTTAGGATTACACAGGAATTGTTATTAAAGCTCTTAGAGTAAACACAGATGGAACAGTAGATGTGGATCTCTCACGTGCTTCCTCCTAAACTAACTTGCTATGGACCAGCTGTTTCTGTATCAGTGAGAGGACAGTCATCCCACCTGTATCACAGGCCATATCAGCATTTCCTTCAGAATGAGAATTTTAGTAGAAGCTTCCAGCCATTTTACAGATTTTTGTACCATTTATCCATTCCAGCTCAGGTCTGTTCAATACCAAGCTTCTTTCCAGACAGCTTATCACACTATTCCCCTCGTCTCCAGCCAAGTTAAAGGAAGCTGAGATCATCTCCTGAAGGGTACTGAGAAACCGCAGTTTGTATGAAATTCAGTTACATAAAAATCTTGGCCTACACTAGAGAAAATTGCTGTACAAGTGATCAATATTTAATTTGTAATGGGAAAGTCTTCCCTTCCCTCCAGTTCCTACTGTGCCACTGTGCAACCAGCCATTGGTACAATAGAGCACCGTGAAGAATTTTTTTCTCCGGATCCCAGCAGTGCCACGAAGCATAGAAGTCCATAGTCTTCATCATTTTAACTTCATTTGAAGCATCTGGAAATGCTGCTCTTAATTCAGATATTCATCTAAGTCCCCATAAACTTTTGTTACACCATTTGAGAATATCCGTGGCAGAAAATCCTGATGTTTTAAATTATTGAAATGCATTCCCTCTATCCCTTTTAATTTGTTGCCTTATTAAGGTCTTTTGCCCATGCAGTTTGGGAGAAGGTGGCAGAATGTCAGGATGTACACAAGTAAAACATAATACTAGTTATTGTATTTTTTTATGTTTATGTGGTTTTATTTCTACCTAACTATATCAATAGATCAAGCTGGTTTACAGCCAAATCTCTAAATAACACTAAAAAAATGCTGAGGTAATCAAAATATTCACATTACTCTCTAGAAAATCCCTTCAAGCAAGATGTAAGAATGAACTAAGGATGTATTTCTTCCCTTGTAAGTCTTTAACCTTTAAGCTACCACAAAATCTGGAAAAAAAAGTTTTCTATTTCAACATTAGCTCTGCTGAGAGATTATAACGAGCATCCTTTCCCACCCAAGCATTTGAAACTTGTGAAACCACAAAAATAATATCTGCACAAATTTATCTTTTTTTCTCCATTGAAAAGTCATGTAGAAGGCAGACATACACATATCCCTTGTAAATTTCAAGCTTCTTTCCTTTTTCTGGAAGTTTTTTTGAAGCTTTATGCAATAGCACATAAATATTAAAAAAGTAAAAACTCAGTGTAAAAATACATGTATTTTTGTATATGTATATAAAAATATTGGCACTGTATGTAATAAGGCAGATATTGGGTAAATTAAAAACTGAAAAGGCAAGATGTACACTGTAAAATGAGAAAAAATATTAAAACCAAAAAAATTAGGTGGAAGTTTTGCTTGAAAAAGACACACATGTTTTTTACTTGATCTTTGAAAAAACTGTTCTTCCCCACAGAGGTTTAGCAAGTTTTGTCTTTGATTCTGTTATTCTACAGAGCAGACCTTCAAAAGGCAAGCTGCAAGAAAATTAGATGGCCATTCTGTAAAGCAGAACTTGGAAGCATTTTCTGCAATATGGTTGGCAATTACTTACTTGACTGAAGATCGGAAAAAGAGTAGAGTCTCTCAGAAAGGCATACTGATTGTCTAAGCTGCAGAGAAAAACAGATAATTATCACTTACATAGCACACTTTATCTTGAAAACACTCTAAAAGATTGATTATTCAATGTGATATGCCTATAAGATAATTAGGTAAGGCTAACAGCATCAACATAAACCTGGTCATGCCGTACTTTCTATAAACTATCATAAAAATATTAATTTTTCTTGGTGTTTAACACTTTCTACTAATTTTTTTTTTTTTTTTTTTTACTTTGGCAGCTTAACCTTAGTAATTTACTTTGGCCCTTCACACTATAATTGAAAGCAATTTATGAAGTTAGCAGTCTCAGATTTCATGTGACTATAATTAATGCACAGTATACCTAGGTACATATTTGCCCTTTAAAAACAATCATACACACACTCTTCCCAACAATGTATAAATTAAGATATTAAATCATATTTTATCACCTCAGACCACAACAAATGCACATGTTTTTATCCAAGACAAACAGCATCATGGCAGGGTCAGCAAAAAAATGGGCAAATCCTTTTTGATTTACAATCCCACACAGTCATAAGCTGCTTAACCTAACAGAAAATTTAGTCTGCATAAATTAATCAAACTGTGGGAATGTCAAACACCCAGGACTTCCAAGACAGTTTAGGAAAAAAAGAAAAAGAAAAAAAAAAAAAGAGAGTAATTGAGATTAAGAGAACCCAACATTGAAAGCATGGCATTGTGCCCTCCAAAGGAAGGGCTAGCTAACAGTGTTTCTGTCCTTACCACTCATCCAAATAAGGCTGAATGAGGTTCCCAGTGAAGTTAGTGGAAAAGCACCAATAACTTCAGAAGCATCGAAGAAGAAACAGTGTCCCTCTGTGCTTTCCCTCTATGCAGAAATAAGTTTAGAATGCTACCCTATAGTCATAGGAAGAGAAAGTTGATAAACAGGTCCCTTGAGCTTAATTATGTCCATTTTAGTATCTCTTGATCCTTTCAGCATTTCTGCAAATTAATCAGTAATCTTGTAATGCAATATGCAGTCCAATTTTGTTCAGCAATTCCAGTCACTTCAGCTTTCTAGCTGTTAATTACATTAAAAATGTAGAGTGAAAAAGTATTTATCTGAGTCTGCTACATTGAATAAATCTAAATGAATGTCACTTACTAGTTTAAAAACAATCCTGCCAGCAAGTCTGACAGAGTCTGGAGGAAAATTAGGCTCCACGCTCTTAAGACACCTGCATTCCTGCTTGTGGTCCAGCCAAGCTTCTTTCTATTAGGATTTTTTAAAAAGGAAAGGAAAGAAAAAACTGCATGTTATTTTACATAACATATATCACTTTTTTAATATATATACACACAAATATTTTATACATATGGTTATTTATATATGCACACAAGCAAACATGCTCAGCCTCGCCATGGGCTGGCACTGGGTATCCAGAACCACAACAGCATCACAGCTACTGAGCTGAGCTGGGAGGAACGACTGCAGAGCTGAAAGTCAGCTCCAAAGGACCAGGAAGGGGACTTTCCTTGGGTACTGATGTCCACTGACTCTGTCAGCCTCCAACACGGGCAACCTCGGATGCTGACTGTCAAAGAAACAGCAGCACATGCTGTCCTGCTTTTGGCTGGGAGAGAGCTGATTTTCTTTCTAGTAGCTGGTATAGTGCTATGTTTTGGATTCAGTATGAGAAGAATGTTGATAACACACTGATGTTTTCAGTTGTTGCCAAGTAATGTTTAGACTAAGTCAAGGGTTTTTCAGCTTCTCATGCCCAGCCAGCAAGAAGGCTGGAGGGGCACAAGAAGTTGGGAGGGGACACAGCCAGGACAGCTGACCCAAACTGGCCAAAGGAATATTCCATACTATGTGATGTCATGCCCCTTATATAAACTGGGGGGAGTTGAGCTGGGGGCAGGGGGGAATTTCTGCTCGGGAATTAACTGGGCATCGATCAGCGAGTGGTGAGCAATCGCATCGTGCATCACTTGTTTTGTATATTCCAATCCTTTTATTATTATTATTGTCATTTTAATATTGTTATCACTATTAGTTTCTTCCTTTCTGTTCTATTAAACTCGTCTTATCTCAACCCACGAGTTTCACTTTTTCTTCCCCGATCCCCATCCCACTGGGTGTGAGGGAAGTGAGTGAGCGGCTGCGTGGTGCTTAGTTGCTGGCTGGGGTTAAACCACAACACACACACTTTACCAGCATAGTCTAAGACTGCAGCTATAAGGTGAGTGTTGTGGAAAGGTACAGGCTGGGTTATCCACTCAAACCAACCCCATCACGCCATTCCCTCCCCTAATGCTATTAATTTGTAACTGATACTATGGACACTGGATCTACAGCAGTGCAGGTTCAGGACAAAACAGTATCACTATCATGCTACCCCAGAATTTAACTTTACCTTTAAGAAAACCTAAGAGAAACACAAACAAAAAACTGTATGGTCAAGTTCCCATTCCAGTTCCTTGCCAATACAAACCTTACTTCAGTCTGCTTCATGCTACTGTCTGACAATATAGTTCATACCATATGTTTCTGAACATTGTATCTGACGCCTTTAATGCACAAAAGGAACATGTAAAGATAGAACAATAGAATGTAAAGATAGAAATGCACAGAAACCATTTTTTGTCCCATGTTCCTGCTATAAAAACCATTTTCTTTACTGTTATACAACATGCTATAAATAGCATCATCAGCTTCGTTCAAATTGGTATCACCATTCCAGCTAGCTGAAATTTTTATTAGATAAATAAATGGGCTCTTATTCTCATTTCATTGTGGCAAAGAGAGATGGAGCTGCATACTTCACAAGATTGGAGAGAACTTGAAGGGATGCTAAAATTTCCTCTACTATCTTAATTCTGCCAACACACACAACAGCCTAAGCAAGCGTTCACTTAGCAATCAGAGGCCTTCAGAGTCTATCCCCTTCACCAAAATGCAGCTGCTCTAAAGCAATGGTCAAGTTTTTCATGGTGCAAAAACTATCCTCAAAGATCCCTGAGTGGATGAGGCATTAATGCCCATGGCTGGAAGGACTGGTGATGATATTTTCACAATTCAGACCAGGAATGGTCGCTGTAACCAAAATTTACCAAAATAGAAGATGGAACCAAAAATATTCTAGTTGCAAGTACTACCTGAACCTGCAATTTTTGTTTCATGGGCCACTTTTATTAGAGTAGCAGACAAAGACTAACACCTCCACAGCAGAGACGAGACAGGATGAAGGTGAGGGAAAGCTGCTATATATTGAAATATGTCTTCCCACCCCCTTCCTTGTCCCCCCCAAATCAGTGTGGAAGAGCAACAAGAATGAGTCTTCAGCTAAAGAAACATGTTGAAAGAGACAGTAAATTTCTGATAACCTTTCTTTTTTTTGCCTTCTGTCTTTACAAGCTGAAAATTCTGTTTGTAATTAAAAAAAAACTCCAAGCCCATCTCATTAACATAGTACATATTTACACATTTTATTTACATATTCACAGTATATGTCTGAAGTCACCCAGCTGTTTCAAATACTTTTAAAGAGCAAACTGAAACAACAGGGCACAACAAAAAATTGCTACAATGACAAGAACTCAGAATAACCAAGGGCTTCTGAAGGTGACATTCTCATAGATAGGCAGTAAGGAAAAAAAAAAAAAAGAACTCAGAAAAACAGCTTCTGTTAGGTAACTGCCACACAGAAAATGATAAAATGTCTAATATAAAGAAATTAGATGTTCAGCAATAAAAAAAAAAGGAGGGAATGGCAGTGATATGTGCAAGTGTACATCACACCTGTAGATGCTGACATGCTAGTTATAAAGATTACAAAGGCTATCAAACAATTTTTTCTTAAGATGCATTTAAGTGGGGGAATTGTTTCAGGTAACTAGATTTCAGCACCAGTAGCATTTATTCTACTTCATTCAGGTTTGGGTTTTTTTTTTTTTTCCTTTGGCTTACACATAATAAATAAATTGGACTTTTTATTTCTTTCAGATACATGGGAGATTTGTGATTTCATTTCCTTTACCCATAACTCTACAAGGGGAAAAAATGACACCAATAAGGCATTAATCCAAATACAGTTAATGTCACATGCTGTCTGACAAATAAAAGCTAAGTATCTAGTGCTGAATAGAATTATTCTTGTCTAGAAGAAACAAGGTCATGCTTGTAAATGTCCAGACATCATTCTGTGTAATATAATTATATTGGCATTTTTATCCCACTTAAACTAAAATTGTTCTTTGGAGTAAGCCTTTATATGTCAAATTTTTTTCCCTACATAAATGTTGCACAGAATTTTAAACATGCTAGAGGTGACATCAAAATGATTAATAGCTTACCCAACCAGTAAAGCCCTAATGAGATGAAATATGCAGTACCACACAGCATCATATGCCACATTTCTTTGAGATGCATTCCCACGTGAGAACAGTTCAGACACACACCTTCTGCAAAACAGCGCTTCAGCTGAAACTGATGTCAAAAAGGAATTAATCTGATGACTCTGCAGAAGGAGCGCTGGAACGGGGACTGCCATTTACTTCCCCCCAACTGGCCATGGAGAGGGGGAAAAGCTCCAAATGCATTAAATACAATGAAAATCAACAATATTTCTTCTCACTACCAAGACAACAAGGATACAAGTTACAGAACAATATGAAACTATGAAGATTTGTGACCCTGGAGAGACCTACTTTTAAAGTCAATCTCTAAACAATACCTATTGGTGGGCATATATTAGTCCCACAGTTCTCCGTGGGAGGTTTTCTTAACTCTGCATACCCTGGCTTTCAGTCAAGGTTTTTATATCCCATATCCAGCATGAGTATAAATACTATAGTGCAGAGGTACGGCCACCTGGTACAACCCTTCTCCCTTCCCGCCACGCAAGGTCTTCCAATTTTGCAACAGATTTTTTTTTTTCCCCCTATTAGAAATTAATGCTATCAGAAGGAGGCAAAAACAGACAAGTAAACAGTGCAGGGCAGTACTCATCCCTCCTCCTCTGGGCTTCACTACACTTAGTAACTCAGAAAGGATATCCCTCCTTTTACCTCCTCCCAAATCATTGTCTCTCATTCAAGCTCAATGTATCCCCAGTGCAATTCGTCAGGCTTTACTGAAGTGGAAAGGGTCAGCACCTATACAGCTTGGGAGATAGTGCAGCATATAGCTGTTTACTGGTGGCAGATTGAGAGTCTGCCCCCCTCAAGCCAGCACCACAGCAACACCAATGCATCACTGGGTTTCACTGGACAACCCAGGCTGACTCAGGGCATGGGCAAAGACCCCTCACATCTGCCTGCGAGGTCTTGCATATTTTCAGCTGAGCTGTTTTGCCAACGTGCATCCATTCTTGCACAGACATATACTATCCCTGTCTTCCAACATCCTAAACCAATGTTTATGAAACGAAGGTTTCCCTTGTCTCCTAAGCAGGATCAAAAAATGAATGCTTCCTGCAGATTAACATGCTACTGAAAAGCAGTTAAAGACTAGAGCTCATAAAAAAAAAAAAAATTCAAAGTGCAATATTTTTCCATTGGAAGTTTTTAATTTGTTAAAAAGACCTAATTTGTAATTTCCAAAGGATCATTGAAATTTTTACAAAATGTGTCTGAGTTTTGTTGGTTTTTGTTTTTTGTTTTTTGGGTTTTTTTTAAATGAAGCCTTTTCAATAATGTTTGATAATGGCACATTCTGAATTTTGCCTGAAATGACTCTCCCATTTTTCAGGGATTATCATCTATATCACTGGTCCCCAGTCTATGGGATGCACCAAATTAATAAACATTGCCAGGGGAGATCACAGCAGTGATTATGAGGAGCAGCAGATGTGGTAACTCTATGTTTGGAGGGACACCCAGCCAACATAACACTGCTAGAAGGCAGCTCCAGGAAATTAGGCATCAAGAAGTAGGAAAGGGGCTACACAGAGAATTGTCAGAGGGGCAAAAGTCAATGCGGTCCAACTGAAAAAAGCATTTAAAAGCAAAAGGTCTACATATACTTAATCCTGAAATCAGAATTCAGTTGAAAAAGGTCAGCCCAAAGGATCTCTTGTGTTAACTTCCAGTCCCACATTTCTAATATTTTTTGAAGCAAATTAAAGTGGTAAAAGTGAAAGCAAACTGCTTCAAATGGCGTGGGGGGGGGCAGAATTTTGAAATTTGGCACAACTCACTTGAAATTTTCAATATTGACATTATGGAGATTTCTACAAACTGGAAATTCTAATTCCTATGTAGTTTTGTTGAGGATTCCTGTCTCTGCCCACAGATCTCCTTAAAGGATAATAATTCTCATATTAAGTTCCAAAAAGGGAAACATCTTTTAAAAGACTATTTCTTCTCCTACAGGTTAGCCCAAAGACAATTTTTCTAAACCACCTGACATTATAAATCAAATGAAGATTTTTACAAGGTACTTTCAGATTTTAAAATGGCTCATTTTGGCATATCCTAACATAGAAATCCCCTACTGCATTTACTTTGAAGTTTCCTTCACAAAGTCCACCTTTATCGTAAACCTAGTTCAGCTACTCAGATTAATCTCTTTTTTTTAAGTCAGATTTTTACATTAATTCTGATTTCATTTAATGTATTAACCAGAAAACTCCAGAAAACTGACAGTTTTTAAGCCTAAGCTAAGTGTTTTGAGTTGTAGGATTCATTTAACACACATCAAAAAAAAATCAAATCATTCTGCAACTAAGTATAAATTGTAAATCCAACCACACAACTTGCATTTCAAAGTTATCTGTATTTATAAAACTAAAATAGTCCTGTTCTGCCAATATTCACTTTTTTAAATGTTCAGACTGCAATTTCATTCAGTACCCTGCTGTTTTATTTTGTTCAGCAATTAGTTTAATTAGAAGTGCACATATTAATGAATTGCACTAAAGCTACAGAGGATAAAGTAGAGCACAAAGCCTTCGGCTTGGCCAAGGAGAGCTTTGCTAACAGCTGCTATAAAACCACAGCTGCACAGTAGTTTAGCTAGCTTATCAAAAGAAATAAGAATTAGAGGACAGTCCTCAAAAGCAAACAGATCTGGCTGGTCTCAGTTTTATCTGGATCATCTGCCCTGAGTCGCCTATCCCAAAAAATTCGCTGTTTTGACTAGAAAATAACATTTTTTCAGTTATTCTCAATTGCTACCTAATATCACAGAATATTATATAATAATTCAATATTTATTGATATTAACAGTTCAAGATATTATGTAACAGTAAATACACAGCATTTTAAGTGCAGATTACCTTTAGCAGCAGTAGCCTGTCTCGCTGAAATCAATACC
Organism: Aquila chrysaetos chrysaetos; assembly: GCF_900496995.4. NCBI lineage: Eukaryota > Metazoa > Chordata > Aves > Accipitriformes > Accipitridae > Aquila > Aquila chrysaetos. The sequence continues at coordinate 25,719,332 of NC_044016.1, read as the reverse complement.
TACAACTGTAGATGACTTCCATCACATGAACCCTAGAGCTGGAAGCACAAAGCAGATACCCAAGATGGCTTCAGGTTATCCAGTGTGAATACCTGAAGCACATTCACATAATTGTTTTCCCCAAGGAGGAAGCCCCATTTCCTACCTTCATTGCTACTACACCTAAACTGGAACAGGGTATTGCATTATATATTGCAGACTTGCTTGTGCAGGTCAGTGCCAGCAGAGTCTCATTTCACATTAGAGACTTGCCAGTAGCAGCTTTACCAATAACTCTCCTGGCAGATAATTTGTTTTAAACTTACCGTGTACGGAAGGGTTAAAAGATGGAATTTTGGTCCGTGGATGAACACTGAGTAAGAAGTAGATAACTAAGAAACACAGTCAGCACAGGGAACAGATAGTTTATTGCCTATTGTTTGAAATGCTGACCATGGGGATAAGGAGGTTGAGCAATGTTAGGGGAGGTAGTACGTGCAATAATGGAGGAATACAAGGCACCACACATAATTTTGCTTACCTTGCAAAAGTCCGGCTATTGGTTAGAGCATAGCAGACGTGACTGATGGATTATGGTAATATGCCACGTGTACAAAGCCCATGAACCAACAATAGATGGGATGGCTATGACACGTGCAGCGTACCTGGCCAGCGGGCGCATGTGCCATAAGCTCCCTATATTGCAACCGAGGCGTGTTTTGACACTCACTGGCCGCAAGTGTCAACACCTGTTCCTCCACAAATATATAAAATACCGGGGTTTTCCAAAGAGCCGTGGGACGATGTACGGCAAGGTCACCATTGCCTCCATGGGGACGCCCACGTAAAGCTGGCACATACCGACTGCTGGGCTGAGCTCACGGCACAAGACGGCACAAGAATATACGGAATGTATGGAGGGTTCATCTTCTTCTTCATACTCCTTGGGTCAGTACATTAATAGGTTGGGGTTTTTTTTTTCCTTTGTAAGATACCCTTAGCGTAACGCATGTGTGTAGTTAGTAAAATGCTTGCTTTTTCCCTTATAGTCAGTGTGTGTGTGTTTACCTTCTCGGGAATCCCCGAAACCACCCTAAAACACTTACCTTGCAAAGACTCTGGTCTTTTATATTCTTCACAGTCATATTTTCCTTATGATCTCCCATAATAAATCTACCTGTGGCATTATTATTGATGCTACAGTAAGTACCTAATGTACATTGCAAACATTTGCCATACAATGAATCAAAATGACATATCTTCCTCTTTTTCCTCTCCATATGTTTTAATCCCAAAAAGGAGGGGTTTCTGGCATGTTGATAACACTGCAGATAAAGGCAGAATTGTTTATAGAAGCACATGATATGTGAAAAGATCATTTGAACATCAAGGACTTAATTTAAAAAGTTAAATTCATATATGTTTAACAGAGTACCACTACAGTCTGTTTTAACCATTAGTTGGTTTTCTTCATTTTTCTCTATTCGGGGGGGGGGACCAAAACAAAAAACAAACACCAAACCAAAAACCACAGAAATCACAATGCAAATCAAAGAGGAATCACTTAAAAATTCAAGGGTTCTGTAAAGCATCCTCATGGTTAAAATCTCAGGTGCCTGGTTCTCTGCTGTATTAGACCTTACACAGTCATTTACCCTTGCATGTCCACTCAGTACCAAGTCCTGCCAAGTTCTGCGCACATGCTTAAGTGACAATACAAGCCAATTATAAAAGCTAAGGTTTTAAGTCTGAACACCTTTAAGAACTCTTTCATAGGATAAAATCACAGGATAATTCAGGTTGGAAGGGTTCTACAGAGATCTCTAGTTGCAACGCATGGTCAGCTTTGGGGTCAGACCCAGCTCAGAGCTTTTTATACAGTGGGGTCTTGAAATCCGCAAAGCATGCAGATAACACCAACACCCTGGCCAGCTTGTTCCACCTCTTGGCTGTCCTCAGGGTGAAACAATTTTTCCTTATATTCCATGTGAACCTCTCTTCTTTCAGCATAAGCCTGTTGTCCCTTGTCCTCCTGCCATGCACCACTGTGAAAAGCCTAGCTCCATCTTCTTAAAAACCTCCTCAGAGATGCAGTTTTGTCCAAGGCCGCCTCTTCTCTGCACATTCTTGACCTTTACTTCCTCTGAAAAAACTGGAATATATACTTTGCCATGATAAAAATTACTCCTGAAATACAAAATGTTTTACTGCAAAATTGACTTAGAGCCTTCAGTCTACAGCCAGCAAAGCTGCAGAATTATTCCTCCCCCTCTAACCAAACACAGCCAAAGACCACACATTTCAGCTTAGTTTTGTCTATTGCACTAATTATAATCTTATATTTGTAATTATAAAAATACTCAAATACAACAAGGCAGCATGTTTACACACTCTGTCCATAACCACAAATAAGAAATTGCAGTGGGGAGGTATGACAATGTGCAAAATGCATGGAGACCCTGTAAATGAAGTATTCAAATGCCTGTTTTCTTCAACCCTTTATAGCTGCTATTTTTCATCTTACCTGACAAGATTTACCACAGTATTTAGCAACCTTGCACTGAGAGCATCTGTGCAGATGTTCATTCCTGTTTAGAAAAAAAAAAAGAAAACCAGTTATAAATACAAATAGAGCTTTGTTTATCCTTCTTGCATAACTAGCAATTTTCAAATATCCCAAGGCAAGAAAAATATCTGAAAAACAAGAATAGTGTAAAATGCACTGTTACACAAGAAGAAATTGTGCATGGTTACGTTCAAAGCTATATTCACAATCCTTTACTTGGCAACTCTGGGCCACTTTGGATCAGCAGTAAAGATATCAAATATGGGTTTTTTTTGCCATATAGCTATAACCCTGAGGGGTTTGATTTTGTAAGTAACATCATAATTAGAGCTGTGCAATACAGCTAGTTAATCTATTTGTTATCCGTCTTGAGTCTTGTCTTAAGCAAGCGTCAATGTCTTAAGAAAGACCTTGCTGTGAACTTGCAGTTGTGACACCAAATTATAACTTTATAACCGAGTCTGAAGTTGACACATCAGCAGAAATTTCTCTTCTAAGAAAATACTTCTGACTGGTGGACAGTGAGACCAAAATAAAAATACATTGGTGGGGGAGGGGATAAAAACCCAGTGAAAGCTAGAAGGATAACTACCATAGCTATACATCACAATCTAAAGGTTAAAAGCACCTCCTGACTCTAGTACCATTTTCTGATGCTGTCTTAGTTTACAGTTATATGAGTTAACAAGACATCACTGAAGTTCTGTAAATTTTTAGACACTAAGGAAATATTAAATGTGAAAGTACACACACAGCAAATCTTACACCTCAAATACATAAGTTCAAGTAAAGAGAGTTACTTCAGATGAGTAGAAACAAGACATAGATTTCGAAGCTTCCCTCCCTTCTTATTTTCCTGTAGAAAATACTGAACATGTTACATTATTCTGGTAACACTGGGAAGTTTTCACTTTGATTTCTTAACATGCAAAGTTATTTACCTGCTTTATGGGCATTCACTAGGCTGGGAAAACAGTATATACTTTTTGTTGTTGTTGATAAAACTGAAGGTGGGAGAGTTACAGACATAACAATAACTAGACTGTATGGACGGCATAATCCGTATTACTTCTCCTCAAACTTCTTCCCGGCCATCCCTCTGACCTTAACCAAGCACGGCACTTAACTGGGCGCCAGTGTTACCTTATGAGCTGCACACAGCTGAACACAGCTCAGTTTCACCCAAGAAACTGTCACCATGAGCTACTCCTCAGTAACCCCTTCTCCATCATTCTGCAAGGCAAGGAAGAAGGTATGTGTCAGTCATGCCACTTTCCCCCTCAAAAGGCAATTCTAGTAATGCAATCTTTGCATTGCTATAGTGCTTTACATTTAGCTGCCTCGAATCTTATTATACAGATTAATTCAGCCTTCCAATTTAATCGGGAGATAACTAAGCACCTAACACAGCTCGTTTCGAATTGAAAGGGCAAGTTTAAATGATCAGATGAAGGACCTTTCTCTGCAAGATCCCTGGTGTCTACACATCAGTACTAGGTGTGCTCTTTTCACTCACACTCCCAACTTACATGACTAAAACAAGGTGTAATTCTCTGTCTCTGCTGACACCAAAAGAAAACTCCTCCACTGCTGTCAGTAACCTGGAGGCTGCATACTATATACTCAGATTCCCAGCTCAACTGCTTTGTGACATGACCTTTCTTTCTTCTTTTACTTACACCACTTGGTTGTCCCCAAATTTTAATTTCTATGGGTGACTTCAAAATGGTAGAACCCTCTCCAAAGGCCACATCCAAAAATGACAGCACCAACGTGCCCACAAACTTCAATCTAGAACTTCTGGATGATGAATTTAGCCCACTGATTTCAGCCATGACACCAAAACCATCAGGAGTAGGGGCAGAACACCAGAAATACCATGGAGCATCCTCTAGCACACACCAACGTCTCCTTTCCTTCAAGTCCCACAAGTGGAAAAGGTATTTTGCTGACATATCAAAGTATTGCTATGTTTGAATTATTAAAAATAACAGCTTATGCACTATCTTAGGACTCATAAGCATTCGGGGAGTTTAGATAGCTACATTGGTCAAAGGTTAAGAGGAGCATTACGTACAGATCGTTACAACCAAGTAACAATCTTTTCGTTTCTACTGCATAAAAATCACTATTTTGCTGCACAATATTTTAAAGGCACTCCTACTAACTACCAGGAGAAAAATAAATTAGAAATATTTCAGATATAAGCACATGTTTTGCTAGTGCTTTCTTTACCTTCCTACCTGCAAAGCCAGCCCTGGAGACTGAAAAAAACTAGCAACTGTTGGATTCCTATAAACAGAATCTAAAATCTTGTACATGCACAATAGGTTTTTGATTTTAAGGTGCAATGCCTGATGATGATTCAGAGTTAGAAACAAGTGTGAAATCTTCATTTTGCCAGCTGGGGAGAGCTGTTTCACTTTCAAGGTTGAGCAATGACACAACTTTAACCAGCTTATGATAAAGGAGCACATATTTCTCATTTTAGACTAGAAGCTCACATCAGAGTAATTTTGTGAAGAAATACACTCCAGTGGAATAATTACTGTAGACAAAAAAAGAAACGGAAATGCTGTTTGGATATCAGAAGCAGTCCAGGTATAAATACATGCTCGTAAACTACGCATACAAATTCTTTCCCACGGAGACAAGTTTTGACACATCTTTTAATACTAAGCAGCACATTTTATCAAGGACATAAGAGAATCATTTATAAGAAATCTACATCTCCTTTCTGGATATTTCATAATTAACAGGATAGATTAAAACTTTTCTGAAGCTAAACCTTTCAAATTACTGAAAGAAGACACTGCAAGAACTTTAATTTGTTCAGCTACCTCTTTATTATCTTCAGAGTCTGCCAGTGAACCATTCACAACACCATAGGCAACATTACCACTAAAAATCTGCCTACTGACCTAGAACAAAAAAAGAAAGCCAAGTACCTAGAGCTTTGGTTTGCAGATCAGCTCCCCACACACACAGCTGCAGCCCTCAAGACAGTCACTCTGCAGCATGTCCCTGTTGCTCTTTACAAGTCTGTTTTACATGGCTATACAGAATCACAGAGAGGTCATGGAGGAGCTTTCAGCCTCTCTGTTTCTGGATGCCTCCTTTGCATTCCATATTCTACACCCATGCTAGCAGCCTCTATCAAACTTCTCCTTGCCATTATAGAGTATTATCTGAATGACCAAGTGCTCACTCTACTGCAGAATGACTGAGCAAAACCGTTTTGAAGGCAGACTTTTTTGTTATAAATTATATTCATCAAAACACAGTAATGAGTTAGGGCTTCAGTAACAGAGCATTTGCAACTTTAGTTCCATACACATTAAGTACCAAAAAGTCTCAGCAGCAACAAGTAAAACACAGATTCTCAAAGCAGAGTAATTATAACTTTCTGGAGCCAGAATTTAAATGAATGAATGCCCATAACTATTGGAGGAGTCTCTCCTACAGATTTCCCATTCTTCCATCAGAAGGCTAGATCCAACAACCTTAATATACTGCAAGCATACCTTGCCTTGGTATACCTCTTGGTATTTTTCCAAGAGATGCCAGGATTTACTGGAATCATTGGTGTTAAGTCACCAACATGTATTCATTCTTTTGTAAAACAATTTGTGGACCTATCACCACAAAGCATCAAACTCCTTCAGCACCCTCCGAAGTCTCAATACTTTACAGGATTATTTCCTTTGTATCCTTTGTCCCTAAGGGTTAAAGATGCTACAGTAACAAATGCATACACACACAAAAATCTAAGGACCATCACTCAAAACTTGGAATTTTGCCAAACTGAGACTACCAGTCAGATTATTTGAGTAAGGTGACTCCCTGCTGGCACCATATAATGAATGAATTATCCATTCATCTTTTGGGGTTTCTCTGAATGACAAGCAGATGTAGAATGCCTGTTAGAGAGCTGCATAGTAAAGCTACTGATAAAATTGTTGTCTTTTCTTCCAATCCTCTCCTCCTCCTTGGACTAAAAAAATTCCCTTACATTTATAGCATCTATGAATCTTGCTACATGACTTTATAAACATAAAACAGTATGATCCAAAACACTTAATCTGAATATAAAGAATTTAAGAATAAGATTCACGTATTCATATATACAGCATTCATGTATTTTAGAACATTTTAAAAAGTGAGACAATTTGCCTAGTTTATTCATGTCCTTCTCGATATTTTATTAATGTTATAGGCTTTACTGAAACAATTTTAGTCACTGTCAAACACTCCCATGCATTTCTCTTTACCTGTAAACATGATCTGGAGACAGCATCATGTTACTCACAAGGTATCTACTGCATCTTGTCTAATGTGACTAATTTCATGGATGAGAAAAGGCACAGAATTTGATCTAATGCATTCAGTAATACTTTAATCTCTGAAAAAGTTTCTGCTGCAATAGAAAAGGAAAGAAGGATGCAGCAATTGAAAATACATTATTAATTTTCCAATACAGCTTCAACAAGATTTTCCAAATGACCACAACCCTTTATGAAACAGCAAGCACAAGTGAGGATCTTAGAGTGTACTAAAATAAATCCACAAGAATAAACTAAGCAGGTGTCATCAGTTGTCCTCTACTGTGGTGTTACAGTCAGGTGAAGAATCTTTACCCTGAGAAATTTGGATATTACTAAATCTTTTCATCATTATTGTCTACAAACACCATTCATAGAATAAGCTCTCCCAATGTGTACTGAGAAGGGAAGAAAATAAACCTGAATATATAGGTGGGTGGAAGAAGTCCCAAGGGGATGATATGGACAGGAAACAAAAGAAAACCTATGAGATAGGGAAAAAACTAGTAAGACAGTTCAACTGGAAGTGGCATACACACCGTCCCCAGCAAAATAACTTTTTTTTCTTTTGGCTTTTTTAAAATTCCTTTTTGTTAAAGGTACGAGAAGACCAGAGCACTGTAAGGAGGGGCTGACGATGAGCAGCGAGGCAGCCAGGTCTATGGGAAGCTTCTCCCAAGTATGAGTGGCAGCACAGGAGGCAGCCTGAAAAAGCATAGCTATACTCCTAAGAAGAATGTGCCAAGTCTGAATCACAGAGTGAAGAGGTTGATGAGGGTTTGCCTGGACTGTCAGGTCCTATCAGAGCCACACCTCACAACATACAAAACATGCCCTTTTAAAAACATCACAAAATACTTCTGTTTGCCAGGAAAGGGCCTAATGTAATTTTAAAAAACACAACAAAACCGAAGCAAATACAATTAGACTACTTAATTTGTAATGAAAATGCATCTACACTTCTCTGCTGATTGCAGGCACTTGACTTTCAGCCCCACTCACAAGATAAGTGTCACATATAACAGAACATTTGATTACCAGACTGTGCTCAACACTCCTTTCTATGCAGTTTATTCACACTTCTGCTTCTGCCACAGCTTGCAGGAAAAAAGGGCAATCTCACACGAATCCCCTGCTGCATTTTTGTCATTGATACTGTTTTTCAGTTAATAATCCAGCACTATAATACATGTAACAAAAGAGCAGCTCTTTCAGACATACGTCATGTTGAACTAATTTCCTGAACAAATTCTTAGACCTTTGCGATTCAGTCGAACATGTCCAGTGCATGAAGCCTACTTGGATTTTCTCAAGTGTGTGCATTTCAGACCTGTCACAAAGTGAAAGCAATCAATACCTACAATAAGTAAACATGTCATTCATCGTTTTATTAATATGCTTCTGTCCTCTAATAATAAAGATGCAAATAACAAACAGCCATTTTAAATTTGGTAGATTTGAGAGCAGAGGGGTTATGTTAAATGCAACTACAACTTTCTTTCCTCACCTCTTTCCCAGAAGAAGAATAACACAGTGTAGCAGCACAGCTGGTCTCCAGCTGTTACTCTGCTGCTGACCCACATGGGCACCAGACACTGCTGGTGGGGAGCATCTTCAGCATACCAAAAGCCACGGCACGGCTCTGGGGACAAGGACAAAGGGTGCTGAGGGCCAGGCAGCAACAACCCCAGGGTGTATGCCTCTGCAACATCCCAAATCCAAGCCCTTGGCAAGCAACAACCCTCCACAGCCAGTGAGCCATACCTACAGCAGGGGTTCCCAACCCCTCCAATGCCCTGGGTGCTGACTTGGGGCAGCTTGGCAGGCTCAGGGCTTCCCCCTTTCTCCCCTGCCAGGGTGCTGGACCCACTCTACAATTGCACATCAGCTGGTGGAGGAGAAGCCATCCTCCATGCGCCCCATGGTCTCTGAAATAAGGCTGCTGGGATTTTCTGCACACTGCTCTTGGGTGTCACATAATCCATTGGGTCTGGGCAAACAAGAGTACAACAGGTAAGAAGCCTTTGAAATCTATGTCCCTAAAAGTCATGCAAAAATCTCCCATATTCTCCATTTGCACGCTTCGTTGTGTTGAGTAAGTATATGAATTAATCTCTAACCCAACAGCAGCACTGGGAGAAGTAGCAAGAATGACAAATATTTAGAGTTAAAAGATAGTAACTACAGCTAACCATCAATGAGCACAGTCTCTTATTCAAGGGAGAACTAAGACATTTTATATAAGAAAAACACACCTACTTTATTTTGAAATATAATAATCATCTGCTTTATACCTCCTGAACATACTACAGAAGTAGCATTGCATTGTCCAGGTTAAAAAAAATAAAAAAATAAAAGAATAAAAGGAGAAAACATGAATAACCAAAGCACCTGGCCTGTGATGAAACTTTAGTTAAGGCATTTGTACTCCCAAGCACACCACCTACTAACACAAACAAAAATACAGGTTATTCAGGATGACTTCCCATAACTTAAGCCTTGGCTTCTGAAGTTTCATGTGCCGCCCTGAATGCCCACATTTGCTGCTGTTTTCTGTAATTCTTTTTACACCCAGCCATGAATTTAACACCCTGAAACATTTCTGGATACATTCTATAAGGAAAACACAGAATTCAAATAGATGAGGGGAGACAGAGGATCCTTCTGCTTGGAATGGGCATCCGTTCTGTTTAGAATTTACAAATATTGTTTTTTACATATGTATTATCTTTATTTGGTTTTAAAATATACACTGAATAGGTAATGACATGCTAGGTCATACAACTTCAGCTGACAGGAGGTTCTGGATGGTATTTTTTGTCTGGTTTTGTGTGTCAGGTATCTCCCATGATTTTTTTCTGCATCTTGATTTTTCTTCTGAAGAATACCTGGTCTGAAAATTTTTAAAAACAATTTCTAAATAAAACCTTGTTATGGTCTACAGTCATTTCTTCATTCCAGTATCATCTTTTCTGACAATATATGTTGGATTTTTAGCTTTTTCTTCTTTTGGGGGCCGCAGGACCCAAAATCAAGGCTGGAAAAACAATAAAAAGATATCCAAAGGGTAGATTTTCATTTACTCCCATGTAGAAGGTAGTCTGTGTTCATACAGTGAAAGCAGCATTGCTAAATTCTGATAAGAAAATGTTTATTTTTAAAAACTTCTTTGCACTATTTTGAAAAAGATTGGATTTTAAAAAAATACCCAACACTCACAGAATGGTGCAAGATTCTTTGCTGAAACTGAAAAGTTATCTAGAGCCACAAAGAGATGATTCTCCTTCGGTTAAACTGAACCCCCTCCCTCCCCCCATTAATTTTCTGAAAATAGAGCCACTAGAAGTGCAGTATTTATTCTGATACAACCAAGAACAGAATTATACACCTCTCCATTAAGCTGGTAACTGACAAAAAGCTTAAGATGCAGTGCTTTCCAATAAAATTACTGAAAGAATTTATAAGAAGAAATACCTAAAAATACAGCCCTCAAACTGGCAAGAAATGTAATCTTACCATTGAATTCTACTTCTTCATTCAATATTTACCTCTGATCCTAACCTATGCAAGGAAATATAAGATCTCTCTACTGAAAACCAAGAAAAGACTTTGCAAGTAATTTCAGTAGTACCAGGCCCTTTAACTGAAAATGTTGTTCAGGAGAAGCAGTCAGCATCTCCCAAAACAGTACCTTTTTGTTCTAGAAGACAGACTAGCTTTAGAATAAAATGCCTTTTACATTTATATATGTGTATATATGTACATACACAGTGTGTGTATATATATAGACACACGCACGCTTTATCAACATGCACGATGAATAAAACAAATGCCATCACAACAGAAATCGATAGTTGTGTGAAAATACTGTAATTATCCTCCCAATGAAACTCACAGCTATCCCCCACTGAGAGCACTGAAGCAGAAACACAGCAAAAGTTGGCTGCCAGAGCACAAGGTAACTACTACAAATTGTCTCCTACACCTGCTTTTGCCCTGCAAAGCCACTCTTGACACAATTTCCCTCAAATCAAGGCCTGCAGTGGGCACGCCAACATGCCTCCAGCAATTTCAGGCTTAAACAGATTAATTTCAGTCACACAGTACATTCATTCCACCTTGGGATTTTAATCAAGGAAGAAAGCCAAATACTGAGGAAGACTAAGATTATATTTCACAATATGAAAAGGTCAGATCTATAACTTAGAAACATGTAAAAAAAGCTACATGCAATATTTTTAAATGCTTATTTCTGGAACATGTGGTTACAATCCAATGAAGCCAAGTATAACAAACATCCCATCTTTCACTTTTCCCTATGAAAATGATAAATGCATTGTTCATTAATCTGCTGTATGTCCAAGTATTTTTTTCTTTGACCGGTAAGTCAACATTCCACAAAAAGACGGTTGTTACTCTAAAATACCATACTGCTGTAAATATTTACATCCTGCTAGTATTACCTCCTAGATCATATGGCTCTATGATTTTCAGTGAAACATAAACTCCTCTGACCCTCTCAGAGAGATACATCTTCAGCAGCTTTTTTCTTTCTTAGCTCCTTTCCCTTCCTGATCATATTTATATTTTTAGGATACCCATTTTTTAGAGGTCCTGCAATATTTATTTACTTGCTTTTCTGCTTCCAAATATGAACAGTTACACCTGAAAGTCCTTTCATTCCCTATGGAACACATTTGGAAAGTGCTGAACAAAAAATAAAATATTTCAGGCAACAAACTTGGGCAGACATAGCAATACAGCTGGGCTCAAAATAAACTGTGGTGCATTTTGTCTTGTAGATTTAGAATTGGGTAAGGATGTACATCAAGTTAACCCCTCATTTTCACCTGTTTAGCCCTTATGTTCAGATTACACCCAAGTTAAGATAAAAATGCAGGTGACTGGAACAGGATAGTCAGTTCTGCTTACTTACAAGCTGAAGAACCCACAAAGCTAGAAAACAGGAGTGAAACGCAGGAAGAAAAATGTATTTCTATCAGATAGCAGAGAGGGCTGACAACACAGAGATTCACACATATACTGGCACAGAGCCCAGCGAACAGCTTGTTTCCCCTTTGCTCAGGGGTAATCTGATATTGTGAGGTCTTGCAAGATATCCAAAGCATTCTTGTCATGAACTGGATGCTCATAAAATCCTGCTGAAGACTTTTGCATTAGAAGAACGTGAAAATGATCTTGACACCAGTAACCCCACTTCCTGCCTCCAGCCAGCCCACAGCAGGATGGCTTTCTGTCGTACTTGTTTCTCTTGGGATACACTTTAAATGCTTACGTTTCCCTCAAACAAAAGCATTTCTGGTACTGAGTCTAATCTTCACCTCTTAGAAATGCAGACTATTCCTGACAGTACCACTGTTTACTCTCCTAAACTATTCTACACAATTGTGAGGCATTGGAGAAACCTGAAGAAAGATCACTTTTAGCAGATCTACAAACACCTGTAATAAATTCACAAATAGCTGCCTAACCAGTTCTCTCTCAGTCTAGCTGGATGAACAGTCTTTTAAATTACCATTACCACACACCTTCCAACTTTTTTTAAACATATAGAAGATTTGAAGGAAAATATATTTCATCAGTTCTTTTCCAGTCATTTCATTATCTCCAGCTTTGCAGGCATTTTGGTTTTGTTGCTACTGTTCATATTTTTCCCCTCATTTTCTCTGTGTTTCAACAACTTCCCTGTTTGGGAATCTCTTTCCCCTTTTCCAGATTACAAAGGCCTTTGTTTTTTGCTCAGAGAAGTCTCACTTTGTTCCCCATCAGCCTCTAAAGGTTTTTATCTCCCAATAATTTCTGTCCAAGAACAAAACAAAACATGGCTTGGAAATACCTGGAAAGAGTGGACGTTTATTTATAAAGCATGGTGCCAAATACCCTTACTGAATGATGATTTTTCATTTTACACTCCTTACAGCAATTTTCATTCACATTCAAGCAACTTGATCTGAGAACATTTTACAAAGTTTCTTCCTATCAGGTGCTTAAATAAAATCTGTTATGTCACATCTCTCACTTCTCTCTCCAACAGATTGTGGATGTCAATAAAGAAGGGATGTCTCCCTCCTTATGTGTTACTGAAAGGTGGATTTTGTGGGTCCCACTCTAAAGCTTACTTTTGGAGATGTTCACCAATAAGAATGAAGGTATTTCATATTAGCACTAGGGCAGCAATGCTACAGAGAAATTATTCAGAAAAATGCAGAATATATATATTTTTAAATATTTACCATTGAATTTTATAAGGCAGTTAAAGCTAAATTGTTATTTTTGTTGCTTTGCACAGTTAGTGATGGAAAGCAAGATCTTCAAGAAGGATTAAGCATATAATAGCTGAAAGTCAAGTTAAACCTTAAAACTGCCCTAAAGTCTATTTATAGTGTCAGACTGACTGAAAGAAATCTTAATATTAAAAATGTAGTCACTAAACTTTTCACATCTCAAACCATAAAGTCCTAGAGCTTAAAGATTCATTGCAGTCTCCATCTTGTTCTCAAAGACCTTTGTAAGGTTTTTCCACGCTTCACAGTTAATCTGTTTGTACTGAAACTCCTGCAAACGTCCCCAAACTCCGCCTCAACCACTGTGGGCAGAGTGCCTATGAGTAAGCAGGAGCAGTGCACGGTGCTGCTCAAGAAAGCAGTAAGCACCTGGCCATTTAATAAGACAAAGGTCCATGCTGCTGCATGGCTAGCAGAACACCACCCAAACGGCAGGAAGCAAATGAGGGTATGTGAGCTAATAAGCACTCCCATAGCTATGTCTGCAGTGAAGACACAAGTTGCTTTCAAGGCCTCTGCTAAGTATTCCACTTTAACGAGCACAGAAATACCAAGGCTGAACTATGTGGTGATATTTGTTCACCTCTTGCTTGCTTCTGCCCCCACTTCATTTGGTGTCAATGCCCCTACAGAAGCAGGACAAGGTCCCCAACCCATTTCTTGCTCAATACTCTAAATGCAAGAGTGTCATAGCCATTGGACTACAGACATACCATTGGAGCTGGCCAAGATGCTGTGACTGCTGACCTGAGAAAGCCTCTGCAGGACTGGAGTCCTCCCACTCCAAAATAAACAGCCAAGGAAAGCCATAAATCAGTTGTACATCACCTAATACTTACTCTCTGTACTCTGGTGACACCTGATGGCTAAAAGCATAATAGATGTCTTTTATTCAATTTCAAAGATTAGCCATCCAAGTTCCCCTTTTCCGTTTAGTAGGGAAGCAAAAAAGAGTCAAAAGAAATGCCTCTATAACTATAGTGACACCTATATATTTTCAGAAAAAAGGTAATTATAATTTAACAGCTGAGAGTACTAGTGTTAATTTGCCTCCACCCACTTCCCACTCATTCTACATATCAATGAGTAAGTAAGCAAAACCTGTACACCCTTCATGGTTTCCAAATTTGTCCATTTCCAACAGAAAGGTCTTTAAAAAGAAATTGGCCCAATTCAGAAGTATATTTTAGAACCCTATGTCATCACTAGCTTCAGAACAAGCTTTCCTGCTGAAGAATTAACAGTTTGACCAAGGCGGCATCTAACCCCAGGAATAACCCTCAAAATTTCAGTAGCACTAACCCTGAAAATTTCAGTAGCACTAACCCTGAAAACTTCAGTAGCACTAACTGATGTGCTTGAAGATATGCACATGCTTAGGCATGCCTGCAAATGGCAGCCCTCTCTCACAAACTAGTTCTGTTACTAGTACTGCTACGTTTCTAAATGTAGTCAATACCTTCATAAAAGATACTTACTCCAGCTAAAGAAGCATCCGAATAATTGTGTCTTCCAAAAACTACTCTTTATTTTAGAGAGGGAGCACAGATAATACTTGCAAAAAAGCTTTTCAATAAATTCTGTTGGAAATGTAAAAGTGGAGATAAAACATGGGTAGCTTTCAGAATTCAAATAACTCTTGAACTAATTTTGTTCAATCTTAAATTTTTAATAAAAGATCCCATGTATTTTTAAATGAAGCCTTCTCCATTTCTAGCTCAGTTTATCATGCAATATAATAATGATGTTGCATTAACATGAGAAATAACCAAGTGCTTTTTAAAAGTCTGAAGATATTATTTTCATTAATAGAATCAATTTCTTAATTAAGTCATGGGAATTTCGACACACATCATGCTTCCTCGCACTTAGCTACTGGTTTTCTTTTTTATTTTTTTACAACAACATTCCATAGAGAATGTTAAAAGAAGGAGGAGCTGCCAAGCCATAATATCTGTCATAAAATGACAGATTGTCATCTACCTTCCTGGTGACTTGTCCCAATCACAACGCATCAGTGCACTCATCTCCATTTCAAAAATTGCCACTGGTATTGAAGAAGCTTCAAAGAGGCACAGGCACTGCACGGAGATTTGAACTAACATGGAGAATCACAAATTTATAGGGATTGGCCACGGATTTTGCACAATTATCCAGTTAAAATTGTTTTTTATGTTCCAGAAAATACTACTTTTATACCACTATAAGTCTTCAGTTAAATCTCATTTTCTCCATGGACAAGAAACATGGGCCTTTAATCATCACATTGTAGCTTCAGCAATGGGTCATGAGTGAAATCAGATTATTTGTTTCAGTTCAACAACCATGGAATGAGACTTTGCAGAACACAGTACAAGAAAATGAGAAATAGGTTATTCCTTATTTGCAAAGGAAGAAAGTGAAGGTTTATTGTGATGGGCAAATGCTGGGAGAGAGCTAGAGTTTTTGTTAATGTATATCAGTGCTGATAGGGTTTATAGATATCAGTAGAAGTTAAATAATCAACAGCAATGCTCTGCTTTGCAGAATAAAAGAAACGGCAGCAGTACATGTTTGAAAAACATGAGCCTCTCGTAATTTCTAAAGTCAACCATGCCCCAAATCAATGAACTGAAAAAGCATGTGGGAAGGAATGATCCATCACAATCACAGTTTTGTAAAAACTTCACTTTCATTAAGACTGCAAAATAAAAAGAATTTTTTTCAAGCGTGTGCGTATACATGTATATATTTTTATCCATATATGCAACCTCCCTTGGATTTCTTACTCCTATTCTGAATTTTTCATCTCATATTTGCTGCTTCCTCCTATGTCTCATGAAAACATTACACTCTAATTCATCACCTTTTCTGAATATCTACCACCACCCCTGCAGTAACACAATGAAACTCAGAAGAGGTACCTCACCTGCCCACTTTGACAGCTCTGCTGGCACACACACAAGTGGCTTGTGCACATTAGAAAGGCTGGTACGGTGTCACAATGATCTACATAAACCCTACATTTAGCTTATTTTACTGCTTGAATGCTGGTTTCCAGTCAAACTTCACATCCAAATCAGAGACTTTGCCATTGTAAGTGGAGGGAGGGACAAGCGTTCTTCTACTGTGTATGATTCACTCAAAAATGTTACAGCACACCAACAACTTTAAGTAGCTCGTGTTAAGTCCCCACTGTTGTTACACAACTGCAATAGGTACTTAAGTTAAAGCTGATTTGCATATATCTTATGAAAGCATCAACATGCATTAGTTGTAAGTGAGAGGTGCAGAGAAAGTATTCCTCTGCAGGCCAGGTGCAAGAACCATTACCTTGCAGGCCATGAGGCAAACACCTGACCTCTGTCATTCTGGTTGCTTAGGCTGTGCAGCGAATGCTCACTGAAGTATGTTTGTTTTGTTGGTTTTTTTTAAGGTTTGAACAGAAAAAGCAAAGTTAACTTGTCAGTATAAACAGTAGAAGATGCAAGTTTAGTTCAGGGTTTGGGGATTTTTGTTTTGTTTCATTTTAATCAAGAGGCTGCCTTCTCTGTTCGCTTAAATGTGGGTTATTCTCAGCTAGTAAATGGATTGAAGCCTCTGATTAATTTCACACAGATCATTCAGACAGCTAAAAGAACCCAAATCACACCTACAATTTATGCTGAATGTAAGAACTTAACATGAAAAGACTCCCCATCTCCTTTTGGTGGACTCCTCAACACCTGAATACACCATCTGAAAAAGAGATCCACTACCTCCCAGTGAACGCAGCTAAGGGAACACAGCTCCGTCACCTACAAAAACTAGTTCTACCACTGAAGTATTTGTCTGAAGAAAACAAACTTTTGCATTTGTAAGTGCTGCTTGTGGAAATCACCTCTGCTAATACAAAATAAAAATGATAAAAACATTCCAACACCGGAAGGCCAAAAATAATGACAAAAAGGTGAAGAATACCTTTAACCCACCACAATGCAGCTATTACCTATTACCATGGCAAAATTCAGCTTTGGAGGAGATGAGATTTCTTGACAGCCGGCAGCTCCAGACCATGGAACAAAATTCCCATCAGCCAAGAAACCACTCGGATTTCAAATCCAAAATCTAACCTCTAGACAATCCATATTGTTTGGGGTTATTTAACTTAAAAGTAAATTATATTTCAGAAATGACATGTAGTGCATTTTCTACTGATATGATGGCTTCCACACTGAACAGGTTATATGTTCAAAGAACGTATGTTTGGTCAGGGCTGTCAATTAGAAAAATTACGTATTTCAGTTAAGCTGGGTTCTTACTTAGAAATAATTCTTGTTTTCTTCTTAAAAGCAGATTGAATTTACAATCTGCTATTACGTAGGTATTTCAGTTGCTCTAAAACAACCTCACCTGGGGGGCTGAGCAGTGGCATCCCCTCTGCTGTGCACTAGTGTTACTGAAGTCAGGCTAAGTACATGACAGTTACATGACAATTAACCAAAATTTGCTTAACTTCACCCTAGCAACCCCAGCATTTTGTAGAAATTCTTCACAACAGAGAGAAAAGTTCACAAAACCTGAAAAGCTTGCATTTATGCTATATGTGCATGTATATATGCCAGATGTTTCCTAACTAAGCCACTTTAAATTGGGAGAGTATACATAAGACACTGACAGAATAATTTGCTGATTCAGAACCATGTGTTTGCACTTCATATAAAGCTACTTTTTCATCCAATTTGATAAAAGTTCCCAGCATGATACTAGGTCGTTGCACTGCTGAAGATGAGGCCTTCTGCAGGAGATAAAAAAACAAGGCTCTGACCACTGCATTCATATAAAAAAAAAAAAAAAAAAAAAAAAAAAAATCTACAAGTTCAGGGTTTTGTTCAGGTTTTTTTGGCCAAAACAACACAAAAAACCCCAAACATGATAGGCCAAGGACTGATGGATTGATACACACACACACACACACACACAAACACAATCTTTTTAAATTATTTTTCTGCATTCCTTATCCTAAACTATGGGTTAGGTGAACAGCAGCAGTGTCTCACCCCATAAGAGACAGCAGAAATTCCTTAACCTACCTGACTGGGCAACTGCAAGGTTCATATTTGTAAAGACTTATAAAAACCTTGGGTGCAATCCGGATTAGTGCATGTTTGGTATTAATCGTTATTGTAAAACTCATGAACCTTGAAAAAGTCTGTGAACATTTTAAGCTAAAATACAGACTGAGCTTCCAAGACTAATTTGTATTGGCAATGTTCAAGACAGAATTACAAACAGATGTTCTAGGTCTGTCTGAAAAACTAAGGGATTTGGGGATAAAAGTCTTCTGAGCAATTAATGATATTGCCAAAATAAATAAATATGCAGTCATCTGCTAAAAGTATATATATATGTAAACACATAACCCCAATCAAAGTATATCTTATGAAAATACTGAACAGATTAACATAAGCTAGGCAGTGCCAAGACAGTTGTTTTAGGACACTAAAAGAGCATGCTACAATTCTCTTTTAGAGCAAAAATATGATATACTTAATAGTACCACCATATATTAAAAAATACACATGAGAAAAAAGAACCACTGAGACTTGGCCTCTGTAAAATACTTAATAATGAATGAATCTCAAAATCAGAGCCTTAGCTAAGGATAATAGATAACAGATTACCAATTTAGTAACACTTTTACATGGCCTTAGAAGGTGCTTTTACTTTCACAGGGACACTGACTTTGAAAAGAAAATTAGATTTAAAAAAAATAAAATAAGAGGAAGTGCAAATATTTTAGAACACTGGCAAGAAAAAATAAATCCTAAATGCAGTACATCATTACATTTAATTTGTGAAGTATTAAAATAACATATTCAATGTACTTTAAACTAATTGCAAACAGACAAATTGGCAGGATAAAGCGTCCTACCATCCTATAATGCTTATAATGTTTAACTGGAATTCTTATAAAGACATAAACCAAAAAGCGGCTTAAGTCCATTTTTGTACTGGATTTGTGTGTTTTTGAAAAGGACTTACTCATTCTTGGATCTCTTCTACTCTTACAATTTGTTCATTCTGCATAATTACTAAGAAATACAACAAGTCTCATAGCTATGACTTGAAGAAACCAATAAAGTTCCCAAATACTTATTTGGAGTTAAAACTGTTCAAGCACATTTTCTAAGATTACAAAAATTCTGTTTATGAAAGCATAATTAGGATGTATACATCAAAAACATTTACACATTAGCATTTTCTAGTGGAAAACATGTTTGTTGGGCGAGTGGACAGCTGCAGGTAAAAATACTGGATAAAGGCAAATATGTAAATGAAAGGAGGAAAACCACAGATTTCTGGGAATGAGAACTGGTGTTTTCTCCACTGCTGAATTCTGACTCCAGAAGACAAAACTTAGATAGTAGAGTGCCATCTCCTTCCTTAGTGATGGACTTCTTTTGTACCACTGAAGTCTTTGACAAAGTTTTCACCGACTACACTGGTGCAGGATGAAGGCAGTAGTAGAAAAACAAGTTACACAATTGGGTCAGTTTCTTCCAGCAAGAATTGCTATCCTCTGACCAGTGGAAAAGCAAATTAGCATTGACACCAAAATCATCATCTCTAGGTTCCAGGTCAGACCAGAACAGATCAACTATGCACTAACGCACTGCAAAAAAACACTGTCTGATGATGTTAGTTGGGGCAAACAGGGCATTTATAAGCTGCAGCCCCTTGTGCTATGACCCAACTGAAACCAGCAGTCAACCCAGCAAGTCTGAAGCTTCAGGCAGCTGTGGTACTCTCCAGTCAGTCATTCTGCAGCACAGACACATTCAGATCTATATTTTGTAACAAAAACAACCCAAAACCTTAATTTGGGAAAAAAGTCTTCAACAAAATCTTCAGCACTAATGGAAAGCTGTTTCAGTGATCACTATTCATAAATAAACTATCTACACAATGATAGCCAGGAAGTAGTCCATCCTTCAAATTTAAGACTCACTGACATGTTTGTCAGTAACTACTAAAGCTACAAGCATGTCTTGGATTCAGGGACTGGGAAAACCAAGGAAAAGAAAAAAAGCAAGTCTAGATTAGACCAGCCTAAGAAGGGAAGCTTTCTGAAGATTCTCAATTCAAATTAACAGACAAGTTTTGTGGGGACCATCCTCGGGATTCCTCGTAACTCCAAGGGGAAAGCAGTGTACAGCTGTGGGAAGACTGTGATGGGTTGACCCTGGCTGGTTGCCAGGTGCCCACCAAAGCCGTTCTATCACTCCCCCTCCTCAGCTGGACAGGGGAGAGAAAATATAACAAAGAGCTTGTGGATCGAGATAAGGACAGGAGAGAGATCACTCACCACTTACCATCACGGGCAAAACAGACTCAAACTTGGGGAAAATTAACTCACTTTATTACAAATCAACCAGAGTAGGGTAATGAGAAATAAAACCAAATCTCAGAACACCTTCCCTCCACCCCTCACTTCTTCCCGGGCACAACTTCACTCCCGGCTTCTCTACCAACCCCCCCAGCGGCACAGGGGGACAGGGAATGGGGTTTACGGTCAGTTCATCACACGTTGTTTTCTGCCGCTTCATCCTCCTCAGGGGGAAGACTCCTCACACTCTTCCCTGCTCCAGCGTGGGGTCCCACCCACGGGAGACAGTCCTCCATGAACTTCTCCAACATGGGCCCTTCCCACGGGCTGCAGTTCTTCACGAACTGCTCCAGCATGGGTCCTTTCCACGGTGTGCAGTCCTTCAGGAGCACACTGCTCCAGCGTGGGTCCCCCACGGGGTCACAAGTCCTGCCAGAAAACCTGCTCCGTGGGCTCCTCCCTCCACAGATCCGCAGGTCCTGCCAGGAGCCTGCTCCAGCGCGGGCTTCCCACGGGGTCACAGCCTCCTTTGGGCACCCACCTGCTCCGGCGTGGGGTCCTCCACGGGCTACAGGTGGATATCTGCTCTACCGTGGACCTCCATGGACTGCAGGGGGACAGCCTGCCTCACCATGGTCTTCACCACGGGCTGCAGGGGAATCTCTGCTCCGGCGCCTGGAGCATCTCCTCCCCCTCCTTCTTCACTGACCTCGGTGTCCGCAGGGTTGTTTCTCTTACATATTCTCACTCCTCTCTCCAGCTGCCGAATACTGCCTGTCCCAACTTTTTCCTTCTTAAAAATGTTATCACAGAGGCGTTACCACTATCACTGATTGGCTCGGCCTTGGCCGGCAGCGAGTCCGTCTTAGAGCTGGCTGGTATTGGCTCTCTCTCGAACACAGGGGAAGCTTCCAGCAACTTCTTACAGAAGCCACCCCTGTAACCCCCCCCCCGCTACCAAAACCTTGCCACACAAAACCAATACACTACTAAAGCTCCAAGCATGTCTTGGATTCAGGGACTGGGAAAACCAAGGAAAAGAAAAAAAGCAAGTCTAGATTAGACCAGCCTAAGAAGGGAAGCTTTCTGAAGATTCTCAATTCAAATTAACAGACAAGTTTTGTGGGGACCATCCTCGGGATCCCTCGTAACTCCAAGGGGAAAGCAGTGTACAGCTGTGGGAAGATGCTTACACTGCAACTCAGCATAGGAGATCCCAAAACCATAAAACGGTTGTGTGAAACCTCCAGAAGTAACCACATCCCACCTCCTGCCCAAAGCAGGCCTGACTTCAGAGGCTGAGGAAGTGTAACACAATCAGATGTTCTGCTTAAATGGAAGCGCCACTGAAAATCCCACAATCAGCTCCGCTGGTCTTGCTATACCATCTATACATCCATTCCTCTGTAATGAGTCCAAACCATTTATTTGTACTGGTGAGAAGCTACCAACATGAGTTGGGTCACCAGTTCCTTTTGGTGACATCCAGGAGCCACTGACACTCAGATTACCATCACTGGGATCCAGCAGAAATTATAGAGAATCAAGGGTGAGTATAGAGGAACACAACAGATCACACTTGTGAGAGCTACTGGATGAGGTCATTATTTAGCATCATCAAGCATAGGTGGCACGCATCACCTGAAAATCCAGTTCTTTCAAACTGTCTGAAGACTCAATAAAAGGAACACTGTATCAAGTATACACCACCCATTTTCACGGTCTCCTTCCACACAACAGAAGTAATAAATTTTTTTGGGGGGGGAGGAAAAAAAAAAAAAAGCCCTTTATATATCCACCATTCAAGCATTGTATTGTTGGGGAAGAACAGATAGAAAAAGTGGTAACTAACAGCACATATAGCCCTCATTATAAAAAAAAATAAAATCAATTAACATATTTACTCAAAAAATAATTTGGTATCTATATATGGCAGAGATTACGTGATTTTTTGTTATACAGCCAGGAAGCTTACTAAGTTTAGAACACAAACCTCAAACGCTTGCAATAACCTACGGGGTACAAAACTTAATAAATGTTAACAACAGATCTATTACCTAGCATTCAGTAACTACACAAATACTGTTAAAAAAATAAAGTAGTTCTTCATCTGCTGAAACAATTACAAGTCCATCTGAAAGAGGATGGGACATTCATATATGACAACCTTGTGAGTTTGTGGCAGGGATTCCTCCCATCCATCATACCAAAAGGAAAGGAAAGGTTATACAAGTTAATAGATACAGAATATCCATGACTGACTTCTGTATTTCACTACACACAGTGTATCTTCCAATGAACACTGAGCTGTTGGAAAGTGTGTATGAATCAATGTTTTCTTCATGTTCAAGATATAAAACTATAAAGACAAATTATAATTATACAAATCCTCACTACAGTACGTAATGCTATGACAGTATCTGTTTACAGTAACAAGCAGAGGGCAAGCATATCCTTAACTATAGAGGCTCAAATGTCAGTCGGCTCAAATACAAGATGCAACCTCAAAACCTACATTCTCATGCTAAAAGTTATATTTTCTGATACCATATTTGCAATTATGCAAGACAGCTTTCTGCCCAAATCCTCCTCCTCCCCTCACTTTGCAGGGGGATGGATTCTTTATTTTCTCCCCTGCAGCTGATCGCTTCTAGAGGTCAGGGTTCCCATGCACTGAGCAAATCACCTCTAAACAAACAGGTATAAATTAATTTCACTCATTTCCTTGTTTTGAGTTCTGTGCAACTGGTTATTTTCCACAAACCTGGAAGAGGCATTGGATCAGTGTCATGAATTCTTGAAAATTTTTAAGTACTGTGGCATTGGTGTCAATTCTGAACTCGCAGTAAACAGTAGGAGTTTAACTTGTATTTCTTTGGACAGCAACAAAAGAGAGAATGAAATAAGAAACAAGGTAAAAATGCCAAGCAGACTGCAAGGAATAAGGCAAAGTGGACAGGAAAACCATGCAACCTTTGAAAATCCAAGCTCAAAAGAACAGTGATTTAGGGGAAGACCCACAGCAGTCGGTTGCCCACCTTGCCAGCAGACCAGCATTTGCAGAGAAAGGAGACCTGACCAGCCCTGGATCAATGGCACCTGCAGCCCTATGCCTTTCCACCGCTGTTTAGCATGCAAATACCCGAAGAAATGCATGTGGCAGCACATGTGGATGCACACACCCAGCACACTGAGGCCATGCTGCCTCTCCCATTTCCACAGGTGCAATTCAGTGCCCCTCAAATTTCTCTTGCAACAACCTCTGCCACAAAATCCTTTTAAGTGCCTGAGGCTTCAGTGAGCTCAAACACCAACAGTATCACCAAACCCTGCCAGTGGCACTAGCATTACACAGAAAGCAACTAGACTAAATTTAGTGCTACATAAGGAATCGCTTTAAAGGGAGACAAATGTAGCTAAACTGTGAAGATCTAAAACTTAATGGAAGATGAACTCTACAATAAATACTCTTAAGTCACGTTAGTAAAGCAGACTTGCAGATAGTCTTTTTAGGCATTTTATCTTATCTCATTTGTATGTTATCCCATGATGTACTTTAATAAAATCTGGCAAGAAAATCTTCCAGCAAAATAACAGTTGAGCTGTGTTTGCATGCCCCGCAGGAGTCACACAAAGACCAATGCTCTCACTAATGTATATAAATGACTGCCTGAAGGTTGCACAGATGCTTCACTGTGCATCTGCACTGATGATGTGGTCATTTTGAAAAGCTCTTTCCCAATCTGTTACAGAATACCTGTTTCTAGTTTCCTGACTTAGGGAATAAGCTTCACCATCAAATGGCTTACTGATAATTGCCTCATGTTCAATCTGTTATGAATAAAATGCATGATATTCCTGCCTCACTTTGAGTAACAGTTGCACATAAAGCAGTTGGAGAACTGACAGTACCATTTAGGTAGATGATAAACACAGCAATTTAATACACTTTAGACCTTGCACTTTCGTTTTTCTACACAAGTCATGGTTTTTAACAACTGATAAATTTTCCCCTCCAACATGGCTCCAAACATACTGCCTGTGAGCACTAATTATGGAGCAATCAATGTTAGCCCATACTCCTTGCTAAATGGTTTACAAAGAATGAATAATAAAAACCTACTGCAAATGGAAACAGATTACCTTATTATCATAGATTCTAGGTCTGCGTTCAACCATTTGCTATCAAAGATAGCAAGAATTAATCCACAGTAAAATGTCTTTGCTCTCTCTAGTCAGATAGAAGAGAGAACTGGGCATTTACTGCTTATGCATACAGGGTTGAATGCAAGAGTTGTCAAAGATAACCTTGATCTAGTGGCCAGATGACTAACAAAATAAAGACAATTTAAAATTTAAGATCACAGGGACAGAGAATTGTTGCACATATCGCTGCTATTTTCCACATGATTCCATTTGCGTACAATGATTTACCATAACCCAGGAGCCAAAAAT
Source organism: Aquila chrysaetos chrysaetos (assembly GCF_900496995.4). Classification (NCBI taxonomy): domain Eukaryota; kingdom Metazoa; phylum Chordata; class Aves; order Accipitriformes; family Accipitridae; genus Aquila; species Aquila chrysaetos. Next base: position 25,694,357 of record NC_044016.1, on the reverse strand, counting down.
GTCCCCTACAACACACCAAGCTGCAACAATACAGAAGAATGTTACAGCAAACCGTAGTACCAACCATGTCCAGGCAAGTATTCAATACTTAGTTTTTTAAAGCATCTTTTTGCTTAGTCTCAAAATCATAAAAGCTGTTAAAAATATACCAGATGCTGTAAGCAGCAGAGAAAAACTTGATACAGTTTTACTGGAAGAAAAAGGAAAATTATGATTTAAAAATCTTTTAAAATACAGTGCTTCTGGAAAACACTAGAGGTGGTGTGTTCTATGGTGTATTCTGAAGATAGGAAATAGTATTTATGATGGCAGAATTCAGTCCTATGACTGCACTCACATTACTGAATAATCCTTCCTGGTTTGCTTCTGTGCTTTTTAAAAATCTTCATAACAACTCTACCAGCTTCATACACTCAAGAGTTTCTGAAAACAAAAATCCATCCACAATCAACCTTTTTCAGACTATTTCATCATTTAATTAATGATGAATAGGGAAAAAAAAAGTTGTGCACGCTTTAATAATTATTGCTTCACTCAGCTTGGAAAAGTCAAAATTTTCATGAGCATAATCACTGCAAAAGGAGGAAATGGTATGGAGGATAAAATGACATTACAGTTGCTTCTGGTAATTTTGAAACTGCCCCTGCTGTACACCCACTAAGTTGTAACATTGACTGTGAGTTCTGAATGCGGATCCCACATTACAGCAGCTGGCCAACTTACAACAGTAGCAGGGCTACTGAAAGTCAAAAAACTGTCTAATCCTGTATGCGGAACACTGCAGGGAAACAGAAATACCGGCACATGCTTTAACAGGATTTGCCCAAGTACTGGGAGGAGTATCGCTGCAACAACAAGCGCCACAGCCCAGGCTGATGTGCTTTGTGGGCAGCTTGGCCACCACAGGGACATTGACTTGCCCGGAGAGCCCAAGCACAAGCAATCACAGGGGCATTGGCTTTGCTCAGCGGGGGCAGTGGCTCAGAGTGGCAGGGGTCCATGGGTTCGGTCCCTTCCATTGCCCTGTGTCCCCTGTTGCCATGCTTGAAAGGTGACAACTCTTGGGGGTTACTGATAGCAATAACCCCTTGTCCTGTGTCCTCAGGTCTGGAAGCCTGGACCTCACCTGTCTTTGTGCTTCAAGAGCCGCAAACCTTAACCCAAGGCCAGGAACAGATTTTTAAGCCTCTTTAAGCTAGACAAACTTGCTTCAAAGAAAAACAAGAAAGATTATGCCATGGATTTCACACTGTTACACTACACCTCATCATTTAATTTTTCAGATGCTCTGCCACTCTTATCTTAAAACTTGGCGGGGGGGGGGGGGGGGTGGTGGCGGGGGAGAAAAAAAAAGTCTCTTCAAACAACCCTGGTAGATACAACTGTGACTTTTACTGCTTCCTACACTGCTTGTTTCAATGCTGTGTTCATTACCATGTCTGGCAATACCATTTAAGTAGCACTGGGTATCAAAGAGCTTTAAGGCGGGTGCCATGAAACAGGCAGGCTCAGAGACGTCCCACAGCAAGTCAGCACAAAGGAGACCAATGTGAAGGGGCACCAGCTTGCACACAGGTCACAACTCAGAGCTACGGGCATCTCCGTAACGAAGGAGACAGGCACACAGATAGGAAAGAGGAAGGGAGGGAGCAGTACCATCCTGGTGCAGCAAAATATCGCCAGCCCTGCTGCATCCACTCAATGAACAAGCAGAAACTAGTCTCAGGCAGAAGCACTGAACTCCACCAGTGCGGTTTTGAAAGGCTGACTGGCTTTTTATTATGCCCACAATTCTGACAACTTTCCCATCTGCCTGTCTGTGCACTCACACACACCTCAGTGTTTGCAGGCAAGTTCCTCCTCAGGGCAGGATTCAGAAGCATTGCTCCCAGGTGGGCAAGGGATGGTTCAGCTGCCTTAACTATGAAGCAGGTTGTCCTGACAGTCTATTTTTATTCTGCAGAGGTTTGGGTTTGCTTTGATCATCTTTGATTATTTTTTTTTTTCTGTACAGTTTCATTCAGATGTATGTGTAGATTTGGATTTCACAGAAGCTGACGATGAGTCAACAACTGCAGGTGATAAAGCCCAAACTTCTGACAGAAAAAAAAAAAAAAAAATGCTGGTAACATGACTATCTTGTAGAGCATAGGAATGACTTGCAACTAAACTGAGCTCTGAATTCAACTAATTAAGTACCCAGCTGCTATATAAAAACTGTCTCAGAATAATTACATACAAGAGAAAAAGATTATTTGAACATATATTCAGATGTGGAAGTGACTGAAGTTACTTTATGTCACTGAATATTTTTTAATATTCAATATTTTAATGTATACGTGTACTAGAATCTCTCAAATATTTACCATCCAACCATTCTTGGCCAGAAATACTTTATACATGTAAAAGCTATAAAAACAATTTAAAAGGCAATCTGTTAAAAGTTTCTATTGAAAATGGTGCGTAATTTCGAGTTTTCCTGCCTATTTACCCACCTAAACATGAGACTGACAAGATAACATTGGCTCAAAACACAAACACTGAATGAGATAAGACATATTGTCATCACACTTGTAAATTTAGAGTGAATGGGTTCACCATGAGTTATAGTGTACAGAATAAAAGCTATGTGTTATATTCCATTTTTGCCATAAGGATTGTTACTACAGTAACGTTCTAGTCATGAAAGTACTATCATTTGTAAATATTAATCGCAGGCATAAATATCTAAGGCCAATAGCCCCAAAGTAAACTGGCAATTATTTTTTAACCCTTTAAAAAGTTTTCAAGGGATATTACTTAATGCTGTGCCTCTTGGTTATAACCTGATTTTTTTTTTTCTCTGTTTACCAAAAATGGGTGAGTCATAGGGTAATTTTTATTCAAAAATTAACACACACATCCAGACATGAAAATGAACATTCTATTTCTTCTCAGATATTTTTCCTCCTCTTTCTAGGGGCCATGTGGCAGCAGCCCAGCTAACCACTTAAAGATTTAAAATGGCATTTGGCAAACACATAACTTGTTTTTTATAAAACAGTGATAATATTAAGAACAAGCACATTGACTATGAACTACACCCTAGAAAACAAAGGTAAAATTTCTGATAATTGATACCTAACTAGCTTTTTGGAAGAATTACCTGTGAACTTAAAATCACCTTGAAGCTTATGAATGTCTTGTAAGATTTTTTTGTACTAACAAACCTATCTAATTATGGGCAAAGTGCATGGTGACCACTGTCAAATTAATTGTTCAATCAAGAATCAGTAAGTAAAAGGCATTAGCTCTGTTATGCTCCATTGCATACAGTTACATCTTTGATAACTGCCCCATGGGAGTTTATGGATCCTACATGACCCCTGTCGAAACTCAATTGACTTCTTCCCTGCAAATTCTATTAGACTTGGTCCCTGCATCACTGCCCACAATCATCAAGAGCAGAGAGCCTGATTTATATATAGGCATTTTGTTTTATCCTAACTCAATAGAATATAAAATAGATGAGGTTATGAGACGGCTGTTTAAAAAAAAAAAAAAAAAAAAAAAAAAAGAAGAAAAGTCAACTGCATCCCATTCTATACCACAAATTGGAAAAGAAGTTTTAAATCTCTAAAAAACTGGAAATGCTTCTGGAACAAGGGGGAGGGAAAAGGAAAAAAGAGTTTTGTCTAAATATTGGCCTTTCGAAGAGTACCAGAATCCAGACACATACACAAAAAATCATAAACAACTAATATAGTGTGCAAATGTAATTGTCCAAATGTTCTGAAGTCTACCTACAGCAAGAAGCCTTACTTTTACGGAATTTAAAAGTTCCTAATAGGAAAAAAACTGATTAATTTCTTGAGAAAGCATATGCTATTTACTGGCAAGTTTAAAGATCTGGGTTAACCCTTCTTCAGAGACTTGGAAACCCCAAAGAGCCCATAGTTCTTCCTTCATTTTCTAAAAGTTATTGACATTCCTCAGCTGTAAGTATTTAGCACTGTTCAACTATTCAGCTCAGCTCATTATTTTAAGACATTAAAACTGACCAACAACCTAAAATCTTCATAAGACATAACATAGAACACTGGTACAACAAAGGCACAAATTGAACTTTAGGTATTTCTTTTCCATTATTATCATTTTACTCCTGAATTTCTACAGTTTAGATCCTCCTATAAAGAAGGATCCAAGTAGTTTTATGTATAGAAAGTACTTCTAAATTATTAAAAGTTTGAATAAAATCTGCTGGAAATAATTATCAAATGATGAGCAGTACATGCTTGCAGAAAGAAACAGATAAATTTAATTAGCCAAATAACATACTTGTGATACATGGGACAATGAAAGAAAGTAACACATCAGCTATCAATTTTTTCATGGAAATAAGAGAATGACTGAAAATAACCTATCACCATACTAAAAGTTCAAAAGGTTATGATGAAGATTGTAGAAGTCAGGACGGGCCCATTTTCAGGAATGTGTACACTTACGGAAAACAGAAATACTTCTTGCACCTCAAACTTCTCTTCACTTGCACTCTGTCACGATAAGCTATCTGTACAGGCATTCACATCTCACCTATCCGAGCTACATACACCATCTGTCACAGCAAAGCTGCAGCATACATGGTCAATTAGACCATTGGCCAGCATGCTGTGCCACCCACTCAAAGTAAAGCACACTCATGCCTCCAGGCAAATTTCTCCACCTAATGCTTCATCTCAGCAATTTCAAATTGTGCATCCTAACAGCTCTGTGGGACACAGAGGGGCTTAGCACATCCTGAGCCTGGCAGAATATGCCTTCACATGATATCACTGTATGTCCTTCTGTAAACTTAATTAACAAAGCAGATGGGTGTGTTTCAAAATGCAAGCTATATTCTAATAAGAAAAATACCTAGAAAAAAAAAAATCTTTCAAAATCTAAATAAAATAAGGGCCCTAAAGTAAGGAAGGATTTATGAAAGCCCCCATGCTGGCATGAATTTCAATTCATGCCAGGTACAGTTAGTGAGACCAATTCAGAGTAAGATTAGAGCAGGAAAAGAAGAAAAAACTTGCATACTTGGATATCTTCAAATTGCTTTAAGTATCATGGGTAGACCATTCTTAAAAATACCTGCAATAGACATCTGCCATACCTGGAAAACAAACAAACAAACAAATAAACAACATGGATTTTTATTTTAAATCTGCCTCGCAGAGAACATTTAATGTGGGCTTGTTAATTGCACTTATAAAATACCCTGATACCAAGCCTGTGGCACACAAAATATTTAATATATATGCAAAACTTACTACTTTAATCAAAATAAAAAATAAAATACGTCTCTTAAAAATAATCTAAGACCATATGGCAGAAAAACTACCCAGTGTCTACATATGACCATCATTACAATCTTTAAAAGAATATAGAAATATTTTAGACTGCCTATGAATCTTGAAATTATATCCATTTACTTGGAAGAGCTTACACAATGATGGTAGCAGTTGCGAGATGCCTGCAAAGAGTCTGTCAAATTTTCTCACTTATAGTCACTACTGTATTTTAAATACTCTAAAGAGTGATTACAAGTTTAAACCTGCCTTTTAAGGAAAAAATCTTCAATGGAAGAACTCTAGATATTTCACATCAATTAGAAAGTCAATCATTTTGTTCTCACAAAGATAGTTTTCTTAATGAAAGAAATTAAAGGAATACTCGATCTGAATAAATTTATTGCCCAGGACTAAATACATTACCCAGGATTAATGCACTTAACTTGAAACAGAATTATCTTTTTCTCCTACTATTATAAGTACACCCTTGAAAATGTTTCCATTTGTAATAACAGATGGCTTTTCATCAGAAACCAGACAAACAGTCTCAAGTTTGGTTTTTAATGCAGAACTATATTTGAAATAACAGTTGCATAGCAAAAGAAATTCTACTCTTTGGATAGCAAGGTTTGCTCTTGCAAACTAAAGCCATCCTTTCTAAAACAAAAAATACTCATGGGGCTCCAAACCTCTTCAGCCATCACTCAGTGATATCAGGGCCACAGATACCCAAGTCAGTGATTAGCACCACGTGCTAATACCAGAGAAGCTGCATCATTGTATGAATACCTGACAAAGGGCTTGGCAGCAGAGTGATGAAAACCCTACAATTTAACAATTAGAAATTAACTTTCTAACAGCACCGAAAGATTAATTGCAACTTTAAAAGAAATGTTATTCTTAGCATAGAACACAATTTCAGTCAGTCTACACTATTTGAAATTTGAGCTTTATTCTACCAAAACTACCTCACCCTTTGTCTTTTGTCCCTCCTGGAACCAAATCAATCCAGTGTTCGTGTTCAAGATGCATACGTTGGGCAGTAGTGTAATACTAATAGGCCTTAAGTTCATTTCTACCAGTTACTCTTCAGTTTCCAAAACATCCTGAATTTTGAGCAAACTTGAAAATGCACAACTATATTTTTATGCATTTAAAAGTTATTGCTTATGATCAGAAGCAGACTTCTAACATAAATACCTAACTCAAATTTATAAGCTAACAAAGTTTGAAACATAAACTTTATCTTTTATTGTTTGTTACATAAGCACAATACCATAGTCCAGCAATTTGTCGCTATTCTGCACCCTGCAGAAGCACCTGAGAGCCCCCATTAAGTGCTGTACTGCATGCACCCAGTGAACAGGGTAGCCCCATAGCTGAACCCTTACCAAAACAATACCCTGCTGGTTTCTTGTGAGGAAGCCCACTTATTTATAACAGGAAAACAAGAAAGAGCGAGCTCACTCCTCGTGTGGTTTTGAGGAAAGCAAAATTGTCTCCTCTAGTGGGACAATGTCCATAGTTCACACCAGTAAAATCACTGCATGTGACAGACTATGAATGCAGATGACTTGCAGCTATAAACATGTCTGGAAGAGCTCCCTGTAATCTTTGAATAAATTTGCATATATTCTCATTGCTTTGGACTGTTCTATAGGACAGGACAACCATAGCATCATCTTGGATAATTCTACTAGGTTTAAGATAAGACACATAAAAACTATCACAAAAAAATCATATAAAAAACCACCATAAAAATTCATAACTGACTCTTGGGGGAAAAAGGATCCATGCAACATCAGATACAGCTAAGGAAGTTGTAAAATAAACACAAATTAACAAACAGACTGAGGACAATTTGCATATCATGAAGTCCAGATCCAACATCTAACTGAAGTAAACTCCAAGGCTTATACCCTAATTAAGAAGAAAAAAAGGGAGGTTTGCTCTGTTTCTTGTTTAGTATTAGCTACACATACAGTTTCTGGATAAAAGGGGAAAGCTTTGGGCTTTTAACCACACTGCGTCTGAAGGGAACAGGCAGTAGAATGAGCAGAACAAAGCCATCAATCTCATCCTGCCTTTGGGCCACCAGCTGCTGCTGGGCTGCAAAGCCACAGCCATGATGCATACCCTGGTTCTTTAGCTCTAGTTAGTTATAGCCCAATTGTCTCCTTAGACCTCCCTGCAACCGTTTCCTTTGTGTCAATTCTGCATTAATGCAATGCAGTTTTTCCCAGTGTTACTCCTGAAGGCCAGCTGAAACTTCCTGTTATTTCAGGATGCTGCAGCCAGGCTGCTGAGGGGAACAGGTTGGTAAGCACGGTCTACCTTCACTTCATCAACTGCCCCGGTTCCCAAACATTTCTGGATGCAATTACAGGCAACTGAACATCAGTGCATTGAGCCAAGACAGATGCAATGTTCACGCTGTTCTTTTGAAAGACAAGTGGCAGAATTAGCCTTCCCCTGTCATTCGCCCAATCCTGAAATAACACAGCACGGTGGAATGGCACACAGCTGAAGTGTACGCTACAGTCCTGCAACTTCCAATTAAGATATTAGTGGAGTGGGGAGGTTTCTGCATCTTTAAGGCACACCTTTAAAGGACACAGGAAACAGAAGGATGCATAGTATAGCAGGAAGTTAGTAATGTATTCTGCCTTTTTGGTTTTGGTTCAGTTTTGTGATTTTTTTTTTAAAGAAAATATGATCTGGGGTGCCACTAGGCAGCATGTTAGGGGGACAGTCTGACAGCTCCACACGGGGTATCATCCCACTGCTTACTAAAAATCAGTCCATTCTCTTGGTAATCAGAAAACAAGCTCACCTGTTCTCTGCAGAGACAGTGACAGCAGTGCCCATCACAGGGTACCCTTAGCTTTCAGTTCTTGAGCTCACCCTTCTGCAGACCCCTGCCCCAGAAAAAAACATTACCTTAAGAAGCCAGGCACATTCCCTTCTAAAAACATATTTCATTTTGTTCACAAACAAGATTGCTTTTGCATTATTTTAACCTAGTTTCTTCTACACTTACAGAATGCAACTAATAACATCTAAGCTAAGCAATACTGTCCCCCTTATAATTTACTAGTTAGCAATACCTGTCCCTCATCAGAATTGTTAGGGTTTTTTATCATTTGTTTTTTCAGCAGAATAGGCTGTTTCTTGTTACCACAGAACAGCTGAAGAATACGTGATGTGAAGTTGTCTTTTCTTTCAAGATGTAAACTAGTCTGAGGAAAATGTCACTGCAGGATTAAAAATAGTCCTGAATTGCAAAACTAAAGCTAAATAAAAGCTCTGTCCTTCTCTATGGCATACTAGCAATTTTTTTTTTTTTCCATCTGGTACGTATGACAACCATGAAGAAAGAACATCTTTTAACTAGAAATGACACTGAATTGACTCTGGCAGAAGTTAAGACAGAACTCTAGTAAAGTTCAACTCCCTTAAAATCCATACACATATAAAAGATATCTGTCAGCAGAAAGAAAAACAGCTAGCAAAGTCTTTTTTAATCAAATAAATCTTTCCTCCTGCAAGTGTGTCACATGATCAGATAACTGTTCCACTACACTCTGTATGCTTTAAATTAATTCTGAGCCACCAAAACCATTTCACAGAAAATTCTATGATTGCAGAAATGATCACATAGAGACAAACGATGTAAAACATACTCAGTTATTCATAGCAACTGCAGCTGATATATACAGCTTTTGTGCACAGCCTGTTATAACTGAACATGGAAGACTGCAATACCACCTAACATTTTCTTAATAAAATCAACAATTTAGATTTTTTTTTTTTTCCCCCAGGTCACAGGTACACTTGTTATTCATTCTAAATAATAGCATCATATGTAAATTTTATATTATAGATTCAAAATGGAGAGGTTTTTTAAAGCAGAATCTGCAGAGCTTTTTCAGAGCCTGACTCAACCTTCATGTTTTCAGTTCTGCATAGTCATTTTGTTTCTCATTAGCAATTTCATTTCTTGGCTGGCAGAATAATCATCAAATGCATCAAGCATTAGTAGCCAGACCAAGCAAATAATTATTTCTTGGACACGTACAGAGCTTTAGATTATAGCTAGTGTCTACAGAAGTAGTTTTAAACACTTCAGCACTATAAAAAAGAGACTGGTTCCTGATTAAGGCCTCTAAAATTGAGCATCTTCTAGCCACATGGGGCCATATTCATTGTTCATATTCTGCTAGACAATTCCCAATAAAACAGATCTATCATTTGAAGATAACTTTGCTTTTCAATGTTGAATATGCTTCCTTGTCTGCCAGAAAGATAACCACAAGCACTGAGGGTATGTTTATATCGGTGGGAAAACCTGCAGATTAAAGCCAGTAAGTGTCTGAACACAAGGAACCAATCCCATCTTGCACAATCAGTGTGATTGGACTGCCTCCTCATCTTTCTGTTTTGAAATTTCTGTTCCTTCCCCAGTTGGGTTGGGTTTTTTGAGTAATCCTGCAGAGCTAACCTCCAGAAAAAGGTCAGCACTCCAGTGTCACAGGATGGGATCAATCATGAGGAAGGAACAGAGAGATTTAAATACAACTGCATCAACAGTAACAAAAGATAACTTATCAAAATCTTCACTTGCTATTAGGAAAAAAAAAAGTGGGGGAGGGGGGAGCTATTATATCTGAAGATATAAATAGATAATTTCTTCCATTACTGAAAAACTCTCAACATTTGGCTATTTAACATACAAACAGAGAGAGAAACAGTCTAATGACTCTTGGTACCAAGAGCGATCCATATCTTTTATCACAAAATGTTATACAGAAAAGTTCACAAGAGCAGGAAAAAAAACAAGTAGACCTTCCTTGTACATACACTGTACATAAATCAGGTTTTAAAATTAAAACTTGATTTTCTAAGCATAGAAATCCGAATCCAGAGTCCAAGTTTTAACCAGAAGTGACTTTAGCAAATGAATTGTTTAATAATCCTATGCTCCTGAAAAATGCTGCAGGTTTACTGTTTCAGGTCTTCTGCAAATAACAGAGGAAGAACTTATGAGGGAAAAGCAAAAAAGTTAAAGAGGTTAAATAAAAATGCTATACCAAAATATATGGAGATCTAAAGGATTTATTTTGCTTGTGCCAGGCATGTGAAATGCACATTTCACCAGTGCTGAAACAGATGTTCTGAGTTCTCATGTACTCTTGAAGTATAATTTTCTAATTCACCACAGTATCTTATGGAAATGAAATAGCAAGAGTAAGCATTCATTTCCTGAAACTTGAGTTCAAATCCTGATCAGGTCACAAATGAAGTGAAATAGCACAATCCTACAAGGTGATGCATCTCCTGAGCCTTATGTCCAATGACTATTCACTTCAACAGGAGGGGATACACCTACACACCTCCTCAGGTCAGACCTTGTGTTCACAGGGAAAAAAAAGAGAGCTACAAACTTAATGCTCACTGAAAAATCTGTTTGCAACTGCACAACCATCTCCAAAATAGAGCATAACTTCAAATTTCAGATTAGCTGGGACATATGGAAGGCATCAATCAAAATTAGTGTTGTAGAGCACCAGCTCCTATTCTTTTGGAAAGAGATACATGACTGCACTCTGGCTGCCTAGAAAACAAAACCAAAGTATCATCAAGCTGTAGTTAATTTAATTTTGGTGGTTTTCACTTGCTTTTCTTGCTGCTGGCCATTTTGCAAGTGGGTAGACAGACTTCATTTGTTATTTCAACTTTTGTTTTTTTTTTAAACTTATCTATTTATATACACACAGAGATATTCAACACTCGTCAAGAAAGATGGAGTTGTCTAAGTCTTAGGTCCTACATTCCTAAGCAACAGATCAGTCACCAGCAAAACTGAGGAAAAAAAATTCCACAGAATTATTGAAATAATCTCACTTCTTATCTAGATAAACTGTAATTGAGATAAGAGATTAGTATGTTTGCAGTTAGGAAAACATTAGGCTTTGCATCAAGAGCGGCACTACCATAGCTGTTAACAGCTTTTCCTTAAACCCTCATAGTGCCTAAAGGTCTGTCCGCTAATGGGACAGGTCACTTTATGCACAATGTACTAAGCATATCCAGTATGTAGTAACAATGTACTGACACCTGTGGAATGCTTTTCTCTTCCCAAACATAGTCCATTTGCAGTCTACATTTCTGCTGTGATTAAAAACACTCAAATAGTTAAAAACCACAAATGTGAGTACCATATGTAAATATTCAGTCTTCCCCACACAAAGGGAAAAGAGTTACTTCCATATCACTAATTCCTACAGATTACACTCATGCACACTTCTAAACCACAAGTTAAGCAAAATTAAAGCTGGTGGCTTCTGTGTGAGATCAACAGAAAAATGAGAACTACATAAGAGACTGGTTTTGATCAATTTCCCATTCATATCCATGAGAGTTAGTTTCTAACGCGTTAGGCATGTTTACAGCATGTTGTTACATCCTACCTAAATACTGCTTCTGTGTCTGGCACTGATCTTTTCAATTAGCATCTTTTCGGTGAAACTGAACATGCAATTAAAAAACCTGAGCACACTACTAAGCCTTTTTAGACCCATTAACATTTTAATGTTGAATACTTAAAGTGAGTTTAGGGGAAAAGTAAGAAAAATGCAACTAAAAATTGTTGCTTGGGGAAAAAAAAGCAAAAAGAATAGTGGTTTTGTCTGACATAGTAAAGTAATTTTTTTCCTGGATAATTCTTGTGTTAGGCTAATTCCAGAAACAAACTAAAGTTATTGTAAGGAAGGCTTTCTCCAGACGTATTTTTTAAATCTCCAGGCTCAAAAAAAAAGAAAAAAAAAAAATCCCACTAACTAGGCGTTTTCTTGCTTATATAAGCAATGACACCTTCTATTATGACTTTTTCTTTTTTTACATTTCAACTTCATTTCCAGTTATAAAAATAAATTTTTCCCATTCTTTGCATTTTTCTTATTTTAGTCATGTTAAGTTTTTGTTGACTACATTCCCAAGTTAAAAAAAAAACCAACACAAAAAACCCTCTCCTCACATACAAAACATTTAAGTGTTGGAAAACAATCATACAAAAAAATATAAGCATGAAAAATAAAAAATAAAATAAAAAAGCATAATAAATAATAAGCATCATAATAATAAGCATAATAATAAAAGCATGACTCCTCCTATCCTCACACCAGTGTATGAATCAGCAGACACTACCATATTTCATGTGGTGAAATTTTTTTCCTTCCACTAATCTAATGTAGTTTCAGAAAAGTGTATTGTAAAGCAGTACACAAGAGAACGGTTTTAATCATGTCTATCACAATCATGTCCATTTACTTCCTCTTCAAACTGCATTGATCCTCTTGGATGTTCGTTCCCTGGGCTGCTGCTACCCATGTTCACCAGGAACAGCTTCTCCTCACTACAGCAACATGTTCTGGAAAAATACTTCATCTAATTGGGACATGACAAACCAGGTCACATCAGCCCTCCCTAAGGAAACTCTTTGGCCCTGGAGCACCCCAAAAAAACAAGCCCCAGAAGGTCTTGGTCACAGATGAAGCCCTGGCAGCTGTTGCAGGGTGCAAGTGCTGAACGGAAACCACAGCTCCTGAAGATGCTCAGTGCCAGGCTCTGCTTGGAGCATGTAATCCAGAAACAAAGTGCGGAGCACCTGACCTCCACACAGAGCACCCAGAAATCCCTACCTTAGCACCACCTAAATACCAGTCTTTCGATGTTTAAAGCAAAGCACAAGAAGAGCAGCTGCGCTGACATCCCCCTACCTCACGGCATAATTAAGCAGCTTACCATCTTTCAGCATGAGGAGGAGGGACATTTGCTTTCAAGTAAGTCTACCGCTGAAATGGGCTAGGGAATTAAACTGCGTAATTGGAAAACATCACTCCTTATGGACAGTGCTATAGGAACTACAATCACACCAACATACAATGTTTACACTTACTGTAGATGTAAAACAAGAGTCAACTTTCTGTCAATGAGGCTTTGTCAACACACAATTATGCAAAAGCCCAATGTGAAGCAAGAAAAAAATAGTCTAAATGTTGTAAATTTTTCTCCCATAACTGCTATGACATTTTTAATATAGAATAAAATAGAGTTTTTATATGAAGGATTCCTCCAAAAGCCTGATATTGAAGCCATTACCATACAAAGCTTTGTGGTAAATCTCATTAAGTAACAAACGGATTTGATGGCCTACCACCACTGTATAACCTTGTAGTACACAGTGCCAGCACTAACCTTACTGCTATAATAAAACTTGTTTCCCCAAATGCACACCATATTTATTTGTTAAATATATCCTCAGTAACTGTAAAATAAAAATCAAGGAGAAGGAATGAATGGATTTTTTTTTTATTAATTTAATCTAAAGTTGGTTGGGAAATAACTTCTCAAAAATAAGAACTAAATTATTTAGACACGGTTAAAACATAATTTTCTATTTATTTCAGCTACAAGATAAGTTTAAGAGAACATACTGTTCTTCCAATTAAAATTAATCCAGCTTTTTTTATTGCATAAGAAGCATACATATGCATAAAAACAAAAAAAGAACATGAACAAAAAAAGAAACGCACTTTGGAAATTACTAATTCTAGGAGACATAAGAGTTCAAAAATATTAAAACCTTTTTCTCTCTTTATTAGAAATTCTGATAGGAGATAATTACAGGAGTGAGTCCACAGAGATTTTGTTGTTCCTGATTGTGAACTCACATCCCCAGCAGCAATAAACAAGACATACATACATCAGGGACAGACTTTACTTCATAGGTACAAGCCTAGGAGAAACCAGAGGTCATTTATTTCCACCAGCCAGAACGAATACTAAGGACTCATTGCAAGGTAAAGCCAAAACACCTGCTCTACTAAAAGCTAGTAAAAATTTGTGGCAAAATTGGAAGCATGTCAAAGCTAAGAAAAGTTTCTAACCTCGTCTGCTTGCAAAATGGGGCAGGATGGTAAGGGAGGAGGAAGTTTCTGCTGCAGAGACCTGGGGGAAAGCACAGGCTGGGATGACATTACTAAACCTACAACCACCAATTAAACATTGTCTTAAGGCAAAAATTTTACACAATGAGCTTATGCATGCATTACAGTTTGTAGCTAAGTTATCTGCAATAAACTGATAAACACTCATTAACTTCTGAGCATAAGAGACAACTGGCAAGCTATTTCATGCCTCAAAGAATTTACAGCAAAAGAGAGAGAGGTAAACACACAGTGCAGGTGACTTTGTATCTGAAAAATAAAATGAATATTTAAAAATGCCGTTACCTTCCAGCTGTAAAATGGATCAACATAGAGATGTCCCAACAAATGCAGTTTTTAAAACTGATACTGAATCCTCATGTGCTACCAGGCAGAAAAGCAAGCATAATCTTTCAATTAATAACAAACAGCTATTAGTAAAGTACTTTTTAGTAGAAATGAATTTTATAATTAAAGCCTATATGAACATATGAGAACGAGCACCAAATATGTGCTTCACAAGCAGCCCTAACTACAAGGGTCATAAAATAGTATGTGTACAGACAGTTACAGCTTATAAGACTCCATGGGGGGAGGTTAAAAAGAAGATATGAAAATTAAAAATTAATAAGTCTACAGTACAGTTGTTCTGAACAGACGGATTCCCAAAGTCACAACTCCCAAGGCAATCTCTAAGGACAAGGAATTTGGCTCCATAATTATTTCTGAAGCACTTGGGAGTTCTGTAAATTATTTCATCTGCCTCAAAGCAGATTAATAAGGGAAGGAACGCTGCAGGAGGAGTGACCAGAGCCCTCCACCAGCTCCCCGCAACAGAAAGCCAAACATCACTGTATTCTGTGCACACGAAACACTGAACAGGTAGCTCTCAGCAACGTTGAAGGCACAATGTGTCCTTTAATAATTCAATTCCTCCTGAGACTCAGGAACAAGATAAGAGGCTAAAAACAACTTTGAAACAGGATATTCAGAATTGCAGGTGACATCCACGTTCATTAGTACGGACCGTGACACCTACGTGCTCTTCCACCACCAGGTGCTGTAACTGCCCCAATGCCATCATGCAGACAGCCCCAGGCTCTCCAGCTACATGTCAAGCATCGGTGCTTCCATCCTACAGCTCTCCCGGCCAAATACAAAGACACATCTTTCTACTGCCCAGCCCAAAATCCAGTTCCCTCCACACCGGTTTGCATACAAGTTCTTGGAGATCTTTTCCATTAAGAAATCCTGTTCATTTAAAACACTTTTATCCTCAAGATGCTTCTCAACTTCAGGAAATTCAAGTCTTATACAGAAGTTATGAATCTCTTCCCAGACCTGTATTTTCCACTTTCTCTTCATTCTTTAAGTGTTCCCATGAGCCACACAGAGGGGCCACAGCCTTGTAACTTTCCAGGGAAAATAAGACTGTAGGTCTCATCTTTCAAAATCTCTCTGAGATTTTTACACATACTTACAAAAATCAGGAAGCATGTTTCATAACCCTTCTTGCCATACATATGTTGTTAGTTTAGCTTCCATCTACTAAATTTTCTCTTTGGTTTAGTAAGTGATTTATATCACAATATCATCCACAGCAGATCAGTACTTTAAAAAACTAACACGTTCTTCCTTTACGATCAGTTTTTCCCAGAAATATTTAATATCCCTTCTGCTTAGAGCAGCTCTCTAGGTTATGTCTCCTGAGCCCATCACAAGTAAACAATTTTTCACACTGATGTTTTCTTTAGTATGTTGTAATTCAGATTCCACTGGCCCCTTTTCTGTTTTTCTACGGTATCAGTTAAGCTGCTTTTTTTCCACACGTAAACTTTTTTCTTGGCCCAAGGACGAGCAAGTTTCACAGCTTTTGAAGCTGGAAAGAACCATCATATGATCTAGCACCACAATATTCTCATCTGGCAAATTGCATGGGCCATAAAGTTTCGCACGGCAAAGCTTTCAGCTCTGGCAGAATTAGGACATATTTTAGCAATTTTAAAAAGCCGTGTTAATTCTAAATATATGTATAAACCTGTTGGTGTTGGACTTTTTCCTAGTGGTACTATTAAATTTATAGCAGATATGCCTTCTGCTGCTTATAATAACTTTTTAAGATGTCCAAGGGGCTAAGGTCAAATATTGCCCTTAAGGTGATATACAAACATATAATTAAAATATTTTGTATTTTACATGCTATCAACAACTTCTAAGTATATGGGTGAATGCGACAAACTTCAAATCTCTCTCAAATAGGTAAGCAATGAAAGACCTTATTCAATTTCACAGATGAAGCCAGCAAAAAAACAAGGGCTCTAATCCTCCAATTCTGTATCTGAACTACAAGGTCATCCTTTACCTGTTGTGTTCCTCATTCATGCATTAAAACATACCCATCAGCTGAGAATATCTTCAGTTTTATACATGAGCAAGACAAATTAAAAAGGAGGCAAGTGCTGCCATTCTTTGCTTTGACTGACCCCCTATCAGAAGCTGTGGTCAAAGATTGTCTACAAAGGCTTCACCTGGTGGCAGAAAGGGAGGAAAATGACAACCAGCCCTTACAAGTGAGAAATCTTACAACAGCCTCTTCAGATAAAAATGTAAGTAAAGTGACATGTATTATTGCAAAGGGAATTTCTATAAAGGCAGTGAACAGGAACAGAAAGGTAAACCTTTCCTGAAACACTGAATAAAACAAACACTATAAAAATAAAACTTGATAAATCCATAACTTACTAATCAATGAGAAGTTAGTTGAACACATATTTCAGCACAAACATACACACCACCTTCCACACATTTATTTATTTTTAATCCTAAATCCTATAGGGGTCATTAACTCAGCACAAGTGAATCCAGCCTGTGTTACATTTTATATATTTACGCAACCGGATTCTCCAGTCAGCACACTTTTCAGTAGAAAGGTGAGTCCAGCGAAGCAACCCCACGCCAAATTTCCACAAAGTCTTTAGAGGTCTAATTGTTTTGCATACAATGCTCAGCATGTCCCAACTCCTTATTTCATTAAAAATCTAATTTAAGTAGTTTTGACTTAACAGAACACATAATAAGGCACTAACCATATAAAATAGTGTAATTCAATCAAAATGACTGCCAAAGCGACAAAGACTATTAAGTGGCAGCAAAACCCACACATGAGCAATATACAGACTGACTGCACGTCTAATAAAATACTAGTTATCTATTAGAAGTAGCAAGATTAACTTGTTTCAGTAACTGGGTTGCTAAATAAGAGCCTTTATAACTCTCCTGCTATTATTATGCCTGACCTGTCATTCTTTTCAGTCCTCATCAGCACAATTCATCTACTGTCTCGGCCACAGAAAGGGACATTCTTAGAGTAAGAGATACTATTCTGTGCTTATTTTGGGGACTAAAACCAAAACTACTGTCTACAAAAAAAAAACCCAACGTAATTCTGTAATAGATTTTATGAAAGATAAAATACATTTCATTGCTATATCTGTTTTACACCCTATGTCACATATATCTTGTGTCGATTACTGCATAGGCTCTTTTTTTCCTGGAGCAAAAACTTCAGATAAATCTATCATCACATGTTGAGTTTCATAGAGTATTTCAAGAAAATGTTTCCACAGCTATTCCATCTGTTGTACAGCAATATCAACTAATAAGATGGTTTTAATACAATTGGATAAAAGTTGTAAATGACTGAGTAGCCAGTCTCATTTGCTAAAACAGCATAGACACTTATGAACCTAAATCTCTGAAGTGGTTTTCTGTGCCATTTCAATGTTTCTTTTTAATCTTCTGGTCTGGTTTTGCGTCTTCAGAAATCTGGACTAAGATACTTTCAACAGCTAGAGGACTTGGAGTCAGTGCACCACAGAAATCAAAGCAAGCTACACAAAGTACAGACTCACATCAATACTCACCCAATGCTTAGGCTATCTGGATCCAGAGTTTGATCAAAAAAATCTCTTTTTTTTTTTCCAGAGGAAATTAAACTGCAGTGCACTAGCCTGGTACAAACCTTTCTCATCCCATACAGCTTTCAATAAAGATTCCTAGCACAATAATCTGCAAAGTGATCCTTGAATTTACTCCTCACACACACACAAGTTGCATAGAAACGGAGGAGGTAAAATTTGTGAAATACACTTTTATACACAGCAAGTGTTCCTCAGCACACCACTTATCTCAGAAGGAGCTGCAAGCTGTATTTCTGTGATGGAAAATAGCAGCCAGACAAAGACAAGGTAGCAAAGCAAGGTAGCAGCAAGACAAAGAAGAGGTGCTATAGTTTGTCTTATCAGGGAGAAGTAGTACTTAAAAAAAAAAACAAAACAAAAAAAACCCCCAAAACAAAACCCAAGACAGCACTCCAGTTTGAACCTTTATGTTAAAGTGAACTTCTTTCAAGCTTTTCTTGACAAATAAATAAAAACGAGTTTCTGGCCTCTGAGAAGCATGAAATACACTGAACAAAGATTTTACATAGGAAACATACACCGCTTATTTCATGCTCAACGTTTCCTGAGACAAATCTTTCCTCTTTGAGGGCAATGCCTCACCAAACATCTTGTCTCAATTTCTCTCCCACTATTCTACCATGATCCTTCCCACTACCAAGTACGCTGCCACCACCACAGAAATTGTCTTTTCAGGTCACTAGCACACGCTCCTAGCAGTTGAATGAGCCACTTGAACCAAATTGTATGAATGAGCCATGTTCATTTGAATATGTAAGAAAGGGCCTATAGTTGATAACAGTGTTTTTACTCCCTCTTCTTTCTCAGTGGTCATCTTTTGTTCCTCTTCTGCACTCTTCCATCACAACCACTCCTAATTACACCCTCCTAAGAAGTCCTTCTCAACACACTTGGTGGCTTTTTTCCTTTGAATGCTGAAACCTGATTGCACAGGCAGTGCACAAACCCTACGTGAATGCCCGGGCAAGCCCTCCCCAGTAAAGCCAAAAGTTGTATCTCCTGGCTATTGACTGCAGGATCAGGTGCTCTGATACTCAGAGGCCAAGAAGATAGTTTACATTAAGAAAATATTCAGTCTTTAATTTCACTTAAGCTTGAGCAATCAAGCTAATAGCAGAACAAGCCCTGAGCCAAAGGCAGCTAGTAGCTAAGATGATAAACAGGAAAGCTAAATATTGCATGAACAGGGGATTACAGCTTGAGTTAGCATAGGAATTACTCACTGGTGTTCAACCAATTGTGCCACCTGGCGCCAGCCCTACAGTCATTGGGATGCCCTTGGGAAAGAGTCAAAACTTTACCTTGGTCTCTAAATAAAATCTCCCATTCAGCCACAGAGGCACACTGTGAGAATTACGATTGCAGGAATTAAGTACAGAACCTGAAATAAGTAAAATCACTGACAAAAATGAAGTCAGAAAAGTCAAGACACTCCTATGTACCAAGACATCAGCCAAAAAGAAAATATTTTCTTTGTGGTAAGAAACAACTGAAAATGTCTGCATTGTTTCTTCTACTAAATTGAAGCTTATGGTAGAAAATGCTTCTGTGGAAGTAAAATATGGCAGAAACATGACTGGGTAAAGGAATGAAGGTGGGACCTGATTGCCCAGGACTCATTCAGGCTACAAGGTGGAAAAAATCCTCCTCCACACTAACAAGCCCGTCAGTCCTCCACTCCTGAAAGCCCTGCTTCTCCTCAAGACACCCATAAGAGCTTGGAAATTCCCCTAATTGCCCTTTTTTAAGGTTTCATTTTTAGCTACAGCAGACTAAAGGCTAGCTACTACCAGAAGGCACAGCCCTGACTGTCTAACCTTGACACATCCCTTCAACGGCCACTTCAGCTCCTCTCTCCCCCCAGTAATAATTTGATTCAAGGACACTAAAAGATTTTTATATTTTGGTAAAGTATGTTTTCTGCCAATTTATCATAGGTCAGATAAGCAGCAAAGCTGCCAAATGAGAAGCAGAAGGAGCATGCAGGAAGGAGAAGGACTCAGGGGAGTGGTAAGAATACCTACCCTTTCACCAGCTCATAGCCGGCACATCAGGTAGATTGTCACGCAGATCCATACCCCATTTCAAAACATGAATAGGTGGAGTGGAGAGTCATGCCAAAAATTCTATAAGCCTCACCTATATAACTTTGAATAATTCAAAACAGCTGTTGCAACTGGTTCTGAAGACCACTGTAGATTCTTCAAGGGTAAACAGCATCATCCCATACACCATACAGCCAAAAGCACATAGGGGCTTTTGAGTACAGCCACAATGAAGCAACCACTAACAATTAATGAATTCCAATGCCTATGGACAAGATGTCATTAACAGTTCTTAAAGAATTTAAACAATAAATTCCCTAACACGGTGTAAAACTTTCAGCAACTTACACAAAATTAAAAACTTTCTCAGGAGATATCTGAAACTAATTGTGTCATTGCATACTCCATTAGCTAGAAGTTACCCATATTTTAATCGCTTATGTTTTCCCTCGTAGCGCTAATTTTTATTTTGTACTTGCACAATTACAATTCACCCTAAGAAAATGAATACTAAAGATAATCCAATTCACAAACTTATTTTCATGGCTTTATCATTTACCACAAGCAAAGAATATTCATGCAGAACATTCATGCAAAATATATTAATATTTTAAAACATTAATGTTATGGGCTGCGCTATGCAGAAAAGAAATACAGTATCAGGTATGGATTGCAGATACATAGTAAAGCCTAAATTCAGAAGAATTTACAAGATGACTACAACTTAAATTGTCTTGTCAAGCTGTGACTGACAAGAATTTTTGATATAATACCTTTCAAATTACAGAGAGTGTAAGCATGGAAATTGTAAACACAAAATCACAACACAGTAAGACCTTTAGGGACTTTTAAAGTATGGCTAAACTTAAATTTTCGTTTTCCATAATTGACAGACGCAGCAATAAACACTTGACCTGGGAGAATTTATTTTTAACAATGCCTCTCCCTTTTCTATTTCTTCTGTTATTAACAGGGGCAAAGCCTGGTTGGCAGCAGAAAGCATTAACAGCAGCCTTGAAATGGCAAGGCAAGGGAGGAAGGGAAGAAGGGGGTGGGCAAGGACCCACACCTTGCCTAAAGCAAGGCCAGAGCATCCAAAGCAGTAAGGAGGCATGGAGCGAGGACTGAAAGAAATACTGCGCAATGGGAAGGAGAGGGTTTACAGCAAACAGAACCTGAATTATACTCCCAAAACAAATCTCCAAGAGAAAGAAACAGTCAGTCGAGGAAAACACCTACCAAGGGATATTCCTAACAGCAAACAGGAATCTCCTAAAGGGTGCTGTGAGAGAGGCAAACCAAATCAATGGGCAGGCCAGGACAACTTAATATGAATGCTATCCTGAATGCCAGAGCTTCCTCCTTCACCACCTTCAGCCTAACTCTGAGCAGAAAGAAAGGGAGATGGAGTCTGTAAGTGTAATTTGTACCACAGGCTTTATTCCTCTAGACAAGAAAGTTCAGGGCCTTCTCTGGAGAATATACTGCAGGATACCACAATCAATAGTCTATTCACTCTCTCATGCAGAAGATTCTCCTGCAGCATGGGACAGCAGCCTGGAAGTCACTTCTCCTATGGCTCCAGCTGGCACGAGGACAGAAAAAAGCATTTCTATACTGCTCTTTGTAAGGTTGCTTCAACATTCACTATCACAGTAAGAAGACATGGGGGAGGGAGAGTATCTTCTTAGGAAAATGCTTTTTTTAGGCTATTAGTCATTCAGCTACAAATAGAAACATTTCTGGTGGTGGTGGTGTGCGATTTCTCAGGTCTTGGGAAACATTCTCACACATCTACATGGAACCTGAAATTCTGATAGCTCATGACTCACATACAATTTTGTTTCACATTCTTTGCCCTTACTTGACACAAAATCAGATATATTAAGAGAGGAGAGCACTGCAGTTGCACTCCTAACTGATTAGTCAGAAATGCTACGTCAAGTTATTGCATATAATTCCCAGGATTATCCTACCTTGGAAGCACAAAAACATACCCACTCCTAATAGTCACAGTGTTTTCACACTGTGATTACCACTAATCAGATATAATTTGTTTATATTCCTCTACTTCCTATGAGGTTATGCATCTTGAAAACTACTGGAAATCTGTCCAGAACTCTGACTGTCACTGAAGGGACACAAAATACACCATACTTCTCACATCTTAAAAATGTTATTGCCAACAAACTCATGGCACCAAGTCATGCTGACCAACTTTAATTCACCTATGTGGTAAGTCTAAGAATTATTTTTTTATATGTAAGTTTAAGGAATTTTAAAACCCTTGTTATTCCAGTCTATTAACATTCATGGAAATACAAGAGTCTACAAAAGAAAAAAACCAGTTTTTTATATAAGCAAACTATAAAATGGGGATATTGTTTTATATCTAAAATATATAGCTATAATACTTAACAATCTTCATTGATGAGAACTGATAGAAAATTAACAGTCAAAGAATGTACCATCAAATATTAGTTTTCCACATTCCAGTATTCCTGTAGAACAAAATACAACTACACCAGGAATACCTAGAGCAACAAAATGTATGTTTTCAAGAAGCTAGCATAGTTTTAAAGCTACCTCTATATCAGCCAGCAACAGAAGTATTTTTCAGACATAAAAGAAGAGATAGTATAGATTTTACAGCCTCATGCATTACTGGAAGTCTCATATATGCTAAACTTCTATCCATGTAAGGAAAGAGCATCCCTTAGCTCACACCTCCTAGTCACCTAGCAGAGCTGGAAGCAGCAGAACTCAAGCACTGCGCTAATGGAGATGCTCTCTTTGGCATTTAAGGAAGCATCTTAGGTTTGCTGGTGAATGACAGCACCTTCATGAAGAAATCCTCATTGCTACAGAGCCAAAATAATGAGCACCTCTCCTCTCTCGACCTCCCAGTTTTGGGGTGAAAGAGGTACGCTTAGAGGGTTAAGGGCTAGCTGTCCTCAGGCACATCTGCAGTAGTCCAAGCCAGGGTCACAGTGGTATGAAGGATCACACAATCACAACCATCCCCCTTGTCACTATCTTTCTGAATCAAACCCTGCTTCTCTCTACTTAAAATATTCCACACCGTGGTTATAACTTAATGGTACTTTTGTACTTTCAGGATGCCATTAACCTAGGCACTCCATACCTTAACAATGGCATGCCAACTTTCATGATGATGATAAAAATATAATGTAGTAATAATAATAATAATAATAAAATAAACCAGCAGCTAATTTAAGAGTGTGTCTGTGCTGAAGGCACAGTACTGAATCCACAGTCCTGAATGTAAAGGTGTGTCTATTTGGCTGTTTTTAAACCAGGTGAAGTAGAGCAAGGAGCACTTACCTGGTTTTAGCACTTTGCCCAACTATTTACCAAATTCTTGATTGTATTTCCCATACTGCAGTAGTGTCTGCTGCCATGGCTAGCTTACCAACAGTCCTAACTTAAATGTTTTTCCTCTCTCTAGATATGTTTACAAAAGTTGCAGTCATACAAAACATATCCATACTTCCTCTTATTCCATTAACCGAGTCTGAACCTCTGACCTTACCCAAACAAGAAACACTTAGGTCTTTTATTCCACAGGCTATATATAATGTTGTACATTAGCCTATTTCCAAATGTTATACCACTTATGCCTTTAATGGAAAGAGACACTTAAGAAAAGTGAATGAGAATAGGTAGTGTTACCTCTTTTTCCTACTTTCTGTGAGACACAGACCCTAGAAAGTTTGTTTACTTGTTCCCAAGCATTAACCAGGACTTAAGTTTCCTTGCAGTGGATTCTTGTAAATACAACCCATGAGAAATGTTCTGTAAAAAGCAAACAAACACCAAAGGCATAATTGACTTTTACCCTCATTTTGACTCCTATTCTGTAACAGACTGGGTATATTTTCAATTCAAAATCTGAATGTCAAACCAAGCAGTGCCATCACTACCATGTACCTTGCAGTAAACTCAATCAGCGGGGATTAATGGCCGATAGAATATCGAATACACAGAGGAAGAGAACTGCCAAGCACCAAGATGCCACCTCTGCATTCACTTATCAGACAAAGAACATCTTTAAAAGCCATGTAAAGATTTAACAAGCTGAGCAAACTAAGCAACACCACCAGATACAATGGACAGCCTGATAAATCAGCATGTGCAAGCAAACTTTGCAATGTTAATTTGTCCTATGCTAAAAGTCAGTACTGGTTTAGGATTATTTTGTTAAATTGACAAATAACTGGCTATATCCAGATTTTAACAGAACATCTGATCAACTACATAAAAGCAAATTCTA
The DNA here is from genome assembly GCF_900496995.4 of Aquila chrysaetos chrysaetos. Taxonomy (NCBI): domain Eukaryota; kingdom Metazoa; phylum Chordata; class Aves; order Accipitriformes; family Accipitridae; genus Aquila; species Aquila chrysaetos. The sequence goes on along the minus strand of NC_044016.1, from coordinate 25,669,736 downwards.
ATAAACCATAGAATTAAAAATAAAGTAATATTAAAAATAGTACCAATTAATGGCAGAAAAAGAGGTCAAATAAGTCTTTTCCTTTAAACTTAAAATTTTGTGTAAAGTTGAAAATATCAATATTTTCTGACCTATTCTGATATCATCTATAATCTCATGTAACATTAACAGCAGAACTCTAAACATATAAGCAACTCCAGTGTTTGCAGTACTTTGCTTTTTTAAGGAAATTTAAAAAATTCAATCATCAAACTCACTTGACTATACTAAGTGCAAGCCTGGCTTCTGACCCTGGAATAAATACTATAATCAAGAATAAGATGATTAATCACCTGGATGAATAAAATCTACAAGGATACAGCAAGCACAGCTCCCATGAAAGGACAGCCTACTTTTCTAACTTGCCCGAGTTCTACTGAGGGTGTCACCACACATATCAATAAAGGGGACCCACTGAATATAACACAATTGTGGAAAGGTTAAATTAAGCTAAATTGCCAGGGACTGGAAGAAAGGTCATTTCATGGCCCGATGGCCAGGTAAAGGACAGAGAAGAAGAAAAAATAAGGCATAATAGTAACTTTCCAGAACAGACAGAGATGATAGAAGCCTCTGGGGATCACTGGCAATTAGCTTTATACACCATCTTTACTGATGCCCAGCAGAATGGCAAATCGAGTGAAATCCCTTAAGTTTGTAAATGAAACAGCTTTCTTTACCCCCTCAATTCTGCTACATAAATCTGTACCAATCTGTACTGCCACTGACCCCACATTAAAGAGGTATTAAAGCATGGAAGAAGCCATACAGAAAATTTTTAGTTAATGAGAGGAAGAATCTTTTCTGTTGCTTTCCCCAGTAAGTTGTTGGAAGATGATGCTGGCCATTCAACTCGTGAGACTTCCATAAAAGTACAAACAGCATATTTTCAGCAAGGCACTGACCCTAACACTACAGATACTCTTTTGCAAAGAAGATACCATCATGCAACACAATGTCATGTGTTCTCTCAAGACACTGCTTCCACAGAAATACACACTGTCAACAAACACTTCTTTATCAAAATTTATATTTCCAAGCAAATCTTTACTACGTATCCTACTTCAGGACAGTATTCTTTTTAATTGCTAATGGAATATAATTCAAAACAGCTACCCTATCTCATTAATTCAGCTATAGCAGAATATTTTAGCCCAACCTATAAAAAACAACATGAACCTATTCATTAGAAAATACAGGATTATCTCTGAAGTAAGAAGAAATCACAAAAGGGGAGGCAGTTACCAAAATCTGCCATTTGGTCTACATACAACATAGACCTAGTAAAGCTGACCAAAAATTTTAATTTCACTATACAAATAATACCAACAGCCCAGTGTATTGGGTTTGCATGGCAAGGTTTTGGTAGCCAGGGGGGTTACACGGGTGGCTTCTGTAAGAAGCTGCTGGAAGCTTCCCCTATGTCCAACAGAGCCACTGGCAGGCGGCTCCAAGACAGACCCGTCGCCAGCCAAGGCCGAGCCTATCAGCAATAGTGGTAGCACCTCTGGGATAACTGATTTAAGAAGGAAAAAAAGTTGCAGGACAGAGACAGAAACGGCAGCCAGAGAGCGGAGTGAGAACATGTAAGAGAAACAACCCTGCAGACACCAAGGTCAGTGAAAAAGGAGGGGGAGGAGGTGCTCCAGGTGCTGGAGCAGAGATTCCCCTGCAGCCCGTGGGGAAGACCATGGTGAGGCAGGCTGTCCCCCTACAGCCCAGGGAGGTCCACAGTGGAGCAGATATCCACCTGCAGCCCATGGAGGACCCCACGCCGGAGCAGGTGGGTGCCCAAAGGAGGCTGTGACCCCGTGGGAAGCCCGCGCTGGAGCAGGCTCCTGGCAGGACCTGCGGATCTGTGGAGAGAGGAGACCACAGAGCAGGTTTTCTGGCAGGACTTGTGACCCCGTGGGGGACCCACACTGGAGCAGTCTGTCTGAAGGACTGCACACTGTGGAAGGGACCCATGCTGGAACAGTTCATGAAGAACTGCAGCCCATGGGAAGGACCCACATTGGAGAAGTTCGTGGAGGACTGTCTCCCATGAGAGGGACCCCAGGCTGGAACAGGGGAAGAGTGTGAGGAGTCCGGCCCCTGAAGAGGATGAAGCGGCAGAGACAACGTGTAATGAACTGACCATAACCCCCACTCCCCGTCCCCCTGCGCCGCTGGGGGGGGGTGTGTAGGTAGAGAATCCAGGAGTGAAGCTATGCCCAGGAAGAAGGGAGGGGTGGAGGGAAGGTGTTTTGAGATTTATTTCTTATTACCCTACTATGGTTGATTGGCAATAAATTAAGTTAATTTTCCCCAAGTTGAGTCTGTTTTGCCCATGATGGTAATTGGTTGAGTGATCTCTCCCTATCCTTATCTCGACCCACAAGCCCTTTGTTATATTTTCTCTCCCTTGTCCAGCTGACAGGTGGGGGAGTGATAGAACAGCTTTGGTGGGCACCTGATATCCAGCCAGGGTCAACCCACCACACCCAGTAAGCTAAGGAAGAGATGTTAGTCTTTCTACTGATAAATGCACTAACTATATATACATATAAACACTTCAGTATTTTAAATCCAAAATAATATTCACTTTAATTGAGATAAAACTAAGCACAACCACTGCACTAGCCAAGCTTTCCTCTCTGAACCAAAGCAGCAAACTCTGCCCCCAACAGCCATTCTTACCCTGCTTGGCCACTTCAGACCCTCGCTGTTAAGGACTCAGCCAAGGTCACAGAGTAAGTCAGCACTACAGCAAGTCTGTGACCCCAAATCTTGGTGAGACCATGCTGCTTCTCAGCAGGCAGTCCAGAAATAAGATATTCTGCACATCTTTACCCATCTTCTGGCTCACCCAGCCAAAAGCTGCATCCAACAACATTTACTACTACAAGCTGGGAGACAAAAGTATAGACTTACACTTCACAGTATAAAGCCTCAAACATTAATTTTATAGAATAAGATTGCTAAAATGCTAAATCAATGTCGAGCACAAGACCTTTTTTTTTTTTTTTTTTTTTTTTTTATTTGTGTTCCTGTACTGCCACCTAAAGATCAGAGTGAAAAACGGGAACAGTAGAAGACAATGTGACTTAATCTGTAGTCCTGGAAATGAACAGTAATGGTTTTTCTGACACCTGGCTTTGAACAAAGATGACACTGTGTATTAAATGAAAACCAGATTCACGAAACAGTTTGATTCCACATCCCACTTCAGCAGTACTTCACCGTTTTTCTAATTTCCATACATTAAAAAAAAGAGATCTATGTACAGATATATGGTATCACTAAGTTAACAAAGTCTGTTGAATAAGAAGCATCTGCCTTTAATTAGATGAATAAGAAGGAAGTCAGCTTGCACAGTCTTGGTCTATAAACTGTCTAGCCACAGTACATTTTGCAACGGAAGCTAGATTGGTCGAAAATTATTTTTAACTTCCTTATTTGACTTTTTTAGTTTAGCTGATATCACTATTTAGAAAAAAGACAAGCTTTCACAAATGCATAACCTTTCATGATCTATCAGTTGGTAACATCACTATCTCTCCCAGCAGACCTTGCCTGGTTACACTTCTATATCCAAACACTTCAGATTCATTTTCATTCCACCTGTTGCTGCACTTAGCCTGTCTTCTGAAGTCTGCAGCCTCTCACGACTTAAAGTTGAAAAGGTACAGGCAGTCGCTACCCCAAAGGACTCTGATGTCACGAGTCAGACTTCACAGATATATTAGCTAAAAATCTTTTTTGGTTGTTTTTGCCTTCAGTTTGGTTTGGTTTTTTTTAATATGCTGAGGTTAGATGCAAGTGTGACCTGGAACACTGTCAAATTTTCTCTGTGAAAATTAAAATCACATTATCATTTCTTTAAACAGAAGCTGAGATGCCTTGGAAGGACATGAAGCAAAACACTGGGAATGTTTCAATAAACAAAACATCAAATACTTCCAAAAAGAAAAACAAAAAGGCAAAGGCTAGCAGTACTGAATTGTCTCTCTTCAAGTTTTGGTAATTATACATGGTTTTGGGCTACCTACCAATATGCTTCAGGTATTAACATACAGATCTCCTACAAACAGGTCTATCACAATCTGTCCTGCTGGAAAACTGGTAAAGGGTAGGAAACAGTTTTGGTTTTGCTGTTTTTGGGGTTTTTTTTAAAACAAACACAGAAAGCTACTGCGGGTTTGTCAGTTCTTACTTGTAAGGATTTGGGGGACGAAGGCAGGCATTTACTCAGCACGCGTCTCAAAACCGCATGCTCCTTACACAGGATAAACTCGCTCAGGGGATAGTGAACTCAACCACCTCACGCAGCCTCTTTCAGGAAGGCCGGTGCCTAACCGGCTGTCGTCACCCCTACGAGGGCCCAGGGCAGAGCGTCACGCTCACAGTCACACGCATGGTTTCCTTGCGGGACTACAGCGGATGAGAACTTCATCCTCATCACAACAGGCAATTCTGAGCAGGACGGCGGCAGTCACACAGGGCTCGCCACGGCCCCTTACCCCACCACCGCCGCCGGCCAGGTCAGGCCTTCGCCCCCAGAAGCGACAGGCCACCCGGCGGCGTCGTGCCGCTCCCGCCCCCGCCCGCCTGAGGAAGGCCTCGGAGCGGAAGCTGGCGCCACCGGCCAGCCCGGCGCGATAAAGGGCGCCGAGCACCGGCACAGCACCCAGCCACCTCCGGCGCTGCCGCCTCCTGCCGCCCACAGCGGGCAGCTGGCCCAGGAAATCTCGGCCCGAGCTCCCCGCGCCCGGGAGAGACGCCCTGCCAGAAAAGCCTTTAAAAAAAAGCCCTCACTAAGAAGAACGGCAGGAAGCGGCAAGCCGCGCACCTCAGTCCGTCCGCCCCCGCAGCACACGGCCGCCGACACCCGGCAAAGTCACCCCCCGCCCCAGGAGAGAGGCACCCCCGCTCCTCCGCGACCCCAGGCCGGCGGCGCGGCGCGGCTCCGCCTCAGCGGAAGGGGCGGCGCTGGCCGGGCGGGAGCGGCGGCTGCGGCGTCCCCCCGCCCGCCGGTACCTGCGCAGGCAGCGCTCGCACACGCCGCCCAGCTGCTCCTTGGTGACGACGTAGGCGAAGGGCTCGGCGCGGTAGAGCAGCTCGCCGGGCCGCACCCGCCGGCGGGAGCGGAGGCCGCTGCCTTTCCCCGGGCTAGCGAACCGCTCCAGGGCTGCCGGCTCCATCCGCCCGCACGCGCCGCCACAGAGAGAGCGCGGGGCCGCCCCGCCCGCGGCCACGTGACGCGGCGCAGCCGCCGCCATCTTAGCTGTGGGCCAGGTCCGTGGCAGGAGGTGGCTTGCCTTGTTCCTCAGGGGTAGAGCGGACGTTTTCAGTTTTCCTGCCCGAAGCCAGATCTCTCACCTGTACGGAGAGGCCACGGGGCAGAGGGTAGCCTTTTGCCTGAAGGGGGGGGGCGGGGGTTTAATAATACATTTCCATTAACCCAGCACCCTGTGATGCTGACCGAAGTGGTTATTGGTGTTTCTATGGCCAATTACAAATAGGGAGTATGTTGGATTTTTTTCAGTTACTTTGTAACTTTGTGGCTTCGTTGGTTTGGTTTTAAATGGAATGAGGCAGGGAGAAGATGCCTCATCATAAATATTGTTAACCACGAGACTGGGGACACTTCTGATACACAGCAGCTGCTGCAGTCCAGCCTCAGAAGAAACCTGAAGTGAGAGGAAGTTCCAGCTGCCACATTAGCCTTGTCCAGCACCATTACTACTTCATTTCCATACTGACCCAGCCTCAACACTGACATGGAAAAAATTCCATATGAAAATGAAAGTGGCATGAGGACACGTGGAGGTTGCATCCTTCAGGGGACCACAAGAAACCAGAAAGCCCCTCAAGCCGGGCAGCTGATGCACATGAACGCAGCAAGTCCACTGCATCCTTCAATGTACCACAAAGGGAAAATCATACTCATTTTGTACTGTAACCCAAGGGTTTGTCAGCGACTTTTCTTCACTGATGCAACATTGAAACTAGCGTAGAGAAGTCAGATCTCAGGCAAGGGCTTCATCATATGTAAATCTGTTCATTGCAGAAGATGATACACCTTTCAGTTCATTATCTTGATCAAAATATTAAACAGTTTGGTTCACAAAGGAAGAGATACAGTAATGATTCTGTCAAAAAACATCCCAAAACAGGACATTTTACTTATGAGCTAGCATCTGAACATATTTCTGGATCTCGCTGAATACAGAGAGGTATGGCTGGGCCAGGAGCTGCTTGGCACCCAAGCTCTGGCACTGTGTATCACTGGGAACGTGCCCCATACACCAGCTGCTTTTTGTCAGAGCCATCAGTTAGAGGCACCAGATAAATGGCAGGGGAAAAGCAAAACACTTGCACGATTAACTAAGAGTACCACTCTGAAATGGTGATGCTCAAAGTCCATGAGATGGTAGGTGTTTTCTATATGGGTCTACGTAGCTTTCATTCATTTATGAGTTTACACACGTGATGCAGGCTAAATGTCATAAACTGCAGATAGACTTAGTCTGGTTTTCCGTATTATGCCTTTAGAGGGAGTTAGGGCTGGTGTTTTGGAAAGGAGTGTTGAATCGTCCTCTCAAAGAACACTGAGAGACAGACCTAACAGTTCTGCAAAACAGCTTTTCATTTCTAAAACATACTCAGTTTTGTTCTCAGTAATCATTATTTCAGTCTGCAACTGTTTTCATCCAGGTTGCAACAGGGTAATCAGAAATGGCAATATGCATATCCAGAATACTGCTCTTGGGAAGAACCAAGGTACATCAAGCCACAAGATTCCCACAGGAAAATGTATTTTGACATTCACTTCAATGCTGCAGTGACATAATTCATTACCAAAAGAAGTGACAGCAATCTGGCTGTCAGCCAAATAGTTACACACATTACTATGCATATCTTTAGTTCTCCTAGCAAATTTTTTAAAAGTGTTCAATTACAGTGATATTGTGAGGTACTGAAGAATTATCCTTAACAGTTATTAAAATATTAAACAACTACTTCTGTATTTGGCTTGTATGCTTTACTCCTTCACCTATTCAATCTTCTGCATTTCCCTGTCTACGCTGTTTTATTCAGTTTCTAAGCAGGCATTGCCCAAAACCTATAACATAAACAAACCCAGTAATAACAGAAGTTAATGTCTATCTCTTGGGTGGATAAACTTAAGAGATGAATGGTCAAACAATATAAAAAAAGCATCAACTTAAAGTCCTACCCATGACCTGAAAAAAGTGCACTCAGGGAAGAGCTAATACAAATATACAATACCACATGTAGCTTTCATAATTTTCTCAGTTTTGCAAGTCAGGTTTTCTCCCTCACATGTCCTGTAACACAACAAAATCTCACAAAGTACAAAAATGTGTCTGAGGGAACTACAGTCTTCTTTCACACATGCACACATACAAAAAAAAAAATCACAACCTTAGAGCGCCCAGCTACTTTAGCAAAACCCCAAGTATGAGTGCCTGAAAAAAGGGGCTTTCATCAGCTTGACATTAAGTTATACAGTAAAATAACCCACAGAAGACCAAGAACAACTTTTGGCTGACATTGCGTTTCAGCTGATAGGGGAACATAATTCGAGTAATAGAGGATTTCTAGTGAAGCTTTTAAACACAGCATAAACGTTTTCACTGATGCAGTGTTGGATATTTCAACGTTTGTAAGAAGAGCCTGGAAAGCTGATTCTGGATATCTATATCAACAGTTTATAGACTGGTCTGCCTAGGAGGGCCACTCAACACAGTCTTTGAGCAATGGCGATCAACTGAACACCCAACTAAGATGTTTTTGGAAAAGTCAGTCTGAATTTTCTAAAAAGCATAATGATATTATGGCTATATATATTCCAACAAGTAGTCATTAGCCCTTGACTATATTTAGTTGAATTATCCCTGTTATTGGTATGGGGGTTTTATATGACCAAGTCATCCACTGACCTAGACAGGTCAGACTTCCCAACAGCTATTTGAAATGCATGACACATTCTGGACAGAAGCAGCTGTCAGGGGATGTAATGGAGGCACCTTTGTGGGAAATACCACTTAATTGTAGCTGATGCTGCTGAGTTAGTCATGCTTCCTTACTGCCAGTAGATGAGACACTGTAGTGGAAGTTTAGCTCTATCTCAAGATGGCATGTTTTACAACATAAATTTACAGAAAGAATTGCAGTAATGAAATAATCCAGATTTTGCTCTTTAGTCATAAACGTGCAATACCCATTCCAACCAACACGGCACAAAACTGATTTTTTCTGGGAGCAAAATATGGCTCAACACAAAAAATGTTAAATTCTGGGTTAGTACAAAGTCTATGTCACTAATGGCATAGAATAGCTATCAAATAATTAGTAGAAAGCTTCTAAGCACAGCTAGATCTTTTATGAACACATAGGAATGAATCGCTTGATGAGGTCACTTCATTTCCAATGCTGGTGTGCTAGTTAAAAATTGATTCTAAAATGTAAAATAAAAAAAAACTCACTAGAGAAGTGAGTTTTTTTTAACCCTTAATTTTAAGCACAAATTAATAATAAATTTCACTCACAGTTACATAGATTTTACCTGTTGATTTTTTTACTACAAACTTTACAAAAACTTTCCACTTTTTTTTCTTTTTTTCTACTGATAGGACAAGGGGTAATGGCTTTAAACTGAAAAAGGGTATATTTAGATTAGATATTAGGAAGAAATTCTTTACTGTGAGGGTGGTGAGGCACTGGAAGAGGTTGCCCAGAGAGGTTGTGGATGCCCCATCCCTGGAAGTGTTCAAGGCCAGGTTGGATGGGGCTTTGAGCAACCTGGTCTAGTGGAAGGTGTCCCTGCCCATGGCAGGGGGGTTGGAACTAGATGATCTTTAAGGTCCCTTCCAACCCAAACTACTCTATGATTCTATGATTTTATTTGAGTCTTCCCTGCCTCAAACACATTAATTTCTTTCAGATGGCAGAAACAAGCTTCTGAAATTCATCAGCATAATTTCTTAGTTGTTTGTCAATTCGGTGTCTTATTAATGGGATCAACTACATCAAGTGTTAAAGTCTTGCTTACATTATGAGTAACTGACTGTTCCATTTGGTGTATCTTAACTACCCCTAATTTCCCTTGGGCTTTGTACGCTTGTTGTGTGTTGTGTTCTATCAGCTGGGGACAGCCAGTGTGTCTATTTTTAGCAGTGACATGTTAAACAGCATACACAAGGAAAGACGCAGCAACTATTGAGCAAGGATGCAATGTGAGTGCATAAACATCTCCTACTGACTTGTGTCCTTTCTGGAAATGTTACTTGTTATTTCCATTTTCTCAGTGTTCACAGAAGAAAGGTACAGCTTTGCCAATTAAAGGCTTGCAAAGCTTAGATGGAGTTTTCAATCCACAGCCCCACAGATTGCATTTAGCCTGCCAGAACAACTAATTCAACACGTTTCTCAGGTTCTTCCTATCACACACATCTTAAACTACAACACACAATCTGTTTCTCGAGTTTTATGTTGATATTTCTATCAACATTATCATTATTACCCGCAAGGCTAAACTGTAATTAAAATATCCATGCTGAACAAGCCTAGGAGCCAGTATATACACATTCCACCTTAACAACCCCTTATCACATCATCTACCATGTTAATTAGAACAATGTCACAAACCCTTCCTTCTTCTGGATCAAAAGCAAACTATAGAATCCAACTTGACTGATCTCCTAATTCCAAGTGGCAAAATTTCTCATTAACTGGGCATCATAAGGACCAAGTTTCTTTCTATTTGTGTTCACTATAATTTTAATATAGTTAAATAGTAAAACTTTAGGCAATTGCCATCACAGTCACATAATTTTCTTTTACAGGCAGATGGATGGCACAAATGATGAGGGCCATTAGAAAAGACCTAGCACCTCTGAAGTTACAATCAATATACCAACTATGCTACATTGGTGCTTTAATATAGCATGCCAAAAGCCATTTTCTTGGCAACTCCTCTAAGAAACAGTATTTGAAGACTGGGAACAATACTTAAGAATTATACTTGATAAATATATTATGTGGGGTTCATGTTTTACATGTTCATGAATTAAATTGGTCTTGGGGGGGGAGGGAGAGAAAGAAGAAAGGAAAAAAAAAAAAAAAGAAACCACAACCCCACGGCCTGGAAATAATTGAAGGAATATGCTATACTGCAGACCTTCTACTAAGTATGTTGTATGCATGTTGTAACCTTCATCTCATCCAAGATCACAAAGACAGGAAAACACGGGAAGAAATCAATCTGCCCAAAAGCTTACAGCTAATTAATTTAATTTTTAAAATCTATTATTTTGTATCTTATATATAAATATTGTCATAACACAAAACTATGTAAAAAAAAACGTGAATTGTGCAACACTTTCAAATGTTGGTGCTAGTTTCAAAATACTTATTATTACTTACTGTATCTGGCACAGTAACTCTATTGCAAATTAACGCACTTTCAGAAATAGGAAACTTTGCTATCCCACCATGATAGAAAAGCAGTTCCTGTAAATCTTTTGGTCTCAAAGTTAGCATGAAGATCTTCTGAGAAGGTCTAGCATTTTAAATTTTGAGTGAATTTGCAGTTTTGTTTCATCTTTGAATAGCATTTTTGAGGGTAATTAAACTGTAAATATTAACCTAAATTTATATACTGTTTTCCTAGTTGCAAGTTCTGTCTTTGCATTTACATGAATCAAAAATAAGTGAAGAGATGTTGGGTCCATTCTCCATCAACATATCGAGGGATATAGCAAAGGCAGATATGCAAAGGAAAGGAACACAAGTAGTACAGGGTTGGTGAAAAATCATAACAAAAATGCATGAGAAGCCTTTATATACAATTTAAAATTTCAGTGAAAGTTTGCATTCAACACTATCCTACAGAAGCTGTAAACCTGCAACAGTAGGAAGTACTGAGTGGATAGCATCAATTAATCAAATCCATAGACTTATTTCAATTTCACTCCCTCCTATTTATTTACGTGCATCAGTAATTTTCACTTTTTTTTCCATCTCTTCCATCAATACCAAAACCATTTTTACAATGACAGCCATTGTTCTCTTTATTTCACATTTGTGATCAGGGCTAAACATATTGCTTAGACTTAATGGCAGAGTCCTGGTTAGCATTAAATCTCCTCATTTCAAGTCCCCAGTTACAAAATATTCCTTTCACTTACACACTCCTGCTGTTACCTTGGGAGTCTCTGCATTGGCTCAGCAAATGCTGTTTTCCAACAGCATCAAAAAAAAATTCACAGCACGTAATTTTTTTTTTCAGTTCATGTTTGAAATGTTATCAGCAACAGAGTTAAAATATAGATAGTGGTGGTCTTATATTTTATGCATTGAATACTTCTCCTGGTATGTTGATATAAGACATCTTGCTGCAACAAGAGCAAGGTATTTGATTCAAGGTAGTAGTGGTGGTGGGGAGTGATCAGCCCAGGAGACACTGCATTCTTGTAGACCAGTAGATAAGACAGTTACCATCTACTGAGACTGAAAAAAGGTGAAATTGCTTCTGTTAATGCAAGTTTGCCATTCATGGTCAATCTATAACGCAAATTATCTGAAACAGTAAGGGATGTAAACAGAAAGCAAGCCTCAAATCTTCACGACCTACACCAGAACACCGGTAATGCTCTGAGACAGACTGCAAATTAAACCTCAGCCTTTCCAGTAGTTTCATCATAACATTGCAAAGTCTTATCAGCAGCTTAAACAGGTAACTGCAGCCTAGCTAGCAGAGTGAACTGAGGCTGCTTGAAGTCAGCTTTTTTTCTGCAGCCGGACCTGCAGGAGGAAGACAGAGATGAATGCTTGTCACATCTATACCTCACACTATGCTTAAGATACACAATTCTGTGTTTGCATTGTTTCTGTCACTGCTGTTTTCCAAAGCCTGAAAATAGCTCAGCCTTTACCAAAAAGGTATTTTATTAACTCGTGCTCTGCTAAAAAAGCATGGTTTTGGCCATAGCTCTTCCCAGAGGAGATAGCATAGAACGTCAAATCAGTACAGCCTGCCAGCACTAGCAGACAACAAGAGAACAGTTACATGGTAAGACAGGAAGAGAAACTAGGAACAGGTTGCATGGAGTACTATGGCTAAAAAGAAAATTTTAATAGTATATGGTTGTGAAGTAAGTTATTTTGTACATATAATACACATTAAACAATACATATTGATAAAGGTTGCAGGTAAGATTATTCCCCCCCCCACCCCCCAAATTGTTTATATAGCACTCAATGTTCTGGTGACTTTATTTTTAGACCTAAAATAAGATAAAGCCTATACGCATATAGGTGTTTGTGTATTATAAACTAGAACAGGCTGCCCAATGTTCTTTTCAAATTTTCAAAAGAAAGAATTTACGACTTTTTTCTCCAGAGATATAACAATCTTTAGTGAAAAAAAACCAACTCTGATTACCTTGTCTTCTATTAACCTACTGCTATTGATTTATTAATATTATGTTGACTTTAGAATGCAAGGTTTTTAGATCAGGAGAAAATATAACAGATTCAGTGGTTGTAAAGACCTATGTATTCTGGGAATCTGTGAAAGGGCATTCAAATCACTGAGCACTAAAATACAAACCACACAAATAACCATATTCGGTCTGGTTTGTTTTTTTCAAATGTTGTAAATATACAGCAGCATAACAAAAAGTTCCATTTAAGTGGTACATCCAAAAGCAGCAGGTCACTAATATGCTCCTGGAAAAGATGCAAGTTTGTCCATTCTAGATAAGCCTGTGATCAATTAACTGTGAATCCGTTATTTTCATCCTGTGTAGAAGGGGTCTTGTTACTTGCTAAATTTATTTTCCTGTTTGGACAGGAAATCATCTCGCTAGGAGTATCTCCGATTTTATTTAAATCATTTCTTATCAAAGTAATCTTCCAGAAGCAAAGGTGATCTTCCAAAAGACAGCAGCTTTAGATTTATAAGTTTATGTTCCTTATACTGTCCAAGACTTCATCATGGAACCAGGTTTCAGTAAACATATTAGAGTTTTGCAAGGCCTCGAAAAGACGCCTATAGTCTTCTGGGTATAAGTTACGTGTTTCAGCATTGTCTGGAATTTCTAGCTCTCTCAGTAATTTGCCACCATTGTCCAAGCTCCATGAACTGAAACAAACACACACACAAAAAAAAAAATAATCATGGGAGCATTTCTTTCTGTGAAAAATTAAAGAGCAAGAAACAGTATCTGAAGGTCCATTTCACTCTTTTTAGCTTCTAGAAGTTAACATCTTCCTACAACACAAGTTATTTTCAATCCATACTGCAAACAGGAAGAAACCTCTGCTAATAAGTCATATAAATACCAAATAAAGCCCCCAGCAGACATAGACAATACCAAACCACATAAGCCTCCTCCTTAGAGGGTGGGTGCCCTCCCTCCTTCCTCTGCCCCAACTGCGTAAGTCAGTAACAGGCATTACAGCATACAAAGGGGTTATTCTTCAATGCCTGGGAAATTAAAGCCAAGGTCATTTTCAAGAGGATGATTCAGTATAGCATGAGTTAGTATGGCTTATACCTCCCAGGTATTTTCTTCTCTATATAAACAGACGTATCCACTGTCTCCCCATCTACATCATTGCTATGAAAGCTAGACCTTTTAAAAATGTGCATGTACATTAACTATTTCCCAGACAACAAAAGGGTGTATGAATACACAGAAGATGCACATTAGAAGCCTTCAAGGTTAGCTCCACTTCCTGACTGAAGGATCGAGGGGACATTAGGTACCACCACTGAGCTTTAAGAAAGAAAACCATTAAGGCTCTTTGCACTTGTCTTTGCTAAATGAGTTACTGGAAATTATTAGCTTTTTTTTTTTCTTCCTGGAAATTAAATTCTATAAACTACTACCAGCAAATGAGAAAGATATTAATTATTTTCATTAAGAAGTTGAAGTCAATGCTTTCCAGACTGCAAACATTTCCCGTTTATGGGAAATGGAAATCTGATCATAAAGCAAAGTGAATAGCTCCAATGTAATACCAAAAAGAATAATTAAAGAGAGTTGCATAATTGGCAAATAAGTCTAAAGCCTAATTTTTTAATTAGATAACAGAAAGCCACTTGAGGACATCCCCACTCCACCTTTGATAACGTTCAGCTGTTTTCATTAGCGTTACTTTGATGTCTGTTATAAACTGAAACTCTTTTTCAGCTTTTCATTTCTATACCTGCAAAACCCTTGGTGACGTTTCTATTATGTCTGTAAAGTGAATGAAAACTTCTTGTAGATACATGACCTCATCTCCATGGGAGGTACAGACAATTACTGCACATCTACATTCTAAATAATAGTCGACCTTCCTGTCAAACCTCAAGTTTTCACCATCTGTGAATACAGGCCAGGAACAGTCCCCAAAATGTTGTACTGTGGGTTGCAAAAATGAAATCATCTATTCTACATGTAGATAATTTATTAAAAAAAAAAGGCAGCTGTATTTCAGCTGCACATAAGTACTGCTTTGAGAATATTTTAATATTCTCCTATATTTCTCTGAAGTATAAAAACTATAATTCTTTCTTACTTACTTTAATCTATCAGTAAGTCTAGACCTAGGTCTAGCAAGACACTGTTTCACCATGAAAATAAAGGTAGATGAATTTGTGGGCTTCAAGCCTCCTGTAAATAGATTTTGCTGAGGAGTCAGTCGTACCAAACATAAATGGTCATTTGGCAGCCACTGCAAGAAAAACAATACAAGTCATTGAGAAGTCATTTTTAAGACAGTGTCTGTCTTTAGCTAAGAGAAAGCATTTCATCTGTGCCACCGGTAACATTTCTTAAAGAGTTTTAGAAGTCTTAACAAGATGACTTAATTGGAAGCTGAGGCATTAAAATTCTGTTCTATAATGAAGATGCTTTACCTCCCCTACCCCTCAAACAGGAAAGGAACTAGAAAACACAACAGACATACTATCACTTTGGGTTTATTTTTAGTTTTTAAGACTGAACTTTCTTAGGTGAAATAGACAATACAGGCTTGATGTGAGTTCTCAAGAGATTATATGGCCTATAGTATTCCTATACTATGCAAGGTATCGGATCAGATCATTTCAACTACCTGCCTTTTGTATATAAAGATGGAATTATTTGAGTGCAACACTAAGACAATACTGCAACTTGAGGATTTTATGAAATTGGGAGGGAGCGGAGTCTTTTAACTGAAATGAACGTGCTTCTGTATCGCCAGCAATGGATATATCATCCAATAGATCTCACATCTGTACTTCTCCTAAGGCTGTCACAATACATCTTACATAATCCACCTGATATGCCTCTCTACATGGCTTTACAGCAACACGCCTAAGTGTGTAAGGCACACCCAGTCACTTACACTCACTTATAGTCATTTATATTGCGCAGTAACATTTCAAACAACACTCAATATACTACCGTAGCAGTCTCCTGAGGAAGGTAAAACCAAATATTAAGTAAACATGCTTTTATATTATTGGTATTAAATAGAAATATATTATACAAAGGAACATCATTACTTCTCTAAAAGAGAAAAATAAAGAACTTTATACAAGGTATTTTTCCACTTCTCAAATTTAGGGTTTTGAGACTCGCACTTTTCAGCAATTAACTAGCACATGGAATCTACACTGGACAAGTGAATGACCACTGTAATCAAAATGAGCAGTGTACTGATTGTGCTATTAATTGTGGTAACACTTGTATTGTTCAAGCAGGTAGATGTGACCCTGTCAGTAACTTCTTTTGAAAAAGACTTTACCTGTTCACGTCCCTTTATGCTGTTTATTCACTACATTTTTTCCATCACAGACAATAAAGATACTAGTTTACTTCAGTTTCTAAGCTAATAGCAATTCTTCACCCCACTTCTGATACATCTACATGCTGCCTCTAAATTTTAATCAGAAGAACACTTCTTAAAAAATACATGTGTAAATGCTGTTATGAAGTTATTTTAACCTTTAATTAAAAGTGGTTTAGCTGCATCTCCAAAAGGAGAAAAGTGCACACAATGATCTTACCGTGCTTTTTGGTAGTGCCCGTCCCCCATTTTTCAAATTAGTTACAAATGATGACCAAGGTTCCTATGGGAGGGAGCAAATACATTACAGAATTAAAGTGATAGAATAGAATAAAATAGAACAGAACAGAACATTTCAGTTGGAAGGGACCTACAATGATCATCTAGTCCAATTGCCTGACCAATTCAGGGCTGACCAAAAATTAAAGCATGTTATCAAGGGCATTGTCCAAATGCCTCTTAAACACTGTCAGGCTTGGGGCACTGACCACCTCTCTAGGAAGCCTGTTCCAGTGTTTGACCACCCTCTTGGTAAAGAAATGCTTCCTAATGTCCAGCCTAAGCCTCCCCTGGCACAGCGTTGAACCGCTCCCACACGTCCTATCACTGGATACCAGGGAGAAGACATCAGCACCTCCCACTCCACTTCCCCTCCTCAGGAAGCTGTAGAGAGCAATGAGGTCGCCCCTCAGCCTCCTCTTCTCCAAACTAGACAAGCCCAAAGTCCTTAGCTGCTCCTCATACGACATTCCTTCCAGCCCTTTCACCAGCTTTCTTGCCCTCCTCTGGATGCATTCAAGGACCTTTACAACCTTCTTAAATTGTGGGGCCCGGAACTGCACACAGTATTCAAGGTGAGGCTGCACCAATGCTGAACACAGCAGGATGATTACCTCTTCTGACCAGCTGGTTATACTGTCTTTGATGCCCCCCCCCCCAGGATGTGGTTTGCCCCCCTGGCTGCCAGGGCACACTGCTGACTCCTACTGAGCCTGCTGTCAACCAGCCCCCCATATCCCTTTCTGCAGGGCTGCTTGCCAGCCAATCCTCTCCCAATTTATACTCGTGCCCAGCATTACTCCATCCTAGGTGCAGAATCCAGTATTTAGACTTGTTAAATTTCATCCCATTAGTCATTGCCCAATGCTCCAATCTATCTAGATCCCTCTGCAAGGCATCTTGTTCCTCAAGAGAGTCAACAGCACCTCCCAGTTTGGTATCATCAGCAAACTTGCTAATGGTGCATTCAACTCCTGCATCCAGATGGTTGATAAATATATTGAACAGGAACGGCCCTAGAATTGAACCCTGAGGAACACCGTTGGTGACTGGTCACGAGCCAGGTGTAGCCCCCATTCACTACAGCCCTTTGAGCCCTGCTGTTGAGCCAGTTCTCCACCCAGCACACCATGAACCTGCTCATCCTGCAGTTGGACAGCTTGTCCAGAAGGATGCTGTGAGGGACAGTATCAGAAGCCTTACTAAAATCCAGAAAAACTATATCCACCGCCTTCTCTTTATCCACTAGGTGGGTGACCTTATCATAGAAGGATATCAAATTAGTTAAGCAGGACTTTCCCTTTGTGAACCTATCTTGACTGTGTCTGATGATTGCATTAGCCTTTAAATGCCTTTCAGTAGTACCCAGTATAATCTTTTCCATAATTTTTCCAGGTATTGATGTTAGACTAACAGGTCTTTAGTTCCCTGGGTCTTCCCTCAAACCGTTCTTGTAGATTGGAATAACGTTGGCTAGCTTCCAGTCAGCGGGGACCTCCCCAGACTCCCAAGACCTTTGGTAGGTGATCGAGGGGGGTCCTGCCATAACATCCGCTAGCTCCTTCAGTACTCTGGGATGAATCCCATGAGGCCCCATGGACTTGTGAACATTCAGCTGATACATCTGGTCCCTTAAAATTTCAGTGTCCACAAATGGAAAGTCACTGTTCCCACACTTGTGTTCCTCTGACTCAGGGGACCGGGCAGCCCAAGGTTGATCAGTATTATTAAAGACTGAGGCAAAAAAGGCATGGAATGCCTCTGCTTTTTTTTCATCTCCATTAGTCAGATGACCATCTCCAACAAGTATCATCTTATTCTTCAACTCCTTAATATTTACCTTAATATATACCTCATGGCATAAGGTATTTGGAAGACAATAGATAGAGAAACTTTTAATTTTAGATTAGGGAAACATTTAAACTATGAAAGTAGGTTACTTGAAAAACAGAGCACAAAGATAAATCTAAAAAGCATAAAGTAAGTGAAAGTTCATGGCCATGTGCTCATGTGGAGGTGGGGGGGGGGGGGGCAACATAAAAAAACTTTCAAGAACTAAAACATAGCATGTTTGACAAGGTAGGATAGTTATTGACTAGCAGGAGAAGCAGGCCTGCTTGGAACGTAAAGGCACCAAGACTTAAAAAAAAAAAAAATTTCTACTGAACACAGGTCAGGAAGTCAAAAGCATACATGATTGCAAAATGCAGAGGACATAACAAAGAGCAGACTATGACAGATTGGAAGAGCAGCCTTCTAGCCTCACACAACCCTTAGCAAGATGGAAGAGACTTACCTGTTGCACAAACATCTCTTTTATATCTACCAGCTTGTGAGAATAAATGTTTTTGAGTACAGTGGCTTGTAATGAAAATACTGACTTCATAGTTAATAACGATGCTGATTAAGTGAAAGTTTTACACAAAACATGACTGCTTCAGGTTTTTACATCCAGAAGTTTTCAATAGGTCTCCAACTAATTAAAATGTCAAATTAGCTTTCAATTAGTTTACGATAGTGAAACACTATAAACCCTTTCTAAAAACATGTCCATAGCATTAGACTATGTCAGCTGGTACAAAAAAACTTACCATGTGCAATAGCTGAATTTCACATCCTACTTGCCAAAGTATAGTAAGTGCTTGGTAAGCCCTCACTTCCCCAGGCTTTGCTGTTAATACCTAACAAAATGGCAAAGAAAGAGCATTTTTGTTGCAAAACTAAGATTCCCTCTTTATCTAAGCAAAATCCTTATATATATAATGAGTGGTAAGAAATTCATAATTAAATCTAAAATTCCAAGGTGAAGTTACATTAGGCCTCAAATACATACTTTGTGCTATTTTAGTACATCTTGTCAGAACACATGATTAGAAGACATTATGGCAGTCTAAGTATTTCTTTGCAGCAGTTATTTGGATAACTGAACTGTGTAGGAATTTCCAGGTTATACTTTCTGGTCCTTTTTAAGGCAGGGAAGTTTCACACAGAAGAGAAATAGATCATATTTTGTATAAAAACCATAACACAGGCAGAGTTATCAGGTCACATTGATAAGATAATATTCCCAGTAAGACACACAGGCAGAGTAAGCAAAATACCAGGTGACCTCACTGAACATTAAACAGCTTGTGCAGTCATCATCCTGATCAATGTTACACATCAGACAACTCTCAGGGCAAGAAAAAAAGAAAAACTTGTGGTTTTTCTCAATCAGGGCAAGAAGAAGTAAATAGTAGCAGGGAGATTTAACTTCTCATAATAGATTTAGAGAGCCTCGTCATATGATCAACCAAAAAAAAAAAAACCCCCAAAAAAACCCCCAAACCAAAAAGGAACCAACAGTGCCCACTAAAAGAAGGTTCCAATTGCTTTTACTTAGGTATACAACTCTCATTTAACAGGGTTCACAATAAAACCAGAAAACTTGGTGAAGAAAAACAGTGACTGCATTAAATGAATAGGCTGCCCACTATTTACTCAAAAACCTGGCCATTAAAAACATACCATTTAAGTGGATATTTCAGTGGGGGCCAACCTGTCATTTCACAGAAGAATATACTTAAGACTTTTAATTTTTTTCAGTAGGCTGTTAGACACAACACAGGTTGTGTAAGCACACCTGGAAGTCTTTGCTTACTTCAAGTAATTAAAGGTTTGTGGCTCTGTATGAACCTCACAGTTTCGCAGAAAGAAAGGGTACCCTTGAACTATAAGTACAGTTCTAGAGGTTTGGGAAAGCGTAAATTAGGAACACATAACCCAGAAAGCTGCTCTGCACCTTAGTGTACAGAACCTTAATAAAAAGGTGTGTAAATCACTCATATTTTGCCTGTTTTTTTCAGTACTGCATACAAAAGTGGACCAAGAGGACAAGCACCTGAGTATGGTATTTAGTAACTCTCAATCCTCTTCACAAGGCATTTTGAATTCAGCCTTCATTGACTATTACCTGCAACTAGTAAACAATTTTGTTGCAAAAGCACGTTACAGAATTTAAGCACCTCACAAGTTACAATGGAAAGCAGCTAGTCTGCTGCTGCATATCCTTCTCAAGGACCAGTCTTCACATTTGTAAGATTTGTGGTTATGTGACAACAGAATGTTTCTCGACAGTGCTACTACTGCATAAAGACAACAAGTAGGAAACAGACAAGACTTAAAAATTCTGCCAGAAAAAAGAAATTCACTAGCAAAAACAGTAACTATACAATATAAATGTTTTTGTGTTCTGTGAAGCACTACTTATTCTTCACTACCTGTAAAATCTCTTACACATACCTTGTACTCTTTTTCACTTATAAAGATGTTGAGTTCTACTCTTCCATATCTGTATATGGAACTGCATTCATACAGGGCAAAAAGAAGCCTCCAAAGTGTGTTCCTTTCCTTTTTTTGTGGTAAGATTCCAAAAATTTTCAGAGGTACATCTGTTTCAATAGTGTGTAAAAGTATCTTTAAAATTTTGCAGTATGTACTAGACAATCTCATTAATGCTGATGTTTAAACTACAAACAACTGAGAAAAGAAACTCTGTCAGTTCATGTTGTTCAATAATCTAATACAATTCAAGCTTTAGTCAAAGCTTAGCCCAGTTTGCATTAGACTAAACCTTTAATAAAGGCAAGCAAATACCTGAGATTTCATATTTCCACAAGGGCTTTTTAAAGCTATCAAGAACCTAGATAAAGCTGAAATGTAGGAAATGGCATCCATTAATCCAGCATATATATTAAATAGAACATATACCTCAAGCAAATCCCAAAGATTTTGCCAAACTGCCTATGCACCCTTCAAATGTATTTGTAACATGTTTGATCATATACACATACCTGCCCTCCAAGGAACTGCTGCTACACCCATGGTTTCAAAGAGTTTGTCAGAACACATAGCAGGTGGTTTCACTGTTCCAGTCACCAAAGGATCCAGTCTGAAGAAGTCACCATAAATTACCTTTAATTGTCCATCCAGGCTATTCTCTAGGGACTGAATAAAATTAGTTTCAGCTGAAGAAATCTGGATGCAGTAACCTGTCTTGCAAAACACCCAACCCAAACAAAAAAACGTTCAAGCACTACCTAAAATTGTTACCTAGTTAACAAGAGTCAAATCTCAGAGCTGCTTCTTACAGCTGATAAAAAGAATAGCTTCCTTCATTGTGCAGGACATTTTGACATTTTTGTGCTGTTCAACTGGAGCTTTAAAACACATTCTTAAATTAGTAAAATGTTCTGCAATGTTTTGCAAAAAAAGCTATACTCAACTAAGCAAACCACTGCATTTAATGATTTGCAACTGCAATTCTTCATATATGCAGACAGAATGCCTTTTATACACATTTTAAGTCAGGTGGGAGTCTTTGGTTCCAAACCTCTACTTTACAGCACTGTAACACAATCCTTCTAGTGCAACTTCTGCAGCTCTATGTCTGACCACCTTTGAATCCACACAAAGCCAAGGTGAACAGAAGAGTACAACACACGTAAGTGTCTTAATGTTACCAGTCAATTGCAGGACAACAGATTAAATAATACCATGAGATAATCAGAATAACCAAGACTATTTTTAAGATTTCTTAAAGCTACATACAGACATCTTGCTTAAACACACAAAACTACAATGACTCTGATTAGTATTAGCCTCAAATTTATGCATGAAACTATTCATAGGAAGACTATGAACTTGAATTCCTACATACACAAAATATCAAATCAATTGATTATAAAAGTGTGTTGCTGAACACGCAATGTAAAACCAAACAATACTTACTATTATTAAGTGTTATTTCAGATGTTACAAGTAACAATCACTAGCTAATTCCTTTTTGATCCAATTGTAAGTTAATTTCTTTTTTTCCCCTTTAAGTTTTAGAAATGTGCTACCAAATCAAAAGTGTACCTGTAAGTTTGGAAGAAAAGCTGAGTTGCTTTCCAGAGCTACCACTCTAACACCTGCATTGAGCAGAGTTCGGGTCAAGATTCCAGGACCTGAAGGGGGAAAACAAAAAAAAATAATTTAAAAAGCACTTTTTTTCTAAGTGATTTTCCTTTAGTGATTTTACCAACACAACACTTGGGACATACCACCTTCAACAGGAGATAACTTGTGTTTGTTTAAACACACTTCAAAACAAGAGTTAGAAAAAACATTTACATGCAGCCTGCCTGAGATTGCTCAGTGAATTACACTAAGCACAGCATTACAGTCAGATAGGGAGGAACGTTAGATATAATGTTTCAAATATTTCTACTGCTATTTCCTCTGCCAGCTGAAATATACCTTGAAACCTTACCCATATGATCTCTACAGGTAAAATACCCTCTGCAGAAATGTAAAAAAATATTAAGTAACTGCAGAGGGCTAGCTGCATAATGGCCCACAGCCTTAGGCACGCATTTGCTGACAAGAGATAAAGTTCACCTACAAAACCAAGAATATTACCAGGACAGAAATTTACATCTTTACTACCTCTATAGCAAAGTTTTAACACCAGCGACTCAAGTCTCCAGGCTGAGCACTCACTCATTCCCCGCAAAGCTCTGTGTAAACGGACCCCCCTCGCCACCCGCCCCAGGCATACCGCAGTGCCGCGGCACCCACACGGACTTGGCGGTCGCCAACGCCCGCCCAGGAGGACACTAGGGCGGCGGCCGGCGCAGCCCCCCAGCACGGATCCCGTCCTGGAGGGCCCGGGCAGCGCCGCCGCGGAACGGAGCCGCCACCCCCACCCGAAATCCCGGGCGAGGCAGGGCCCCGTCCCCCTACCTCAGCACCACCACCTCTCCGCGGCCCCCGAAGAGCAGTGTCGGGGGCCCGATACCGCCGGTGGCGAGGGCGGCAGCTGACGCTGACCCCACAAGGTCACTGGGGCGCGCCGAGCAGCGCCGCGTCCCGGCGGCCCCGGGGACGCCTCAGCCCCAGAGAGGCCCACCGCCGGAGGGCAGCGGGAAGGCGGGTGGAGGAAGGACGGCCGGAGCCTCGGGGCAGCTTACCGGGCGCGCACTCGAGCAGGACGGGCCGGGGGCCGGGACTAGCTCCGCCCTGCAGGCAGCGCTGCACGGTGCGCGCTAACTGCGGGCAGGCGATGAAGCGGCGGAGCGGAGCGCGGATCCGCTGCAGCTGCTGCGCCTGCTGCACCAGCCGTTCCGCCTCCGCCGCCTCCGGCACCCGCAGGCCCGGGCTCGGCCACTGCCCCGCCGCCCGCCTCGCTGTCGCCCAGCACGGCCGCAGCCCGCACAGCAGCGGCCGCAGCCCCGCCGCCAGAGCCGCCGCCAGGAGACGGCGGCAGCCCGCAGCGCCCGGCGGGGCCCGGCCTGCCAGCATCACTGCGCCGCCACCGACCCGCGCTAGGCAGCACCGGGAGCGTCACTTCCGCCTCTCCCCGGCCTCTCTAGCGCTCTTCCGCTCTATCGTCGGAGGTCTCTCGTCCCGCCGTCTTCTCTATGGTGCCAGCCCTGCACCGCCGGGAGCCTGCGGCAACGGCGGCGCGGCAGGACCATCCCCCTCGCCTCCACGCCATGCCGGGTGGCGCGTCCCGGCCGCCCGAGCCGTCACGGAGCTGAGGTGAGCTGACGGGGGCTTATCCGCAGGAGGCGAAGGGGAGATGTTTCCCCCGGTGCCGCGCACCGCCGCCTTCCGCTCGTCCCGGCCGCGGCCGGGGACTACGGGGCGGGGGGGGCGGGGGTGAGGGCCGCCGGGCGGGCGGCGGGAGGGTGCCGTCCCCGCCGCCTCGGCTTGCGAGGCGGCGGGGACGGCACCCTCCCGCCGCCCGCCCGGCGGCGAAGCTCCGCCGTGAGGCGACCGAGCGAGCGCGCGCGGGCGGCTGTTAAACGGCCGCGGCGCGGGGAGGCCAGCACCGGCCAGGCAGGGCGGGCTGAGCTCTCTACCCGCCTCAGCCGGGATGGCAGGTGCCGGCGCTGCAGTTCCTTCACCCGGAGCGGTACCTCTGGGGCTGAACCGAAGGGATAAGTCGTGTGGCGGCGGTTGGTCGTTGAGGAGCGGGGGAGGCTTCGGCCGGCAAGAAACGTTTTGCCGGGCGCCGGTGGAGGGATGTCTGCTCGGTTTGTTGGTGGAAGTCCCAGGAGCTACGTATTTAGTTTGAGGTTTGCCTGGGTGTTTCTCGGGAGTCTTTGATCTCCGCGTCTGCAGCTAAATAGTCACTTGGGGACTCGGTTCTTTGTATCGCCCTGCTGCCTTCAGCAGGTGCAGGATCCTGCTCCGGCCCATCTCCGACAGCAGTCCTTCTCGGCTTCTTTCTGCCCGATGCTGTCTTGCAATTACGTTTTAGGTAAAACCAGTAATTCAATAGCAGCGACAATGTCCTTTCAACGATTTCCCTAATGCCTTAACGAGAAATAACTTTAGAATCATCTTCAAAACGTATTCAAGTTCTGTGAAACTGGAGTTCATCCTTCAGGTATACTGTGCTAAAACCTGTCAGTGGCAGGTGAGTGGCTGTGGTGTGATAGAGTTCTGGCAAAGGGGAGAGAGAATCCTCCCAAACGTGTTTCCCTGCTCCCTGTCTAGTTTGTGCAGAAGGCAAGAGTGATCTGGCAATGATGGAGCAGACTGGTCTTCAAATTAATGGCTCAAAAGTAGACTTTCCATATGATTTTGTGCAAAATGCTTAATTTCTTATATCTCACTTGGTTTGTAAAGTAAGAAATTGACACATGCCTACTTACTAAACAAAGTCATTTTGTTTGACGTATCTCTATTAAACAGAACCTGGGACAGAAAATTGTGGCTTTGCTATTCTCTGGTGGATCTGCATGTGGCATGAGGAGGGGCTGGGCTGAATTTAGGAAAGATTGCAGATGCCTTGTTGAATGCAGCAGTTCTTCATATCTGCAATTTATTTTCAAATACTCTGCTCTTTTACACTGAGTGCTGTAATAGTCTTCCCTGTGCCTTAAGGGAAATGGGCAGACTGTTCAGCTGGATGATGGGATAGACCTCAACCCATTTTTAAACTGGACTTTATGTTTTTAATAGCTTTTTCCCTCTCATTAATTAGTCTGATAATTCAGAAATTCATAGGACTTTTAGAACATCAAGCAGAACTTGGTTTTCTTAAAGCAAGTGTTTAGTAATGTCCTAATTCAGCATTCCTTATCAAAGTTTATTGATAGCTATGGCCACGGAAAGGTTACGTGTGTTGTATTCCATATATTTTTAAGGTTAATTAAAAAATTTGGGAATTTTTTGTTGCCAGTCAGAGTGTTCAGGAGTGCTAGGGTCATCTTTGAATGGGCTGTTCAGAGTAATTGAGATTATTCAGAGAAGTGTTTGCTAAGTAAAGCCAAAATGCCCTGACATTCTTCATGCACTAGGAATGGTACACTTTTCTTCATATTTGTATTTACTTTAGCTTAGCACTTACCTGCATTGGACCATAGATACCTATAGGATAAATTTATGATTCTTTTTTTCTTTTCCTAGAACTGCCAGATATATACTGAAGTTTGCATGCATAAAGGACTACCTCTTTCTGACCTGGTCATTATCCTTGAGAAACTGATGAAACCTTAGGAAAATGGTAAGTGTTGTACATTTTTTGTTTAGAAATTACAATGCAGAATGTAATGTTTAATACATTAAAGTGTATCTCAAGGACATTTGAACAGTTATTTTTAAGTTAATGGATGATTGTGGCATATATTTTCTAATTTAATCCAGCTAGTGCCACATGGTAATATTTGAATTTACAGTCTTACCTCATAGAGCCTTATGTCTTTGTAATTTAAGTGCATTGTTGGGTGCTCTGAAATTATTGTTTCCTCCTAATTATTGGTTTTTTTAAATGAATCAGAGAAGGAATCAGAAGGGTTACCTGTTTGATTGGATTCCAGCCTATGCTTGAACCAAAAGAGCTCATTAGTTGTATGGGTCAAAAAGATCAGTGAAGAGATTTTTTTTTTTTTCTCAATGCTTCTACATGTCTTCTGCATTTGCTTTTATTTGGCTCCATTTAAAGTGTAATTTTTAAGTTAATATTAAAGCATTAGCCTTTTAGTATTATTTTGCTATGTATTAACCACTTAGCCATAGTAAATATTGACAAGCATTTCTAAGTAAGGGGGAAAATTGCAGTAGTACATACATCTTAATGTCAGTTTTTTAAACTCTTATGCCCATACTTCATTTTTAAGTACAAATTCAGTAGAATTCCCATCTTGCAGAAAAAAACCCAAGAGGTATGTGAATGGAAATTTGCAGGATCATAATTTTTATTGTCCTGTTAGTGATGCTTATTGTTAGAGACTCCTATTTTGCTCAGAATACAGATTAAGTTTGTTAGCATATAATTGTTTCAGAAACTCTTTATGTTTCTGTTTTATTCGCCATAACCCATTTTATCATTAACTCATTGTAAAATTTTAAGATTTACTATTAATATTGATTGTTCTTTTTTTTAAATTATGCATATATTGAAAGGCTTACCTGTTACCAAATACCACCTTTAATGTGAATTTTAAAAAAAGCTTAAAAAAAACAGAACTGATGTTCAGAAAGAAGAGCTGAAATAATCACTTAAACATATTAGCTTCACTAATGTGAAAATAAAATAATCTGCTACATGCTTGAATTGGCAGAAATGTCTCTGTGCCTTGCTGAGATGCAGGATGTCACAGAATTATTGTTTTCACTTATTTTATTCAGCATACTTCGGTAGTCTTGTTGTAATACTTTGGATGGTGGCCAAGGAAAATAGTAGGAGGAGTGGTAAGAGATTTCTTCGAAAGTGCTGTAAGCGCTGTGCACTCAGGAAAATAGTCTCTAGGAAGAATTATTTTTTAAAAATCAGAAGGTAGCCTCATTCTTTTGTCCTATTCCCTTGTCATCAGTGTCCCCCCCTCCAAGCCCATACCTGCACAAAGGAAACGTCTCAAGGACTGAAGTAGCATTTAATTCTATGCCACAATCTGGTTTGAGATCCAGTAAGTTTGCAACCTGTGGGTTGTATTGGACATCTTCCTTCAAAGTGAAAATCAGTCTTTATAATGTCAGCAACGTTGTATTTAGAGCCACTATGCTTTATAAACCTTAACTTACTGCTTTTCTAGGTATAATCTGTTGACAATGAAAAATGGTTGGACGCTTGGATTTGGTGGGGGGCTGGGTGGGGAGTAGAGGTTTTTTTGCTATTGGCCAAGCTATTAGTAGTAAGGGAAATAAGAATCCAGGGTTCCTTGGAAGCCTGCCTGCTCCATGTGACAGTGTAGCTTCCAGCCTAGCGCTGAAAACCTGATTAATAGGGAATTACTGTCCATTAAAAGTGGGCTAGATCAGTTGTGCAGATCACTGGAGAGTGAGTGCTCAGGTACCAATTAAGTGAAACTATCAAGTTAGTTCTCCTTTGAGATTGTTTTTGAGCAGTAGGTGTGTGGTCATGTATGTTAGTATAAGCTTATTTGGAAAAAAAAAAAGTTAAACCACTCCTCCTTTGCTATTTTTTCTGTTGTAATAACATGCTGTTTAATAGGAAAGCACTTTCACACCAGGTGCAGATTGACTTTGCAGACTTACAAACACTGCAGCAAAGTTCACAGATGACAAAAGAGCCATTCAGCACAAAAATAAACATTTTTAAATGAGCTGATGCCTTGAATTCTGTCCCTACTGATGCTAGTAACAGTGTCCACATCTTATTTTCCCTTATAATGAACACTAAGCAGCAATATTTTTGACATTTTCAGTGGAGAGGCAAAGGGTTCTGTAGTGTGAAGACTGTTGCATAAGCTGTGTATCGTAAGACATTTTGGCAGGGGTACAAACTTTCTCACTGTGCTATATCTGTTCTGTGTATACAGAGAAACACAGTCCCTAGGGCTATCAATCTGGCATCTTTCGTCAGCACTAAATTTACTGCAAATACTTTTTGTGTGCATGCAAAAAAGAAGTGCTATTAAATCTTTGTGGACAGGAGTAAAAACATTCAAATAGGTGCATCTTCTGTTTACTTCTCTCAGAACTCCTCTTCATTGAATTCTGAGGAGCACATTCTACTGACTCAAATTCACTCAGCCTGTGTTTGTGTGCATATCTTGTTATAAGTCTTTATTTTGAATGCTTTGGCAATGTTATCTTGCTCAAGAGCTTGTTATGCTAAAGATTTTTTTACTCTTTTTTTACTTATTTATCTACTTACTGTATAACTGTGATGTCTTTGAAAATGTGTTGCTGACTTAGAAGGAAAGTGTAGAGGAGAAATGATGTTAGCGTCAAATATTTCTGTAGACAAATTTTGGTGTGTTGCACGCTTGCTTTTTAGGAACAGAATTGCTTAGGAGTGTGAAGTTTTTTCTACTGTTTTTTCCAATACACTGCTCCATCTGTCCAAACTGAATTGCTAACGTGTAGCCTTATAATGTGAGCTTTAACACTGCTTTTCTCTGTCCATGGGATTCATTTAATTTTCTTATTTTGTTTGGAAAAATAATATTACCCTGCAGGACAAATTGAGATTAATTCAGAATATCTTTGGGATTTAAAAAAAAACAAACAACTAATCCTGGTGTTTGTTTTATCATTACAACATGAGCATGTTAGGAAGATTTTTAGGTTCAGTTGATGCATATGTCATTGAAATAATATAGAATTTTGTAGTGTACACTTTGGAGGTTCTTTCTAATGGTTAAAATTTGGAATTTTGTGTGCTTTTAGCCTCAAAGCGAGGGCGTAATGATCTTACCACTTTAGACCAACATCTCAGCTGGACCTGCATCACAGTTCAGGTGTTGTTCATTCTGTTGTTACAGTGTTACAGTTGACTAATGGCAAAATAAACAAATTGGGGGCATCTGTTGTAAAACTTACAAGTTTCTAAGTTGTTCGGTATATTTTGGCATCTTCCTTTATTCATGTCTTTATAAAATAAAGTGACATTCACAGTGCAGAGCTTATACATTTGATCTCAGGAAGACTTTATGACAGCTGGCACATAAAATTACCCTTTATCCACTGTTGTTTGGTAGCTGCTTAGTTTCCTATGTGGATTTCTTTTTTTCTCATGGAAGACTATTAAAGTCTACTATTTTAGCACTGAAATATGACATCATTAGTACAAGGAGAAATAGTAATCATTCAGTGTCTCTATAGGCTGTAAATCTCCTCCTGTCTCGGTATAATTTAAACTGTCTTAGTTTGGGTTCTAAATGAAATTAGTTTTTACCCTCTTACGGTACTGATGCTAGGTTTTATTAATGTTTGTGATATTTGGGACTTTCCAATGGAAAAATGCTTTTTTTAATGGAAGCTACTACTTAAAGTGGTCTTGATAATAAGAGTTTTCTGAAAAACTGATCTAAAACAAATTAGATCTCTGTTTACAGGCTCAGGTATTACACACATTCAAATTCTAATAGAAAAACTGATAACTGTGTGCTTCAGAAAGCCTCTCCAAGATCTATTAATCAAAAGTATGCGTAAATTATTAGAGACAGCTCATATAGCTAGTATGTATTTACACAATTAGAGCTGAAATGAATTACCTTTATAACTTCCTGTTGGAAAGGGGAGAGTTGAAACAGCACTCAGGGCTAAATTCACCACTGGGTTTAAGTGGTCGCAGCTTCATTAACTTCAATCAAGTTACACCAGTGATTAATTTTGGGGAGATAGTGATTTGTTTAACATAGGCCTTCTGGTTTATACGCGACTGAGTTCTCACTCATGCATTTAAGGGCAAAAAACTTGATCAAATTTAAGTGTCTGTTTTGTACCTCTTTACAGTCGTTGTATGGTCCCCTTTACCACAATATCTATTTCACAATCTTTTTAATGTATTCATCTGTTACATCCCTGTGAAATAAAGCAGTATTTTGCACTTAAGGAATGCATTAAAGATGGTGTAACAGTTTGACTGACTTCATGGAGAAGGTTCAGAGCAAAGAAAGGATTTCATCTCAGTTGTTTGTATCTGACACTGAATAATGTAGAAATGAGACCATCCTTCCCTTCTGAAATACAAAACCAACTGATGCAACGTTTTGCTAGAGCTGCTGGATATTCTAATTCTCTAATGATGACAGTTATTGAAGCTCTAACAATTAGCTCTGTTCTTAATTAATGTTCCGGTTGGACCAACAGGTTTGATAACAAGAATTGTTTCATAAATTTTATGGACAGATTTCCATTCCATTTGTGGTTGCTTCTGGCCTTGATATGATTTAGGACCTAAGTGAATATTTTCAGCATGCTAATTTTCTTTGTATTGATGAGGGCTATAAAACTTGCTCATCTCTCAGGTATAAATTATGGAATTCAATCTCACTATGAAATTCAACTGTCAGAAAGTCTTGAACGCTCTTGTTTCTTCAGATGGGCAATTTTTAGATTTTTTTTCTTCTTGCATCTCCATTTCAAGGGACTGTTTTCTGTCATTTCTGCCTTTCCATATATGTTTAAAGTTGTTACCTGAGATTGCAAGGGATTTTAGATAATTGTGCGCTTTTTACCTACCTCTTATGAGGTGGTAGGATCTATCAGCTTTCTCAGGTCCTGGTGAAGTAAAGATTTGGATAAGAGTGAGCTGATCTGATTAGTTCTCATAAAGTAGTCTGTACTCATTTGTAGGACTTCCCCCCCCCCCACCTCCGCATAAGAAAAAAGTACCCATCCTAGAAAAGATGCATGAATTTGTCTAGTAGGAAGTTTTGAATTTTTGTTATACTTTGTAATCAAATTTGTACACATGTTCTGAAGTGTAATTACAACCTGGGAGTTGTTCAATTAGAAGGAAAATATAAAAATCAAAAAAGGCAAATTACTTCTCATAAGACTTAAAAAGAGATTCCTGCATCCCAAGGCAGGACCAGTTACTCATAGGTTATTCCTGACCAATGTTTGTCTAGACTGTTTATAAAAGTGCTGCAGTGATGAGAGTTCTCTATCCTCCTAAAACAGTCTATTCTACTGCCTTTCTACCCTTACCTGAGGGATGTTCTGGTGTTTTGCTGAAGACAAGAACAAAAAAAGAACGCATCAAGTGGTGAGGTCCTCTTCTACTCTTATACCATTCAGTGAAATTTGTCCTAGTGAAGCTTGAAACCCAAAACTTTTCAGACACTTGGGGGACTGATCATTATGTATTTTGAGTGTGAAAA
This sequence comes from Aquila chrysaetos chrysaetos, assembly GCF_900496995.4. Classification (NCBI taxonomy): domain Eukaryota; kingdom Metazoa; phylum Chordata; class Aves; order Accipitriformes; family Accipitridae; genus Aquila; species Aquila chrysaetos. The sequence goes on along the minus strand of NC_044016.1, from coordinate 25,638,477 downwards.
AGAGCTTGTTTGTGTGAAATTTTCATCTGAACTCTGTCGTATGTTCTAATAAAAGATACTATTTGTTCCCAGACAAACCTCTTGCATTTAGCTGCTGACTGAAACATATTTTTATAGTAATGTTAAATGTGGAAGTAGATTATGCCTGGCAGTATGTTTATCATTGTTTATTAAAGCTGTGAATAAGCAGTATGACTAGGAAGCTTAGAAGTTGAAAATAGCCTGTGAAATTTCCTCTCAAAACCTCACTATTCCTGCTGTTTATAGATGTAAAGATCATCATGCCTTTAAATGACACTGCCACTTGAGAAATGTCATTTCAATGTCAGAAAGTGCCAAACCACCAAACTGTTCATGCTCAGACATTTTTGTAAATTCAGTGAAACTAGATAAACCACTCCCGTGTCTGAATACTTCCTGGAGAACAGCAGACTTAACACATTTGAAGAGATAGATCTCCTAATCCATGTATCTGACACAGAAGCAGAAAACACATACAAAGATATTTTTACCCCTAGTTGCAAAGGCGAACATAGAGCAAACTGAACAGTCAGGAGGATGTTAATGAGATTCTCTCATAGTGAGGCTATCCAGTAATGGGATTGTACCTAAGACTATCTTGAGAAATGATGAACTACTAATGAGTCCATACTATAAGACAGCACAACAGCATGGTAATTTTTTTCTGCAGAGATGTCAGGTTGGATAATGGAAGTATACATATAAATATTTTTATTTCCCTTTCTTTAGAAACAGCAGCATTCTAACCATTAAGTGTTGCAAATAAAACACAATGCAGACCAGAATTTTGCTAGCTGGAAGTGGTCTGGCTTTGTGAGATATTTGTAGCTAAATGAATTGCCTATCTTCTTTATCTGCTGTCTCTTTGCCTCCACAGCAAATTGTGTGATGGTCAAGTACATCTTCAACAACTAGTACTTCTGTCTGTTTTTCTGTTGTCTGTGGTGAGGCAAGGGCACTCTGAAGCAATCTTGTGAAAATATTCCAGGTTTCTTTAGGTGTATCTTGGCTTCCACATCAGCAGAAGCAGCAAACAGTTGTAGAGAAATCGCACTTTCTCAAGAGACTATATGGGCTTTTTATTTATTAGCTCCTGTAACAGCATAGTAGGTGTTGACATTGTATGTAGTTTTTAGATAGTGCCATGTAGCTACTCTGTCATCTAGAGTTTTCCCTCCATCACTGCATCTTTGTTTTGGTAGTAAATGTAATTGTTCATAAAATGAGATCAACGTTCTTCCTTTTATGTGGAAATCAATGTACAATAATAAGAATTTGCAGTACATGTTTTTATTTTGTATGGTCATGATAGTTTTCACGTTGGTTTGTGTTGATTTGTAGAAGACTATTTATCAATATGAAATGAGATACTAACACTTATATGTGGTCTTGTAGTGTATCTTTACACCAGCTATCAGAAAGATCAACAGATTTATTCTTTTTAAGAAATATAGGGGTTAGGTTTAGCCACTTTTTAAATTTCGGTGTTTATACAGTTTTCCTTTTTTGTTCTAGTGGTAGAAGCACCAACTCTGTAAAGATAATGGTTTAAAAAAATCCTATTTCCTCTTCACAGAAGCAGCATGATTTTATTTTTTTCTCTAGGACTTGTGAAGCTGCTTGTATTATTAAAAAAAAAAAAAAGAAAAAAAAAAGAAGACAAAAACCCTGCAACAACAAAGAAAATTAAATTCCCTTGATCCTAGGTACTATTTATTTTTTAGCTGTCCTTAAACCTGAGACTTGCTTAATTTCTTCTTTAAATGGATGGGGATTCCACAACATCTCTAGACTGTTTGGTTGTTTATATGGCAACCTTTTCTAGGTTGAATAATTGTTACCACATGTAGTGCTGTCCCTTCCTCTGTAATGCTCTTACCCCACTATGATCTAGGTTCTCTTACTTGTGTACATCTTGTTTTGTGTGTGTTGTGCACAAAACAAAAATACACAGCTGTAATTGATTAGTGTCTGGTAGGACATAATTCTCTTGTGCCTGTAACACTTTCTGTATTATATCTCAGGAGAAAAAAAAACACTTGGACCCGTGGTCAGTTTTCTGCTTGGTATCTATGAGATACTTTTCCTCAGAACAGAATGACTGGTTAATCCCTGTTTCATATAGATGTGCTTCATTTATTTTAAGATATGGTGTGTTCTGTTCGTCTTAGTGAATTTCACGTTATTCCTTTTGGAGCACTTATTGCTACAATTAATTTTTAATTAAATCCTCAAAAATACTTAGGACTGCTTCTAACTGCAGATTTTGTATAGCTATTGTGTTTTATCATGAAAGTCAATAAAAAGATTGAGTAGAAGCAACACTGGGAACCAGTCTGAAATGCCCATTCAATTTGAATACAGCAATACAGGTGATATAATGGGGAAGCTGACTTTCAAAGAATTAAAAGATTTAAATCTCTCTAATTAACATAGAATAATTAAATAGCATGAGAATGAGAGAGGGAAGATAGTGTCTTTGGCAGAGGAGCTATATGAAGACAGTCAAATGGAATAAAAAAATTATTTGCCATAAACTTTTTGAATTAGAACCTTTTTAGCCTTTTGCCAGCAGCTATAGGGTAATGATCTGTTCTGTAAGATACTTCTGAGATCAGTAAATGAAATACTATGCTATATATTCAGTAAACATTCACAAAACCCACCAGCTTCACAAGATAGAAGAGCTGTGTTAGTATGAAGGTTGGGGGGAGGGAGGGAGTTGTTTGTGGGTTTGATTTGGGGGTTTTTTTTATTGTTGTCTTCAAATTTCAGCTGTGCCAGGTCAGGAGAGAACCCAGTTCTTCTCTTTTTTTCAGAATACAATCCAAACAACTGTATTTAAGGTTGTGTTTCCTTAGTAAGTGTAGATGGAAGAAAGGCTCTGTACACACACAAAAATGAGCAATGAAAAAAGTTGTTGAAATTATATGAAGTACATGAAAGAGAACACTGAAGAGCATGGGCTTTTTAAATTTGAAATTGACCTAAAATATAAGCAAGTACCATGATATTTCTGTAATGTGCATACTGTTTGTCCTAAAGCAAACAAACATACAACTAATTTCTTCAATACGGACTTTGGTTTTTAGCCACTTGGCAAGTATTTTCCATCATATTTTTGATTTGCACTGTAATCACCACGATTATATATGCCAATTGCATGAATCCGTGTGGCAACTGGAACTGAAGCACTTTCATTCATCAGCAGCTTTTAACAGAGGTCAGCACAGGTCTACTCAATATTGGCTTTTATTTAAATTTTGAGCAACCAGTGAAGGGAGGAAAGATGTGCCTAGGAAGAAACAAACATTTTTTTCTTAGCATGTTGTTTGTGTGTACAATTCATTTCAATGGCAAAACAATAAATATAGTAACTGCATGTTAATGGTCTGTTAAATACAATCAAATCACTAGTGATTTTAATTCCATTTTTGTTTATAAATAAGTGTTTCTACTTGTGTTTTTAGACAGAGCTAAAGTTCCTCCTCACAGGATTTAGCTTCACTTTGGTACCTGCCTAGTGCCTTGGTAAGGTCAAAAGGAATAGCAGGTATCAACATTGAAAACCAGGAAAGAAAAAAAGTTTCATCCGTGGGGGAAAAAAAAAAAATCCTTTTAAAAGATTAAGGCCATGACTGTTCTACATTCTTTGAACTAGCTCTTTCTGGATTTTCATTCTCTAAGGAGTCATAAGCACTGTAGAAAGGAATAGATTTTCAGGGCTACTTTTATTTGGAGAAGTTTTGAGTTTCAAACTATAAACCAAAAAATGTTGGCCTGTGCTAGCTGCAGAAGCTCTCTAGCCCCTCAGCTAGAGAGGGACTATCATCTTAGCCATATGTTAAAAGGAAGTGAGTTAATATTTTCTATCAAACTGTTAGCTTCCGCTATAGAAAATGTCACTTTTCAAAAGCATCTTTTCCTCATTTTGCACAATCTAATAGGAAACACCTTGTTCAAATGCATTCACGTTCCTATTTCCCTGTGATAGCTGTTGAAAGGATAAACTTTTCTACTGATAGACGCAAGAGAGTGGTGGTAGGACATCCTAATTTTTAATTATTGCTGTTAAAACTAATTCCTCATTGGCTTTGGGCAATTTATTTCAACCTCTTTTGTTTGATGTATCATTTAATCTATGAGCTGGGGAGGACAGCAGTTGTTATTATTTTATATGCTAGGACGAGTAAGAAGTAAACCCTTCAAGTTTAACATGGTGTTTGGGGTTGGTTTTTTTTTAATGCTTTAGAACAGTTATCATCAATAAATCAACATTACTGTAGTGTGGGTGTCTGTAAAGAATATCTTCTAGTTCTGATTCTTCCTGGTCTGATTAAAGTTCTGTCTTCCTTTTAACCTTTCGTTTTGTGTTTAACTCTTCTTTGAGAGAACACAGCTTGATTAAGGAGCATCCTTCTAATGAACAGATGCATTCTCCAGATATGTATCTCCTATAGAGTTCCCTTCTTTGTCTTTCTGGTGCTCAAGGAAAGCCAGTTCTCTTATTTGGTTGCCAAAGGAAAATACAACTTGCGTCTCTAGTGTACAATTCATTATTCCTCTAGAATAGAATAGAATATTTTAGTTGGAAGGGACCTACAACGATCGTGTAGTGCAACTGCCTGACCAATTCAGGGCTAACCAAAAGTTAAAGCATGTTATCAAAGGCATTGTCCAAATGCCCCTTAAACAGTGACAGGCTTGGGGCACTGACCACCTCTGTAGGAAGCCTGTTCCAGTGTTTGACCACCCTCTTGGTAAAGAAATGCTTCCTAATGTCCAGTCTAAACCTGGATTTTTTAAAAAAATCCTTTTAAAAGATTAAGGCCATGACTGTTCTACATTCTTTGAACTAGCTCTTTCTGGATTTTCATTCTCTAAGGAGTCATAAGCACTGTAGAAAGGAATAGATTTTCAGGGCTACTTTTATTTGGAGAAGTTTTGAGTTTCAAACTATAAACCAAAAAATGTTGGCCTGTGCTAGCTGCAGAAGCTCTCTAGCCCCTCAGCTAGAGAGGGACTATCATCTTAGCCATATGTTAAAAGGAAGTGAGTTAATATTTTCTATCAAACTGTTAGCTTCCGCTATAGAAAATGTCACTTTTCAAAAGCATCTTTTCCTCATTTTGCACAATCTAATAGGAAACACCTTGTTCAAATGCATTCACGTTCCTATTTCCCTGTGATAGCTGTTGAAAGGATAAACTTTTCTACTGATAGACGCAAGAGAGTGGTGGTAGGACATCCTAATTTTTAATTATTGCTGTTAAAACTAATTCCTCATTGGCTTTGGGCAATTTATTTCAACCTCTTTTGTTTGATGTATCATTTAATCTATGAGCTGGGGAGGACAGCAGTTGTTATTATTTTATATGCTAGGACGAGTAAGAAGTAAACCCTTCAAGTTTAACATGGTGTTTGGGGTTGGTTTTTTTTTAATGCTTTAGAACAGTTATCATCAATAAATCAACATTACTGTAGTGTGGGTGTCTGTAAAGAATATCTTCTAGTTCTGATTCTTCCTGGTCTGATTAAAGTTCTGTCTTCCTTTTAACCTTTCGTTTTGTGTTTAACTCTTCTTTGAGAGAACACAGCTTGATTAAGGAGCATCCTTCTAATGAACAGATGCATTCTCCAGATATGTATCTCCTATAGAGTTCCCTTCTTTGTCTTTCTGGTGCTCAAGGAAAGCCAGTTCTCTTATTTGGTTGCCAAAGGAAAATACAACTTGCGTCTCTAGTGTACAATTCATTATTCCTCTAGAATAGAATAGAATATTTTAGTTGGAAGGGACCTACAACGATCGTGTAGTGCAACTGCCTGACCAATTCAGGGCTAACCAAAAGTTAAAGCATGTTATCAAAGGCATTGTCCAAATGCCCCTTAAACAGTGACAGGCTTGGGGCACTGACCACCTCTGTAGGAAGCCTGTTCCAGTGTTTGACCACCCTCTTGGTAAAGAAATGCTTCCTAATGTCCAGTCTAAACCTCCCCTGGTGCAGCTTATATGTTATAGGATAGGCAGTATTTTTTGTTAGACTGGTATGGCTGGAAATGGTTAACAAGTTCTTCAGGTTGGAAACAGAGATGGAGTTGTCCTAGTTGGTGCTGACTTTTGCTTTTGTGTTGCCCAGCTGGTGGTTGCTTGTCCCCCTCTGCATGCTTCCCTGGAACTCCTCATTGTCTATTTACGTAGCCTGTACTTTGTATGCTTGTCTGTGAGGATGTTATTGGAGACAGTGTCAAAAGCCTTACCAAAGTCAAAGTAAACAGGATCTATTGTTCTCTCCTCTGAGAGAGCCAGTCACCTCCTTGTAGAAGCCTGTCAAGTTTGTTAAGCACTATTTACCCATCATAAATCCATGCTGACTACTCTTGATGACACTTCTTGTCCTTCATATATTCGAAAATGGTTTCTAGGATTGCTTGCTATATCACCTCCCAGGGATTGAGGTGAGGCTGAGCAGCCTGTAGCTCCCCAAATCCTCCTCCTTGTCCTTCTCTAAGATAGGAGTAACGTTTTCTTTTTTCCAGTCCTTCTAATAACTATAAAGGTTGTGAAGGAAAAAATTTGGGAAAATCTTTTTAGTAATCTTTAACAGAAATATGTTTCTGTGGATGAAGGAAAACCTACTTATTCTCTAAGGCATTTTTTTCCATTTTTCTGTAATTTGAATTCTTCTAGCAAGTAAAATGAAACATTATCTTGCATAGTTAGCAAGTGTGTATTTCAGTTATTTCAGTTGTATATACCAGGACATAAGACTGAAGAAAGCCTGGTGAAGACAGGTTTCCTAAAATGCCTTCATTTAAAGGAAAGGATAGGAAGCTGCTGTAGAACGCTTGTCTAAGCTCTTCTATAACATAAGAATTTCCGATTTTTGGCTTCACTATTTAAAATGTGAGCTAAATCTGATGAGGTGTACATAATGGACCTGTATTTCATCTATGTAGTTGCTAAGTTAAACCAGCAGTATTGCCATGCTTCTAAAAGCTAAAGAAAGGAACTGATACAATAACAGTCCTGTATAAATGTTGTGTAACTCTGCTGCTAAGTTACCCTTTTTTTCCTGTGAATATGCATGTAATTGCAGTATTGATTAGAGTTGCATGTTCACAAAAAGGTAAAATTGACCCCTGCTGAGAGTAGGTGGGGGATTAGGGTTTTTTATTAACAAACCATCTGCTTCTGTGTTTACTGAAGACATGTTGAATGTTTTCTTGAAAATAAAGTGACAATCTGAGTCAATAAACAGGTTCTACTTGCATCTAATTCTTGTAACAGTTAATCTATCTGCCTATTTGATGTGATACCATCACTGACAGAATTAAAAGTTGTTCTGCTTTTATTCCTCACTGGTTTATTTTTGTCAGGCAAACTATGATCTTATGTGACAAGAATGCTTTTGTTTTAGCCATGGATTTAAAGGGGGGTGGTGGGGGTGGTTTCTGTTTATCTTTTTGTTTTTCTCGTTACCTCAGCTAAACACTGTGAACACTGCTGTAATGGTCAGCTGTGTATTGGTCAGGTAACTGGAACTGATTATAATTGGATAAAAGTACAAGTTTATAGATAGTTTTTTCTATGTAGATATGCTTTGCTTTAAGACTTACAATGGGGCAATGGATTACTGTTTGAAATAACTTCCCCATGCTTTTAAACCGTATCACTTGGCTAATGTGATTCTTTATTGGCTGGCATTAACTATGAGGTTATTTATCCAATATATGTATTATAAATGCTTCTTCTGGTTTTATATTTTAGGTCTAAAAATATTTGGAGGGAGATTTAAGTGGTTCAACAAGTAACGCTCTAATGGATGACAGAGAATTTCCACCAAATGATCTACAAATAGACTCAAAGGACAGTCTTTCTGCTGACTATAAGGTGGAAAGTTTGGCATCCAATTTGGTTTCTTCAGCTGATGAAAATGAAAATCAACTTGACAACGATGGGAACGAGGTTCTGACCAGTAGTAGCATTGCTATGGGACGACAGGATAAAGGTGAGCAGGACAGCATCAATAACAATGAGAATATGGACGGTGGCGACTGTACCCCAAGCTGTAAGGAAAGTGAGACTGAGAGGAGATCTGTAAATGTCCATATGGACCCCCAGCTGGAAGAAAAGCCTATTGCTGAAAAACAGCCAGGTGGAAAAAGAAGTCCAAGAAGCAAAAGAAACTCCAGTAAAAAATCTAAAGGTACTTTATAAAAAAATAGTTTTGTTCTGTTTATTTAAAATAATAACGCTGTAGTTCCAGTCTGTGAACTAATGAGAAAGATATATTTTAGTTGTCATACTAATTATTTTTAAAATTACACTGAAGGTTTGGGGATGGTTTTTTTTCAGAACTGTTAATAATCCTAAATCAGATTCAGCTCTAGATGTTTTCACCTTCTGTATTTAAACATTGACTACGTAGCAAATGGAACATATCAAGGAAGCACGAATACAGGGAGGTGCAGAGTTTCAGTATGGAAATTGGGCCGACTTCCAAATCAGAATGGCCAGGAATTCAGGCAATATGGTTGTCATGGTTTAAGCCCAGCCAGCAACAAAGCACCATGAGGCCGCTTGCTCACTCCTCCTGGCTGGTGGGATGAGGGGGAGAAAATATAACAAAAAGCTCATGGGTTGAGACAGGGATAGGGAGGGATCACTCGCCAATTATGGTCACGGGAAACCAAGATCAATTTAATTTGTTACCAATCAAATCAGTGTAGGATAATGAGAAGTAAAACCAAATCTTAAAACACCTTCCCTCCACCCCTGCCTTCTTCCCGGGCCCAACTCCACCCCTATTTTCTCTACCTCCTCCCCCTAGTGGTGCAGCAGGACGGGGAATGGGGGTTGGGGTCAGTTCATCACACGTTGTCTCTGCAGCTCTTTCCTCCTCAGGGGCAGGACTCCTCACTCTTCCTCTGCTCCAGCCTGGGGTCCCTCCCCCAGGAGACAGTCCGCCACAAAATTCTCCAACGCGAGTCCTTCCCACGGGCTGCAGTTCTTCATGAACTGCTCCAGCGTGAGTCCTTTCCGTGGGCTGCAGTCCTTCAGGCACAGACTGCTCCAGTGTGGGCTTTCCCATGGAGTCACGGCCATCTTTGGGGGCATCCCCCTGCTCTGGCGTGGGGTCCTCCACGGGCTGCAGGTGAGCATCTGCTCACCTCCATGGGCTGCAGGGGAATTACTTCCTCCAGCGCACCTCCTCCCCCTCCTTCTTCACTGACTTTGCTGTCTGCAGAGAGGTTTCTCTCGCACCCCACTCCCCTCGCCACTGCAGGTTTTCCCTTCTTAAATATGTTATCCCAGAGGCGCACTGTCGCGGATTGGGTCGCCCTTGGCCAGAGGCAGGTCCAGCTTGGAGCCAGGCAGGCTTCTAGCAGCTTCTCACAGGAGCCACCCCTGTAGCCCCTCCCCTGCTACCAAAACCCTGCCACACAAACCCAATACAATGGTTTTGTTCATTTGAACATTGTGCTCTAGTGCAAGATTCTGGTGTCTTGATCCAGTGTCAAGATTTGAAATCTTGGTATAAGTACCAAATAGCTTGATCTTGGCCTGTTGTCAGAATTTACTTACATTTTTCAAAGCTTAATAGATAGTCCTAGGATGTGCTTTTTGGCTAATGACCTGTTAAAAAATGTGTTTCTACCAATTTTTGATGTTACTTCTCCTTTAGGTCTTTTGGATGTGAATTGGATAAGGAAAATGTAAATGTTTGTTACATGTTCTTATTTAAGATGCTTCTTCCCTGTTTGAATGAGTAGGATTTGTCTGCATCAACACAATGTGTTATTATATTAGGCTTTTTTGCCATAAATGATAAATGTCAGATGTGTTATGTGTCATAGTGCTGCAGATATATTAATTAAAATCAGTGTGTTTCATTGCATAGGTATCTTTCGAAGTTACTTGGAACAACCGAATCATGCCTGCTTTTTTTTTTTCCCCATGCCTTTTTTTTTTTCATCTGAAGACTGAAATGGTAAATTTGGCTACTTAAAGTAGATAATTTTAAAATACAATTTTCCTGCTAAATGGCAAGTCTTTTATGGCCTAATCTGAAAATTGATGATGATCTTAAAGGATAATAAAATAGGTAAAGAAAGGAAGGAAGGAAGCCTTGCATTCCATATTTTGTATGTATAGGCAAAATCTAGAAGAGAAAAATTATATTTTTTAGTAGGAGGATGCTGAAATCTGTCATTATAGGGAGAATGAGTTCTCATTAAATGATGCAGAAAGTCATTAAGTATATATTTCAACTGTAGATTTAATGTTTAAAAATGGAAGACAATTAAAACAAGAGATTAGCAGAAATAATTGAGAACCAGTCATCTGTATGACGGGAATAGCAAAAGTTGGTGAAATGTGATACAGACATGTGGGCAGAGGTATCTGAAGCATGATGAGAGGAAGAAAAGGAGAAATTCACCCAAACACTGAAAGTTAAACTTTGCTTGTATTCTTTCTCTACGAGTTTGTATTCTTGTTGATAAATGCAATCAACTGATGCAGAAGTACCACAAAATGAGCTGTGCATGGTAGATAGCAGTTTTAAGGCAAAAAACAGAAATCTGAAATATAGAAAATTTAATGGAAAAATCTAGAGATGTAAAATACCACAACAGAGAACGTCTTGCCTGCAAAACTCTTAAAGAGTTTTGTTGAATTCCTATGAACAAACATTTGCTACTTATTAATAAGAACCTTGACTGTTAACAGAAGGAAGATCAAAATATAAAATTACATTATATCTCCCATTGATTATGGGCTAATTTACATTTAGCTTTTTAGATATTCTCACATGATGGTTCTCCTGTCTTCAAATAATGCAGTGACTGTGTCACAATTTCTTGATGTTGCAGATGTCTTTGTTTTAGTGAGAAATTTCCATTTAATTTTTAACACCAGCTATTTTAAACAATTCCTGAGTATCCCTCTACATAAAAGAACCAAACTAGCTTTCCTGTCTTTATACCAACTCAGAGATAAAGGAGAGAATAATTAAACCAGAGTGGAAGATCCCTGAGTGGGTCGCAACGGAGTGCCACACAAGCAAGCTGGAATCAAAAACTGAATACTTGCATGGCATGTATTATGGTGATTTTTTTTTAATTTATTTTTATTTTTAACTATTGAGAAATCATGGATGAGTTACTTTCACTCATAGCTAAAGAAGACATTTATGAATCTTCTTCTCTTTCCCTATAAGCAAACTTGTTAGGGTCGCTGTTAAATGTTGTCATTCTGGAAAAGATGACTTTTGACTTAAAAAGCCTGTTGTTCATATTCCTTCTTTTGCTAGTGACTAAAGCAATGAACCTGGAATAGCAAAAACTACATTTTACTTATTTTTATTTATCTGGGACTTGCTCAGCAGAAGATTGGTGATCATTAGAGAAGCCAATCTTCTGTTCTGGACATATGTTTTTACTTTAGAAGAAAGAGCAAGTGCTTGCACTTGCAATGTGTTTGAAACCCTCTAAATATTTGCTTATAAAGCATAAACAGTTATAAATATTTGATTATTGTGTTTCTGTGTATGCTTGGAATACGTTGGAGCTAGAATTACCCTAGCTCCTACAATCAGTAGACTGGAATGCAAGATTAAGAATCACTATATCTGGTTGAAGATTCACCTAGTTCAATGTCCCTCCCCTGACAGTGGCCAGTAGAGGGTGGGTAAGTAAAAGTATAAGGACAAGGCAAAGAGGTAGTGATTTGTTCCTGTGTTCTCCTTGCCATCAGTAATTATCCATTCGGGACTTCCCCAAGTGGGAATTGATAGACTGTAATAGCTTACAGTGAATTTGTCACCTGACTTGCAGTTGTTTTTTGAGTCCATTTCCTTGTCCTGGAGTAAGTAGTTCCAAGATTTCACCTATGCATTGTTTGAAGAAGCACGTACTTTTAGCTGTCCTCATGCTGCAGTAGATGTATTAGAGTGAATTGGCAGGTCTATAACTTCCAGATCCCAAATTTCTCTCACATTCTTTTTGTATACTAATAATAGTTTTGAATAGACTGTGACTATATTAAGGAGGACTCTTGTGATCAAAGAAGTGATGTAAATTTAAATTGACAAATTTAAACTTTGGTCATTATTCATACTTGGATTCCTTGTAATGAATTGTACTAACTTTAGTGCAGTAGAGATAGTGATTCATGAAGCGTCATCTGCTTCAATGTATTTTTGTAAATATGGACTTCAAATTATCCCTCTTCCCTGCAAATAATTTCATCTTTTTCTAAAAGATCAGTCCTGGCATAACTACTAACTTAATATTGTAAATCACAGTGTCATTCCTTAATGTAGTATAGCACGTTAACTTGCACTTAATCATTTTTCCCCAAGTTAAATTCTGCAACATATGCTTTTCCTGTAAATTATTCAACTTATTTCTTGAAGCAGCTTGAAGGTGGGGGAAGAAAGTGGAGTGGTTGCGATGGATTTGGTGTTGCAGCAAATGAAATATATGAATATAAACTAGTCAAATTATATGAAAATTCAAGCAATGTTATTTTATTTGGGTTCTGTGCCGCACTAAAGATTTTGAGCTTCCTCAGTTAGAGTTATATCTTTACTGCCAACACTCCTGTCTTAAAATCTCTTCTCTTAAAAATGAAATATTTTTTTAAATAGTTGCTGGTCTTTTTTTTTTTTTTTTTTATAGTTCTTGAATGAATCAGTCTGAACCAGCTTTCTGGTAATGAGTACCAAAGAATATTTAAAAGAGAGATTACCATATGTTTTCTGTACTAGAAGCTTCTGTTACTGGTGACTTAAGCTAATGCTACTCAATGTGAAAATTAAAATTCAATTACAAAAACAGAGGACAATATCTATAATTTTATTTTGATAGCAAATGCTTCATACTTTCACCTCTGAGTCGTTCTCAGGCAGGTGGCAAGAGCATCTTAATTTCATATACTTGCAGTACTGATAAAACAAAAAAAGGTGAGACGTATTGAAAAATGTATTTGTCATTTTTATTCACAAGGCCTGTCAAAATTGGATCTTTTTGCAAACATGGGGCTGCTTCTGTGAACTCTTAGGGAAATTTTGAGAAAGTTTGCTTCTCTCCATGTCTTAGGAGACATTGGCACACCCAACTGGGCATAGAAGATGTCAGTTGAAACCTCTGTGAGTCTGGCAGAGCAGAAACTTGAATCCAGCTCTCTGCCACATTCCTAGTGAGTGCTCTGGCCATGGGAGGGTTGATATTTTGTGTGTTTTTTCACATTTATTTTCTTAAAGGCTTTGGTTCCATTCTAGTATGGAACCAAATATCAATGTATGGAGTAAATATCAAGGCTTTGCAAAGTGAAAAAACTTAATCTTTCCTTCTTAAAATATTGGAAATATATGTAAGATACCAATCTTTAGTAAAAAAAATAATCTGCTTTGGACAGTAAGATTGATTGATTCCAGGAAAAAGCAGTGTTGTGTGTTCTCCGTTTTCAAGAACATGGAGAAAAAATAAATAAATAGCGATCTTAGATAACACTTTTATGATGAAATAGCATCACTAAGTGTTACTGCCTCAAGAAAAGTTCTGGTAATGGTGCTACTAAGGCACAAATGCTGTCTTGTGTTTAAAATAGAACAAGGTAGAATTAACCTGAATGGCTGTAAGGCCTTGCTTCAGAATCAGGGGAGTAATTTGAGCGCAGAATTTGATTCCAAGTGAGTGACATCTCAACTATATGTAGGAATAATATGCGGTTTATAAACTATGCGTTAGCATCAGTACCACTATAACATTAAAATACAGGTTTTTCATTATAGTCGCTATTGAACATGTTTCAGTCAATGTTCATGTTTTGATATGACAGGTGATTATTACCTGCTTAATAAACTGCAGTTTGAAGTGACTTTTTTTTTTTTTTTCTGAGACAAAATGTTTGCCAGAACATGTGGACCCTCTTTTCTGGCTTCATGATCATGTGCTGAACAGAAAGCTGTATTTTTAAAGACAGCCTTAATTCCATCTCTAAAAGTACTTCCTGGTTTTTATCTTGCATCCAGTTATGTCTCTTGTTGCTTTTGGCCCACAGCAAGCTCAAATAAATACTGGAAAAGCAGAGACATGCATTAATATCGAAAAAGCAATGTTAAGTTACACCCATATTTTGCCTGGCAGTAAGCCCGGTGAAAATAGCCACCCACAGAGATTATTAGTACTCCTGACCTGGATAGTTTATTTAATAAAAAGTTTAAAATAACCAGAAATAGAACTGTGGAACCTTCAGCAAACAAGCTAATACCTTTCTTAAGCCCTAAATCTTAAACCTGAATCATCACTATAGGGTTTCAGTTGCGATGAACATGAGGGGGTCTGAAATAAGCTGAGCGCCCAAGCTGTAGAAACAGTGTGATGGTTACTTGAAACAGTGCTCCCACCTGTCCTGCTTTTAAATGATAACATGATTTTCAGAAAATGGGTGTAGCTGGGGAAGAATAACATACTCATCATAACTTGTGCACAATAAACTTATAAACTCATTTCAGTGGCCAAATTCTCTATAAATTGTTTAAAAAAATTATGGGATTATTTTTTTGAAAGTCAGTCCTATGTAAATATATCAAATTCAGTGTTGTTTCATGAAAAAAGAAAAAAAATTGTTCATTACTTGGTGGAATAAACTATAGTTTTCTGGTTACTCCTAAGACTGTGTGATATAGGAAGCCATCATTTATTGCTTTTATTCTCTCATCTTTGTGAGCGTCATGGTTTAAGCTGAGCCAGCAACAGAGCACCATGAGGCCGCTCGCTCACTCCTCCCACCTGGTGGGATGACGGGGAGAAAATATAACAAAAAGCTCATGGGTTGAGACAGGGATAGGGAGGGATCACTCGCCAATTATGGTCATGGGCAAAAAACAGACTCGGAAGCGGGGTGAGAGGAAGGAAACCAAGATCAATTTAATTTGTTACCAATCAAATCAGTGTAGGATAATGAGAAGTAAAACCAAATCTTAAAACACCTTCCCTCCACCCCTGCCTTCTTCCCGGGCCCAACTCCACCCCTATTTTCTCTACCTCCTCCCCCTAGTGGTGCAGCAGGACGGGGAATGGGGGTTGGGGTCAGTTCATCACACGTTGTCTCTGCAGCTCTTTCCTCCTCAGGGGCAGGACTCCTCACTCTTCCTCTGCTCCAGCCTGGGGTCCCTCCCCCAGGAGACAGTCCGCCACAAAATTCTCCAACGCGAGTCCTTCCCACGGGCTGCAGTTCTTCATGAACTGCTCCAGCGTGAGTCCTTTCCGTGGGCTGCAGTCCTTCAGGCACAGACTGCTCCAGTGTGGGCTTTCCCATGGAGTCACGGCCATCTTTGGGGGCATCCCCCTGCTCTGGCGTGGGGTCCTCCACGGGCTGCAGGTGAGCATCTGCTCACCTCCATGGGCTGCAGGGGAATTACTTCCTCCAGCGCACCTCCTCCCCCTCCTTCTTCACTGACTTTGCTGTCTGCAGAGAGGTTTCTCTCGCACCCCACTCCCCTCGCCACTGCAGGTTTTCCCTTCTTAAATATGTTATCCCAGAGGCGCACTGTCGCGGATTGGGTCGCCCTTGGCCAGAGGCAGGTCCAGCTTGGAGCCAGGCAGGCTTCTAGCAGCTTCTCACAGGAGCCACCCCTGTAGCCCCTCCCCTGCTACCAAAACCCTGCCACACAAACCCAATACAGTGAGAAACTGGTCCAGTCTGTATATGGATAGTTGATTTCTCCCACTGCTACTGCCTGCTCTACACTTCTTCCCTAATCTCTTTTAACATTTCCTGATAACTATCATATTCATGACCAGCAATATACTACAAATACTGCATTTCTAACAATAAAATGTGGGATTTGCACCCAGAAAGTTTTTCCTGTAATCTTTTTATACTGTTATGCTTTACATTATCTTTCATATATGTTGCCAGTCCTCCACCTCCATGTCTGACTTTTTTGACTTCAGTAAAATTGGAGATGGGCAACAGTGGACTACCAGGGAATGTGCCAGGAGAACCTAGTTTTCTGCTTAGCAAGAAGTTCTGGAGCCTAAATTCAGTTTACACATCCTTGTCATTGTTACCAACGTAGATCACCACTACTGGCTCATTCCCTCAACTCTCAAATTTTCCAACTGTCTAGGGGGGTCTTCCTTTTCACTCAGCAGGACAGTCCTACTGGACATCTGTCCCCCACAATAGAATACTCCACTGTCATCATCTGCTTCTTTCTGTCCTTTAAGCTCCTGTCATCACTGCGAGGAGCCGCTGTGTTATCATCTGAAGAACAGGTCGTATTGTCCATCCTTCCTTCCTTCCTTCCCTGGGACATCTCCCTGTACAAGGTCCTTGGCAGGACTGAAGAGAAAAACTGAGAACCTCATTCACACTTTCCTCACCTACCTTCTTTTTGCCCTTTTTGAGCAAAACTGTGTTGCAAACAACCTTGCTTTCCGTCTCTGTATTACAGTTCAGTCTTAACATAGAAGTTTGTCCACTTGGATCTAAGTATTGATTTTTTTTAGCTGAAGCTGTAACACCAGTCACAACACTTTTTATTTTAGATCATCCTGGTCTCTTATTAATAACTGTAGAACAGTTTAGACTAGGTGATTTTTTTTTTCCCCCAAGTTAAAGTCAGGTCTCAGTTAGAAGTGTACAAAAATACCTGTATTATTACTGTGTTTTTTCAGGTAGGTAAGCTGACACTAAGACAGACCTATCACAACTAATTTTGACAAGACCAGTATTTCATTGAGTTTCAGGGATGTTATTTAAGATACTAGGTTTTTACTCGTAGCTTTTGTATTGAAATTTCCTAAAAAAGCAACTCGATGTATTTTTTGAATCCTAACCCAAGTACTTGTTCTTTTTAAAGGAGTTCCTACAGTGGGAACCACAGTGATCAAGGAGGAAAATACTCTGATTACAGATACAGTTTCTGTGCATGCTGAAGGCGCTGTTGAAGCAAATGAAAACTTTCACCAAAAAGAACAAAAACAAACGTTGCAGTCTCTTTTCTCTTTGCTCCGTGAAGAGGTTGAGCAGATGGATTCAAAGATACTGCCCCTGTGTCTCCATCAGGTACTTCCTATGATTCTGGGGTGTTGCACACAATTCTGTTTTCACTTGAGACCTTTATTCATTAGGAAAAAATGCATTAATTCAACATATGCCAATATTTGTATCTGGGCAGGGTATTTTGATATATAACAGATGGTCAAGGCAAATATCTCCTCTAAGGTCTTCTAACATATGTTGAATTATAAACTGCCTTGAAAGTATATTCTGCAGTTAAAGGAAACTCTGAAGAATTGGTTTTCTAATTCCCCAAATGATGAAATTCTAGTCTGGCAGAAAGATTTAGGAAAATCACTCTTCAACATACCTTAGATATGGTTTGTAAGACACTGGTATAGATATAAGACAGCTGATGTCTGCATAACATTTTAAATCTGGAATTATTTTTACTTTTATTTGCAGACTACTTTCTAGCATGAGTTTCATGCATGAATGCTAAGATTCAAGGTTTCTTAGTGTATACTTTTTTATAGCACAGTTGCCACACCTGCAAGACCAGAGGAAATACTGTGTGATTTGAAAAGCAATCTTTTTTACTAACCGACCAGTATGTTTTTCTTTCTGGAGATTATGATGCAAGATGAATATGTTGATAGGACTTGACACAGTATTAATTTATAGTTTAGTTGTGTCAGACTAACGGTGGACTAAAATACTTTTTGTTGGCTGTAGTGTCTAATATGGGCTGTATATGTAGATACTATACAGTGTCTGATTTGACTTAGTTGCATTATCATTATTGTGGAAAATGGGATGATTGTGGTATTTTAAACTTCTAAACTGTGATGACACTCCTGCATTCTTATTCTCTTTGATATAAAGAAGTGATTATATTTGAGAAAGAGGTTTCTCTTTAGTATTGCAAATTATAGGTAATTTACATTTGACATAGAATTTTAATTTTTTTTTTTAATCTGTGTTTGAGTGGGTACTCGATATCATTCCTTAATTTATTTGAAACTTAGCATTAGGGTTAACTATTTGTACTTTTAGCCAAGCCAAATTTGGTGGTTGTTCATGAGTCAGTACAATGTCTGTTTTGGAAAACAACACGGTTAAGGCAAAAACTTCAAAACACTTTACAAATATTAAGGAGTGTCATCAAACATAATGGAGGTGAAATCTGTTTGCTGCTTTTTAGATGAGGAAGCCAAACCCTGAGGGTAACAACCTTTTGAAAGTCATACCGGAACTGTGACAGAACTGAGAACAGAGTGTGCATTTCCAGATTCAAACATGTAATCAAACACCATCTCTTTTTTCTTAAGAAATATCAAGCATTTTGAATGGAGTGTTGAAAGAAAGCTAACAGAACTTACAAGGATCGTAACACACTTTTTAATCTGGGGAAAAAATAAAGGATTTTAAAGATAGCATTCATGTTTTCATGTAAAGTGGGTCTATTAAGAATTTTTTTTTCCTTTTCCAGCAAGTTAACCTGTCATCTTCAGTCTTTTTTTCAGATTGCTAATACAGCCTGCCAGTAACTTTCTTTTATGCCAAGTCTAGCAAATACCCTTCTATCACATTCTCTTTTTATTCTGTATGACAAAATTCCATGTAAAATAAAGAGCTGTGTCAGATGTTCTGGCGTATTAACAATCTGCATTGTTAGTGGGAAGCCTGTATTAAATATTTAAAGGCTGTAGGATATTAGGGGCTGTTCTAAGGTTTAACTTGTAATTAAAATAGGATGTAATTTTTTTCCTGTCTTGAATGGGATTCATGTAAATTGTTTAGCATTTGTTACAGAATCTAAGAAGTACTTATATATAAAACACAGGTACAGAGTTTTGGCAGCTCCAGAAACCCTTAGGAGACTACTGTGGATAGCAGACAAAATGTGCAGATAAAGAGCCTTAGAAGTCACTTACCAATTCTCTTTTGGAGGTACTGGGCTCGGAATGGCCTAGTGGCTAGTAACAAGTCTGAGAAATTGTAATCTAGACTCCTCTATCAAGTTGCTGTGTTTTTTGAGCAATCATGTTTAGACTTTTACAAAAGTGTCCACTTGTTAAGCCCTTCAAATTATGAGTGCCTAATTTGATACGCCCCAAAGATTTTTGAGATTGAATGTTTGTGTGCTCCCACAGAAGTCATTGGAGTATCAGCTATGAGGTGTTCCAATGGAATGTTCAAGTACCAGGGTACCTGCAGTTACTGGACACATTTTGCAAGAGTGGCCCTTGTCACGCCATGCACAGCAAATAGGAAGACTGCCAACATTCGCTGTCCCTGAAGATTGATTAGTTACTGCTTGCAAAGGTCACTGATGCTGTAGAGTTCTGAGGAACAAAATATTTTTATTTCTGAGGTTTATATTTTTTGTATTTTGTTGCATTTACAAACAAAGCCATCGGTATTCCTCAGCTTTCTAGGGTAGCCTGCCCAGTTTTCTAGCAAGCACAAATAAGTGGTTGTTGTTGCAAGTCTCAAAGATTATTTGTCTACAGGGAAGAATTGGAAGAAAAAAGTTTCAGTTACCACGTTAGCTTTTCTATACAGTGTTAACACCTTTTCCTTTCCGGGTATCAGCTCTATCTTTTCTATAATACTCGCCACCACCAACTCAGAGTCAAAGTGAAATTCTGATTCTGATTCAAAACATGCTCATTTTCTGACTGTCTTTGGATACTTGCTTTGTCTGAGCTGGTTGCATGGACTCTAGTACAATGGTGTCTTTGCCCTTTTAGTCCAAGAAATAATCCTTTATGCCAGTTCTGGGGAAAAAAAACCAACAGAAAAAAACCCAAACAAACCAAAAAAATGATCCCTTTACTGGATTAACAGGAAAAATATTTTTTCTAACTGGCATCTCAACTTTTCTTCTGGAAGTTCTGCCACTTCCATGCTTGTGATTTTGGCTTTGAAATAGCTGGTTGAAAGTAAAAGATCACTAGGAAGAGGATAATAAATCTATTTCAGTAGTCTGCAATTAAAATATGTAGCTTTGCTATAGCAATAACTTGGTATACTGGAACATAATTTTCTCTTATGTTTGCATGCTGGTATTCTTAGTTTATACACAGCTTCTCGGTATATAAACCCTTGGTGAGCATATATTTACTGTTCCTTTTTGCAGTGATCTGTTAAAGATAGGCGTTATAAAATTAATCAGACAGGGTGAAGTTGTTTTTTGAGATGTTGCAGCTGGACATCTTGAATGCTTAGGCATAGAGATCCCTTGTTCAATTCCTAGCTATTGGCTAAGATAGCAGCTGTTACAGCAGCATTTAATGTTAGCTTACACATTTTATTAAGCTAGACATGCTGTAGATTGACTTTGGTGTTCAAGTATTTTATATGTAGTCTGTCTTATGTTTGATTTTTCTTGTCCTCTGTAACTGCTTGGGAACTATTTTTGTTCTCTATATTAAACTTCCTTAGCACTTTGAGCTCTAAATGCAACAGGGAAAGTTTGCTTATTTTTTGTGTCAGCTCCCTGGTATTTCTTTGTTTTGACTTGTCTGTATTAAATCAACATCCATCTAAGAGAACAACTTGAAGAATTGTCGTGATTTTTAGGGGTTTTATTTAAATGGTCATTTTTGGCAGAGGTATAACAAATCCAATTTTAATTGTTCTGTTATAGAAATATCAAGCTAAGGTGGAAGAACTGCAGATTTGTTCCATGTCATAACAACTACAGTGCAAATCAAAGAACTGCCGTCTGGCTTAAGTCTATGACTTGCTCTATTGTTGAAGAGCTTCAGATATCAAGGTGTTAGGCTTAGCGAACTGACACATGAGGTAGAAGGTCTTTAAATCTTTTTAACACAGCAGAGCAGCTTCAGGAAAGGAAGTGGCAGAAGGCTGCTGCAATGGTATTGTCTGGCTTCTGCGGGTGGACTAGGAGTAATACAGAAAAAAATGAAGAACTTGAGTCCTTATATGTTTATCTCATGAATTTCAAATATTCATATTGTAAATATTTCAAATTCTATGTATTTGAAATATGTGTTGTAATTATTGTAAATATTTATTGTTAATAGGATATAAACAGGAAGGTCGTTGGTGTGCCTCTGATGCTGATAGGTGATATTTTTAGTGTCTTTTATCCAAAGATTGTTCTTTTCTCATCAGTCAGGAAACCTCCATTTCTCCATTTTATCACATTGCACTGTAATGCTTGGGAGAGCTCAGCAATGATGTTAATTTGGTCAAACATAAGGAAACAATGCTCAGTAACAGAATTCAAACTCTTCAACTCATAGCAGTAACCACAGTACTTCTAGGTAATTTTAAAACTTTCTAATATGATCATTAAAAGGTTTCTGAAATAATTTTTTGTTGTTGTAACAAGATAAAACCCAACTAACATTTGGGCAAAGCCGTTTGTGTGAGAGGACTTAATATTTCTTTGTTGTTTGATAGTCTTTTTAAACATCTTTCCTAGAATAAGAATACATGTATTTAGTCTGAACATTCGTATTTTACCCAAACTAAATATGAATCTGCAAAACAGATGTTTAAAGCTATGAAGAAAAGTTTGTATTATATCTTTACCACTCATGATAATTACAGAATCCTAATTTTTCTTTTTTTACTTTTGCAGATAGCTGAGACCTATTTTCAAGAGGAGGAATGTATCCTTTTACTTGCAGAAATTGTTATGAGATATTAAAATAATCTGGCATGATAAAACATAAAAGACAAATGCTATACCATTGACTCACAGGTTGTGGGTCAAGGGTAGAAAGAAGTGAACAGCTGTAATTTACCCATGAGTGAATACACAATATGTTAGCAAGTCCTTCTTAATCAGACAGCTGGAATATGAGTTAAGCAATAAATCCACTTCCAAAAGCTGTACTGAAACAATCATTAGTAGTTGTGCAGAAACAAGGAAGTAAGAAAATGTTTTCAAAGAACTTCTGTTTTCATACGGCAAGTTCTGTTCTAAGTATTAGTAACTGGGAATATGTCCAATCTAGATAGGGTCTGTATTCCATTATATCAAATAGGGCACTATTATGGTGACAACAAAATTATCACAACAGTTTGATTAGAATATGTACTGCAAGTGTATAGGTTAGAATAAAAATACCAAACACACTGAGCTAACGGAGATCAACAACCTGCAAACAATAACAACACGTTGTCTGGCAAATGCTAATTAGTCAAAATCGTATCAAGGTAGTTTTAGATACTGTTGTAGGACAATATGGGTATTGCTTCTGCGAACAGCTAGTTCAGTGGTCCAGTTTGTTTTGTTCATAGATAATACAAATAAGTTTGTTCAAAAAGTTATAATAGTTGAACTGTTGTGAATTACTCTGATATATTTCAGTAATTGTGGGAGAGAATAATCATATTAAACCTTAAAGTGAAATTATATTTTTAGAAAAGGTAGACTGGGTTTTCCTCTATTTGCTTTTAAGGGAAAATGATCGGACTATGAAAAGAAGAGGCAAGAGCAGTAAGCCCTTAAGGTATATGTGATTCACTAAGATGCGTCATAAATGACAGAATCTGTGCATAAAGATTATTTCTTTATTATGTAATTTGTTACAAGCAAAATACAGCAAATAGGCAATTATAATGGTTAAATAACAAAGCATAAGAAACCTGGAAAGGTATCCTTGAAACCTAGCCAAATTATATTAGCCTCTAGTACAAACCCAGAGAAATAATTTGCAATATTATAAAAGCAGCATATAAAATATCCATCACTGTCTTAGAAGGCTTTACTTCTGTCTTGGTCATCATATTTCAAAAGCATCCATCAGAAAATCCAAAATACACGGCAGAAAATAAGGCATGGATAAAATATGTAGTAAATTATGGCTCTGCAGGGGGAAATACAGTAAATTTAAAATGTGTTCAGCAGTATGATAGACAGTTTCTCTTTCATAGAAGTTGCTTTAATCGAAGGACACTGTATTTAGAGCTGATCAAAGGAAATATTTTTAATGCAATGTACACCTGATGTGTGGAATTCAACACCACTATATAATACATATTTATGAAGGATATCTGCTCTGTACTTGAAACCATCGGTTTCCTGAGGTTAATAAAGAACTTACTTGATCATGTTGCACTATTAATTATCCATGACAGGCATTTTAATTCATCCAGTGTAGAACTTCATATTAACAATAATTCAGGGTTTGTTGTTGTGATCCTCTAAGGCTATCTCTCTGATCTGTAATTCTGTTTATAATAACAGAATTCTTGAAGGCAGGGAATATTCTTCCCATTAATATTGTTGTTCATAAGCCATGCTACGTATATGTTGCATGAGGCTAACAAGAATAACAAGTACTGGTTGTGTTTTTGTAATAATTACTCCAGTTTTTTAATTAGCATGAATAATGGAAAATATTTTTTCTATATTACTAGGAACCTCATTCACTGTACTTCTATCCTCATTGTACTGTAGAATTAAATTTCAGATAGCTGGCAAAACATGGCTTAAAACAGAACAACTGACAACTTGGGCTTGATAGAACTAGAATTATCCTGACTATTACAAAACATATAACTATCAGTATACCTTTGTGAATATATTGATAAACCTAAGGGAGAGAAAAGAGTTCTTCATATAGAAGAAAAGTAAGCAGAATCTTCAGAAAGAAGAAGAAGGTGAACTCAGCTGTCCCACAGTATTGTATACAATGGTTGAAAAGGGGGGGGGTATTTCTTGAAAGTTTGAGTTGGGGAATTTTTTTAAATACTGTCTCTTGCTAGTCAGCAGAAAGGAGCCTTATTTTCAGTTAGTTATGGTTATTGGCATATGATTGTATTTCTTGAGAGATACATGCTGGTACTTGTATAATTGTTTTGCTTTTCATTTCCAGGTATTTCGTTTTCTGATAAGAGTTGTCACCATAATAACATTTTGCTCGTTTCTTCTCTAGAAAAGCTTTTGGTGGACTTAAGGCACGTGGGAATAGGTAACTGCTGAAGAGAATAGGATTTTCATTTTTTGGAACTTCTCTCAACTTTACTTCTTACTTGCTGTTTTCATGTCTGCTATTATTTTCTTCCTTGCACAGAAATCTGGATGCTAGCCATTACTCATTTTGATTCAATTATGTCCAATTTCAGGTACATAATGATTGCCCTTTCAAATATGGTGCCAAATATAAATAAATAGTAACATGTCCATATATGTGTGCATTTTTCTTTAACCTTCCATTCAGATGAGAAGGCAATGAAGTTCATTCAGCTGGAACGACTGTATCATGAGCAGCTGCTTGCAAATCTTTCTTCCATACAGGAGCAGTGGGGTGAGTACAGGCTAAACTAATATGGTACAAGAACGAGTTAATTTGTTTTGTATTTCTAAATAATAGAGTATACATTTTGCCAGCTTAAAAATATTACATAGCAAAAGCAGCATTTATATCAGAATTTTTCTGAGCTTGTTACAAGAGAAGTATTCCTGCTTTAGATCTCTTCTCACACATTTCATGAAAAAGGTGCAAATAGTTTGTCATTCTTTATTCTATTAATTGAGACTTTGATTGATCCACAGTTGTTTTGAGCTTATTTTTGGTTTAGGGTTGGTGAATCTGATGTGATGAAAATAAAATGTGTTGTGAAAAAATACAATGCTTTTTTGCATAGTGTGAAACAAGATTGTAGAGCATACACAGAAGAGTTGCCAATATTTGTCCATTAATTAGTTTCACATATATGTTTTATGTTAAGCAAATACTATTTTTATAGTACTTTGGGTAAAAATTATCTTGATGTAATTTAGAAAGAAAATGGAAAACAGCAGTTCCTAGTGCAGTTACAACACTGAGGAATTCAGCTAAAGAACTGAGCGGTGAAGAGCTGGAAAAGCTTACTAGAGTTTGCTCTTCACATCAACAGTAAGTATAAGAAAATATTATTACTTTTTCAGTACTAATATGTTAGTGCAGCTGTTGTCTACTTGCCAGTATAGGTGTTTTAAAATAGTCAGTGTCTAAATAAAAGTTGCATCCCATTGACTTCAGTGAATTTGGTTATAAAGTGGTGGTTCTTTTTGATACCTAACTAAAATGATTCCATTACCATCAATTTTCACAATGTTTTAATATGGTCTGAGGAATGTATAGGGACTAGATCTGAACTGTTTTCAGGGAATCATTAGTTTGCCAGAAGTGGAGTTTTGAGTTTTAGTATTTTCAGCCAAAGTAAAAACTAAGCAGTGTTAATTTAGGAAGAGAGAGACTGTAGAACTGATGATGCTTGTGTGCTTGTGCTTGTGTCTAATACCTGTTGTTTTAATCATTGTTTTTAAATGCAATTGCCCAGCATCTCAGACTCCAGCACTCACATCTACCCTGTAGGATTTTATTCCCAAATTTTCCACATTTTAGGACAATTCCCTAATGCTTTAAGTCATTCTCGTTATCTTCTGTTGATTTCATGCAGGTTGCGTAAACATTATGAAGCAGTGATTCTGTAGTTCCCTAGTGTGGCAGTATTCTGAAAAGTTGTGAAATCTTGGTTCATACCTGCTTTGCCTGATTCATCAGCCTCCTGAATCAGTATATCATAGTATCACAAACTTTTGGATGGTGCCTAGAGTGCTCTTCTGGAGAGTAACACTTAGAGGATTATACCCATCAGGAAGGAGGAGATCTGTTATTTCATGGGTGAATGTCCTACCTACTAGACATTGAGTTTAAAGGACAGATGGAAAAAATTATACCAGCTGCCACTGAAAAACGATCAGCCAACAATAATACAGAAACTAACCACATGCAAAGGCTGCGAAAAGAGCAACTTGTGACAGGGGAGATGCTCTCAATCAGATGGGAAGAGAGAACTTTTTCAAATATATTTGCATTGGCTTAGTCAGTTTGGGAGTAACAAAAGACAAAATGCTTGTGTTCACAGAGTGTGATTTAGCCTTCACGTTTTTTTCTTCTGGGTGACTGTACAGAAGTTTGAAAACACCCAGGCTGACTGCCAGAACCCAGGCAGGGATTGTTTATTTGTAGTATGAATGCGTTTGGGAGGGAGCCCCTGGAAGGTGTACTCCTGCATTTCCACAGCAGGAGGAGGCAGCTCTAGCACCGTAGCTGCATGTTTACACCCATAGCCTGCTGCTACTGAGAGATTGCACTCTGAGTGCCTGCAGGGTTCCTTGGGCTACATTTCCTTGCACATCACCTTGCAAGCCCACAGAAAGATTAAGAATCAAGTCTATTGCAATTTGTATGCTGCAACTAGCAGCACCTCCCTATTATCACCTCGACTGTCACCTTGTTGAGAATAACTCTACTTTCTCTTTCTAATTCTTCCATGCAGCCTCACTTCATAATACAAAATTTCAGTTATGTAACATCATTCCTGGTTCTGAAAAACCCTGCAATTTGATAAAAATTAAGGCTTGTGTTCATTTGCCATGATTAGTTCTCTGTAATACTAGTACTCTTCCAAACTCTCTATGCAAAAGCCTATTTGCTTGTATTTGTTTCATATATTTTTTTGTCCTAAGCTTTAATCTCAATTTATTTTATAATTAAAGTTATACTTTAATTTTTAATGAATAACATGCAGGTCTCGGAAAATGTGAGCTTTTTGCCTTTGTAATTGAAAGTAATGTAACTTTTTCTGATACTCAAGGTCTACAGCTACATACTGGACGTGTTCTTTAAAGATAGTTTTGAGTGCCCTTTATTTGAAGTTTGAATGCTAAAATGTAAAAGTGAATGCAAGTTTTAAAAGTTTGTTAAAGAGTATGAACATCAGTACTTTTCCCTCTTGCCTCTCCTACTTTTATTTTATTTTCAGTAGCTTTAAACAAAATGCTCAACATTTTATCTTCATTGCTGTATGAAAGGCTGCGAGACAGATTGTGCATGAATCTCTACACAGTTTGCAAAGTCCATGCTGTTAGCAGTGCTGACTCACCTGTGAATCCCAGTGAAATCAGTGGGAGCTGCTGTATCTTACAGCGCCCAGAAAACGTGTCCCAGTGTAAACAGTCTGTGGAGAGAGAAATATGTTTTGTGGGGTTTTTTCCATTCCTCAGTCTCTGTTACAGTGATCATTATTTTTAATACTAGTAGACACTGAGTCCTTACATGATTTTTAAAGTTGGTAAAGTTCCTTCTGAGCATAAAAGTTTTACAGGAATTTAGATCACTTGATACATTGCAGTAAACTTTCTTTTGACTGCTTTCGCAATTAGGTGGAGTAATGTTTGGGCTAATTGGTCTTCTGATGATATTCACATATGGTACAGATCTGTGCTTAAAAGTATGCTACTAGCATGCTGACACTGTTCCAATGTAAGAAGAGTTCTGTGCTAATATTAGAGCAGAGCAAAGGTTTATAAGATTTCAGTGACATTTGTTATGAAAAATATTGCTATGAAGTTGTTTAGTTTGTTCTTTTTTTCTTTATTGCTGCAGGCCACAGGCATCCAAAAACAAGGTAAGCAGCTGTTTAATTGAATTCTGCTTTGTCAAAGATTGCTAGTAAATATATTTTTAATATTATTAGTTATAATATTTCCAGTTTAGTATAGAAACTGTTTGAAGTTTGGATGTCTCAAAAAGTCACAGTTGTCCTGTTTAATTCCAAAAATTACAGGAAATACTATCATATTTTACAGCTAGTAGCTGCAGAAAGTACATGGGAAGGCGGTTGTTTGCATCAGTTCATGGAATCAAAAAATTTAAATGAAAGAGAAGCTGCTGCTTTTAAATCAGGTATGTGTGTGTGTATGTACATGTGCATATGTTTTAAATATTCTAATGACATATTCATATAAATACTATGAAACTATTTAATTTAAAGCTACAGTATTTGTTGGATTCCCATGGATTCATCTATTTGTGCAAATTTTAATTTTTTTTCACAACTGCACAATGGACTTACTCTGCAATTTTAATTAGTCATTGATATTCAGAATTGTAATTAAAGTAATTTTGGCTTCCATCAAAAAAATGTCCTTTAAATGAGCATACATTTCTAGCAGCCTACATAAGCTACAAAATTGTGTAAAACTAGAGATAAGGTACATAATTTGTATGTATAAAATATAAGGTAAACAATCTGATGACAAATACTCTGAGTTGTGGCAATTCAGTATAGTTAACAGTATTATTAACTATTAAATTACATGCAATATACTGATTTTGAGACATATTTTTCTGTAACAGCACAGAAAATTAGGAAGCTTTTGGGAGATCTTGAAGAGAAAAACATACTTCAGTTAATTTTTTTCAGTACACACTTTTACGTCAGCTTCATTTTCTTTCTCCTGCCTTTGGGCAGTGGCTGTTTTGTTTGAGTAATTTGTTAGAATCATTGGGTTCTTATGAAACATTTGTAAATTAATGAATTGTTAAAATGGAGACGGAAGGGGAAAGAGCATTGGTAGACTACCAGGCTGTGCTTTATCTCTCCTCTCTATGAGCAAAATGTTTTCTTTTTTTGGCACGTTCCAGTTGCCAAAATGGGCCTAAACTGAGTACCTTTCATCACAAACAGCTAGAATTTCTCACAAGATGAGGGTTGACCTCAGGAGGTCCCTTTAAACCTAAGCTATGCTACAAGTGTGTATCAACCAGGATGTTTGGGAGAATCAGGAATTAACGAAGATACAGAGTCACAGCTCTCTACATGTGTGGATCCTCCTCATCTTCATCCTCTTTTACCATGATCCCTATACTGCCTTTTCTATGTCCTTGTTCTTATAACCTAACTAAACACAAAACACTGAAAACACGAAACAAACACGTTCTACAGCTCAGCAAGCAGATCAAAAGAACCCAATGCTTTTTATTTTTGGATGGTTGGAAATTCCCATGGAAAAAAATAGGCACTTACAATTTTTCTATTGTTTTTATTCCAAGTGGGAATAAAAGCTTTCTGGAGAGCAGAATTTCTGAACATTTGAAACTTCTGTATTAAGGAGCATTTTGTGTCAATGTTAAAATAGTGTAGTACAACATCTAGACATATTAAACTTAATGTGGAAGTAATTAATGGTGTATATAGATTTTTTCATGCCTTTCTCTTAATGTAACTCTTGTCAAAATGTCATCAAAATCATTGGGTTCCCATGAAATGTTTGTAAATTAATAAAGCTGTGTCATCCAATAGAAGGCGGTTCTGCTGAGAATTTTCCAGCAGTGCTAAATACTTTTTCAATATAAAGATATGAATATTTCAAGCCTAACTGAAGTTTAAATGCCTAAGATTTAAATGCCTAAGATTTGAAAAAGATGCTTTTCACAAGATTAGCACATTCTTGAGGAAGCAACGACTTCTCACCCTAACAGGTCTCTCTATCTGTTAAGGCAGTGCATGGTCAATTAGCTACTGCTGCCCCTCACTGAGTCAATGCATCAGCAGCATGGGGCTGAAAATTTTTGTTGCAGTTAGAAGGTTTTGGGTAGGGAAGGCGTTGGTATGAACTAATACAGAAATTGGACAAAGATGATCCATAACTCTGAATTTGTATACACTGCTCAGTGCTATATAAAAAATATTCAAGCTGTGGCTGAGTGATCTAGCTCAGGACTAGAAACAATACAGCCATTTGGGGCTGGTTCTTAATTTTGCCTGAACCCCAGCAGAATCCTATACTATAATAACCATACAGTTCCTAATATTTAAACTAACCTGTTCAGCATTAGCCTAAATGCATGGGCCTTCTCATTGAAAACTTAGAATGCTTGTCTTCTGCTTTTTGGGTTTTTTTCTCTACATCACAAAAAATGAGAAGTAAATGTATAAACTTTTTCTTCTTCTCTTAGAAATATATCTGCCTGTCTGCAGGGAGAACTACTTAACTCAGTTGCTGGTAGTAGAAGTCTGACTTAGAGTAAGACAGGAAAAGGAAATTCTCAAGTGGTTTGAAGACTGTCTTTCATATTAATTCATATGCCCAAAATAAGAATTTATCTAGCAATTATCAATGAGAAGTATTAGCTTATATGTAGAGATGTATATATTGCATTGTTGAGATTGTTGCACTGTACTATGGTAGCATCTCTGAAGTAAAATCACACTTCCTTACTAATCTAAAGCAAAAATTACTCCATTGACTTATTGCAGGCATTTGAGAACATAATTTGAGCCTCTGTAGGCAGCTGATCCTAAGAATTCATGATTCCTCTCTCCTGGGGATACAGTGACCAAGAAACAGCTTTATATGCAGTGGGCTAGTCAAGATTCCTGGGAGAGTCACTGAATTAGTTTTCTGCCCTTCTGAGCAAGGGTTGTGAATGGTCTGTTCTGTTGCATTTTCCTTTCTGGCAGATGTTCTCTTTGAGTATACCAACAGAGATAACTGGGCCCTTAGAGTTATGTGTATATATTAAAAATGAGATTTGATACATCCTATATCCATTAATTTCTTCAGTTTCTGACTGAAAGCCTTAATAGCCTTGGTGTTAACTAAAGATAATCAAATTCATGTGTTTCATGAAACCTTTTCTAATGAAATGATGAATTTAATAAAACTCTTAGTGTTAAGTTTGCAGTGGTACATATAGACCTGTTTCCAGGGTGGGGAGAAACTGCTTATACCCTGTTTTCTTTTAGGTCATATGGGATTTGTTTTTTAAATGGGAGGAGGGGCAAAGATGGAGAAGTGTGAATTCTCTACTGGTAGAATGCCATAAGTCAGTAGTCTCTCTGCTAGGCTGTCTTGGATTAACAGGATAAAAAAAGTAGTGGCTACAGGTTTCTGTGATGAACAAAGCAATTGTCAATTTTAAAGTAACCCTGTTTGGGGAAAAAAAACGTTTCTTAAATTACCATCAGTGCTTTCATTGCTAGAAAATTTTCAGTAGACACTTTGTCAATCTCTGACAGATAAAAATTACTGCCACGTTGGTGGGTATGTCTTCATTTAAATTAGTAGGAAAAAGCATCTTTTCTAATTAAGTGTTCAACTATTTGTCGTAACTTGCCTTGAGTCTATAGTGGGCATGGGTTGTCTAGAGCAGGTGTTTTGAAGTAGGTGGAAAGAAAATATTGAAAGCAGCTGAAAATTTATGCTGAATGTAACAATGATCATTACATCTCAGTCCCTGTACATCTGTAGTTAGATAACAATGCTAGGATCATTTATTACTTTCTTAGGAACAGAGCCCTGAGCTCAAGGGCCACCTTTCATGGTAAAGAATTTGACTTAATTTCCATTTCCATTAATCTTTGTTGCAGTCGGGGCTGCCAACAAAGATGCCTGTTGTAATGTGGATGTATCCACTAAGAAAAATTGACAGATGGTAACAAAATCTTGTACCAATAATCCAGGCTGTGTTTGAGCTCATGACCTATATGTGAAGGGCTCAGTATCCCATTACAAATCCCTTGAGCTATCTACTCATCTGTGTCTAATTTTCAAAAAGTCCCTGTCTCATACCCATTTCTTCTTTCAGTGTTTTAGAGAAGTTAGGTTCCCCGTACCCCTTCTATCTGTTAATGTTGCTCTGATTTTTTTTTCTGCATTTTGAGATGATTGGATATTCTCTTTTTCAATTTCAGGTCTCTTTTCTATGCTACCTTGTATTTCATTATCCTTTAACATGGGGATAGTTTAGAATTTAATAAAATTGTTCAATACAATTAATTAATGCAAACAGTTCTTTAATGACTAACGAATGTGACCCTGTTTCATGTAACAAGTTCAGGAAATTGCTCAGATTTTAAGTGAGGTTTTAACAGGTGAGGAAGGGTAAGATTGGCGTAGAGATCTTCAGTCATTCTTGTAAGAACATACACAGTTAATAAGGGCATTGTTTGATCTCTTTGTTAATCCATTCATAAGACCTTTCTGCTTTTTGCTATGACCAAAAAATTCAAATGAGTGTTTTCTAGATGTATTAATTTGTTGTTTGATGTTATTACTATTGCTGTAACACTAGTCCTACTATAATACAGTCTTAACTTAGTTTTTATTAAAGTATGGAATAAAAGACAGTTTCTGTCATAGCTAGCTTACATTGGTATTCTAATTCTAATCACCCCTTTTCTCTCTTCATAAGCCTAAAAGGGGAGATTTGGCTTTGAGCTTCTCATAATGGCTAATGTCTAATAATTTTATTGACAACTTGGGCTAACCATCTACTCCATCAGCAGATTGTGCCGATAGTAGGTGAATTCACAACCTATGTAGAATTCCACTTGTTTCTCTCTGAAATTTCAGATAAGAAAAATCAGTTTTCATTTGTATTGTAAATGTGAATACAGAAATAAGCTGCATCCAATTGCATTTTTTAATATGTAAACTAACTTACCCAAAAAGCAAAATCTTTTTATGCAGTCCGTTATGTAAAATATTGTAATAGGATATTTAATTTAAAGTTAACCAAAGGAGCTAGTTACCCACTTAAAAGAATTTAATTGAAAATTTATTAAATTAGTATGATTTCAGCTTCTTTAAAGGAGATGCAGATATCTCCTGGTGTGATAGATATACTAGCATCAAAATCCAGTTTTCTGTAATTAAGTGCATTTGTCTGAACTCCAGGCCTCCAGGAGACACACTCACATAAAATATGCTTTAGAAGAAAGGTGGCTGCTCAGAAAGATACTTACGTACATATTGTGCTTTGAAGTATGGGAGTAACTCTTTTCAGGAGGGCACTAAATAGTGCTTTGCCTGCAAGAATGTGTGCAAATACTTTGCTGAATCAGGAGTCAGCTTTTCAGACTACTAACAAAACTTTTATTCTGACTGGAGCATAAAATACCTTCCCTTTATGGGAGTGCAATTTAAAGCATTAGGTTACAACGTTATCAAATCACAGTATACTCTTTCCTCCGTGGGCTGATGCTTTGAATCATTTAAAAACACTGGAACTGTTTTTCCTGTTGCACTTAGGTACTGAAACTTGTCCTGGCATTGGACCAAAGAAAGAAGATAAACAGCTGAGCACTAGCTCTCCAGGTGAAAACAAAACTGAGAGACAGACAGAGGCAGGAAGCCTTTGGGTAGCTGCAGGAAAGGACCACATGGAGGAGCAGCACTGCAGTGCTGAATCAACGTTGGAGCCACACACCCAGTCCACAGGGACAGTGGGCAGGCCTTCTTCAGGCTGTTTATTGTCTGGGGATGCTGGTAAAGATAACAGTTTGCAGCTGAGAGAAAGACAGCTCTCTAAGGATGCAGGAGAAATAGAAGGCACAGCTGGGGAGCTTGGAGTGAAACTCCCTTTTGAGCCAATGGTAGATGCTTTGGTTTTAACAGATGCTGATTATATGCCTACTGATTTTGTTCCTACTGATAAAGATGTGCAAGCTGATAGAAATCTGCTCAGATCAAAACATACTGCTGGCTCTTCAGAAATTGCTAGTGGCCAGCTTGGAAATAGTGATTTAAAGCAGCAGCAGAAACAGCCTGATGATGAAAGATCTTCACGGGACAGAACTGCATCAAACGTATGCTGTGAGTGTAACAAAGTGTCTGAGCATGAGAGTACTGCCCATTCACGAGTATGCAAGGAGATACAGAGAACAGCAGGACAGGAGGACAAGGTAAACAATGAAGAACAAGAAGATTTATTTCTCAGATTTTTAAACGGTAACATAATAGACACTGAAGAATCATTTGCAAACTTAGCAAACCAAGAGGACTTTGACGCTGTTCCAGATATTTCACCTGAACGACCATCTTACAACTCACTGGAAGCTTTATCACTAGATGACAGCTTTTCTTCTCTTGATGAACTTGCAAGAAGGATAGAGATTGCTGAGGTAAATACTGTGAATCTTATAAAATATTCCATGTTTATCTCAATTAAAATATTTTAGATATTTAACACATTTTGAAATTGGCAAAATTCCTTCATTTATCGCTCTTTTTAATCTGAAAAGAAATCTATACTTCTTTAATTGTTCTGAGTCAATTCAGAAAAAAGTTTCTTTTTGCATGTTTGCCTCCTTCTTGACCAGCAGTGCTCTGTGTTTCTAAAAATTAGATTGATTTTTACAAATGAGTGTGAACACCTTTTTTTTTTATTCTGACAGAGGCTGTTAGGAGATGGCCTGACAATTCCTGTTAAATCACAATTTCACGTTAGAGATCTACATAATGCCTATGATGTAACATGTGGTTCGTTTCTATTCGTAGAATAAAACTTGCTTTTCTGTGCCTATTCTGTATAGGTGAGAACTACATATGTAATAAACTCTGTATATGAATTTATGGGCTTCTAATTTTACCAAGTTTAGGCAGTTCTGTTGTTCAACCAAAACTAAGAAAGAAATTCTAAGCCTGAGCCCACCTTTCTGAAGCACTGCTGATAGGCCACAAGAAAGATGAGTGCTTCATAAGCTAAATTGCTTTTCTGAAAATACAGATTTATTGCTTTTGGACTTTTTTGGAGAGTGCATGATGATATCTTCGCTTTATTTGTCTTCTGGTTTTGGTGCATTTGCAACCATGGGACTTTAAAAGCTTTTTCTTTAAATGAAAAAATGAGATTGTTGTGAAATGATGTGATTCCAGATGCTGGTAGGGGAAGACTTGTAAAAAGGTATCTTAGTTCATCTCTATTTTTAATGCATTTAACAATACAACATCCCTTGGCAATAAAGTAACAGTACTTCTCTATAGATCAGAAGCTAATGCACAGAGACCAAGAACCCACAATCATTCAAGGACAGCAGCCAAACGGGGAACTAAATACTGGGGATCCATGCTGATGTTATTACATGTTTCACAAAATCTCCAGAGCTGGAAACAGAGCATTCTGGTTTTTCTCCCCACCTAAAGAGCTACTTATCTCCTTTCCAAGATCGTTCATCCTGACCTGTCCTTAAAACACCTTGTCTTTCTCTGGGATGTCAGGAAGCATGCCACATACCAGGACAGAGGGCCATGTGCACAAAGCTGTACACAAGCTCTTGACAACACACAGATGTGGAAACCCACATACCTGTTCATACATGCCATCAAACTTTTGCACTAAATCCATTGGCTTGTGTTCACTTAGAGGATGGTTTTGAAAAAGAGCATTTTGTTGACAGTCCGTGCTAAGCCCATATACATGTATAACAGAAGAGTAATTTAAATATCATCCCTCAGGATTAGATTTCTTTTGAGCCCACTGAAAGTTCAGCATTTTAAGCTGTAGGAGAGAACTGTTCTGTTTTACATATAAAAATCATAAATTAATCCAATAGCAACTATTTTTAAATTGCTATGTTTGTGCCATTTGCATTTTAGAGGATGGGATAGGAAGCAGCATATTGATGCTGTTAGAAAAATTATGCTTGTATTGATTGGCTCAGTGACCAATGATGATGCTTTACAGGGAATTTAGTTTCATTTCTAGTTTGTTATCTCGATGCTAGGACTGCCAGTACTCTGATGGTAGAGTTGAGTCTCTGGAGAAGAAAAAGTACCTTCAGTCTTTCCATAGTACTTTCTCTGGCCATATAAGGCATAATGTTGGCTGGCACTGGTGGGAGTCTTTTTTAATTGCTTTTAGCAAGAGACCTGAGTTGTGTGTGAGGCAGGGGGTTTAAATCAGGGAGAAGAGAAGAAGGATTAATCTCAATACCGATTAAAATTTGTAATATGCAGCATCTGGGGCTGTTTTGCAATACCTGAAATTTCTACATACAGCAGGGTGAGTTAAGGACAGCAGACCAGCTTGTATTGTTTTATTATACACTTATATTTTGTTTTTCCAGTTAATCTTACCACCTGTCATTACCCTAGTGGTTGCTTTTCAGAGGTGGTGAGCACCTACAGCTTCCCTGGAAGACACCAGGAATTGAGAGTTTAGCACCCCTGAGAAAGCAGCACTGTTAACTTGCTTTCACTGATTTTGTTTTAGTGCTAAAATAAGATTCCACTGATATTTTGACAGACTGATCTTTGCACTCAGCTGTAACATTTTTTCCTTTCTTGTCCTCCTGAAGCCTTTGAAGTTAAATTGTTCGGGCTGTGGCCATCTAATAAGATGACAATGTTTTCAGGTAGTAGTTGTGAAAGAAATACCTGGAAAATGCATTGGTAGCCACATGAATGAAATGAAATTAATTACATGAAAGGTACCAGTGTGACAGAAAAAAAAAAAATCAATTTGACTGTGATAAAACTTGTCATGGAGTATTTACAAAATTGCCACAAATAAGTTAGAATGGAAGGCAGAAGTAAAGATTATTTTGAAATAACCTAGGTACAAAAATCATATGGTAGGACAAAATTTAATTAATATTCTTCAATGGAGGTGTAATATTAATTTATTGAAAATGGGGAAGGGTAAGTACTTATGTATTCACAGTTAGGAAGTTTTGTTTGACCCCATATAGAGATCAAAGAATCATCTCTTGTAGTTTTCTAATTTAGATCCTTTATGTCACTTGCTTTTAGTCTACCATTTACAACGAATTGCAAGACTGAAAATCCACTAAATTCTGACTCTGGCTTTAAATAATTGCAAAACTGAAATAGTACTTTACATATTGTACAGTCCCTTATACTAGGTATAATATACTAGGTTTCTTCACTAGTACAAACCATGCACAACAACATGCAAATGATGGAAAGTCACACACAAGCAGTCAAACAAATTGTAACCTCAATAATGTCAGTTGCATTTTGCCATATGAAATAGAAGTTTATAACATAAGCTTTTTATCTGAGTGACAATTACGGAAACAAGTAAAATCTTAATGTTTTTCCTTATTCAAAAATTATTATTTGAAATTTCTTTCAGAAAGCAAAGATAGTGAGACTCTTTACTGCAGCATAAAATAGTAGCTTTTGGTTGGCACTGTTTGTACGCCAAGACTTTTTTAAAAGTACTGAGTATGTCCTGACTAGCAGCTAATTTGATTGCAGTGATGAAGTCTCCACCTATCTGTACTAGGTCTGGAGACAATGCCTTGTTGAGATCCCCTGTTCTCTTGTGTGGCTTGGGTCCTGGAGTTTTGAGTTTGCAGGAATTAGGCTTCTGTATGACATGCTTACATGGTATCTGAGCTATTTATTGCTGTATAAAGGAGCCCCAGAACATGCATGGCAAGCCTATCAGCAGAAAAATGACTAGAGTTTGATGCTGTGGTGTGAATACTGAATCTGCTAAGTTAGCTCCTTTTCAAAGTCAAATTATTCTTATATCTAATGTATTTTGTTAGTGAAGGGGTTTGTCTACTGCTTGTAGCTTAACCCAGGGTAGTCTTGCTTTTTGTCAGTTTGTTGTACAGGTATGGATTACCGCTTTAAAAAAAACTGGTATTGCTAGAAATAAAACTGTAGGCCTTTGCCAAGTAACTGACTAAGGAATACAGCCCCCAGAAGAATACACAAACAAAACTCCTCCTTGAGTAGTTCTCTGCATTTAGACCAAAATACTTCATACAATGAACTTTTCTTCCTAGATCCCAGTTTGCAGTGCCTTTGGTTTGGGGTTTTTTATTTACTTCTGTAGGCTATGAATGATTCCAGTAGTCAAGTTTAATCTGTTTTCTCTGACAGCTTGAAGTATAGGACCTTATTTTCATAGTTTTGTCCAATATGTTTATAAATACATATATACACACATCATATTTGGCAAAAATATGCATAATGTAAGAAGTTTTTTTAATATTTTATTAGCAAATGTTGTTTTAAACAGAGAAAAGACAGGTAGTTTAATTAGAGCTTATGTTTTCTTATTTTTTAGCCAGGATATTAAACTTTATCCAAAAAAAAGTTTAAAAATTTTCTGTGAAACAGAATCACTTTGTATTAATAGTAGTAAAAAGAGAAAAGCTAAAATACTTAACAGAGTTTCAATTAACCAACAGTCATTGCTGCTTTCCTTTTTGACTGTTGGTCAAAATGCCACCCCATACCTGTATGCGATTTTCAGTTCCAGTACAGTAATTACAAAAGCTCCAGTCAAAAGATTTTGTGAAGGCCAGCAGAGCTGAGTGGGTAAGCCTAGTTACATAGATGCTCCAAGAGCATCTTTTCTGAATTATCTAACTTAGAATTAAGAAAACATTCAATGTTTCAATAGGGTCTTTATGCAGCTCTCTCATGTAACGCAGAGCTGTTTGCAGTGCAGCCTGGTGCAAGCCTACGTTTTTCCTCCTGTGGCTCAAGTCAAGCAGAGGCTTGACTTGTGGTCAACTGTATTAACCACAGTTCCCTCGTTAACTTCCAATTTAAGTAATGTATTCTGCCTTTTTAAGTTCCTCCTGTCTCCTAAGGACTGAGATGGAAAACTTCAAGTCTTGCATGGCAGCTAAGTCCCTCTCCTTGGATATTTAATTAACGGGAGATGGATCTAATACAATCAGTTTGTATATTGCTTTGAAATCTTTCTAAATGAAAGGTATGGAAGAAAAACACATTTACAGTTGTCTTAATTGAATGAGATTTTATTTGTAGCAAGACGGACCCTATTCTTACATGACAGTCTTTCTTACAGTAATGATGTTTTTATGACTGAAAATAAGAAAAACAAAATGTGGTGATGTTTGCATTAAATATTTTTGAGCTGCAGTTGAGAACATGGTAGAAAAAAAGGTGTAAATATTGCTTTATGCAGAATTCCATATGTTTGTATTTGTATTTGCATTTTAACAATAAGCTGTATCCTGATTAGGAGTTACTTGTAGGTCCTTTGCAGAACAAACAAAAACCTTAATTACATGACTCATGAAATTCAAAGGCAGATGAAATATTCTAGGTATGAATTACATGTTGTGTAAAGGGACATTCTTAAAAATATGGTCTATGGCTTTTGTCAGGACAGGAGAGTAACAGTAGCCACACTGATTTTACTGCAAAATCAAAAGCTCTTGCTCCCCCTTTTTAAGCAAGAGAAGACTTTCAGAATAGAGAAACCTGTGCTGTGTCAATTAGTTCTTTATACATTTAGAAGTAAATCCTGAAACATAGCAATGTAGGCTGACAGGGAAAGTAAGTGAACCTCATTGTGGCAAGACTTCCTGTCACAAGCTTTTTATGTAACTGTAATCACCGAAACACACATTTCCACATAATCCTGTCAAAGATAGCCCTCTGGTTTTAAGCTTGGAGAAGACACAGGTTGTGACACAGTGATTCAAAAACTACCAAGAGCCAACAGACCAAATGAAGTGTCTCTGAAATTGACTACTTGTGGAACAGACCGCCACATACTAATCTTGGGGCAGACAGGTACAAACGCCCCACTGTCCCTGGGTGACGTTCCCGCCAAGTGCAGTCCAAGCCTCTTGGGAACACGTGTGCCAGGCGACAGCTAGCCTGCTGCATGGGTGGTGCGGGAGGAGCCATTGATCCTCTTTATGAAAGCAATGCCATATGCAGAAGCTTAAAATAATCTACTCTTTTAAAGGACATAATTTCATCTCTGCCCTCCCAAATAAATTTCAAATTAATGCACTCCAATACGGTCCCCTTCCTTGTCACAAGTGTCCAAGTCACAAGGAAGCACAAGTGTTCATTTTCTGGCTGGCCTGATAAATGTTCGTGGCAGTTCTGCAAGGCTAATTACCAGTAGAAGCTTGACCCCAGTGCACTTGTCTGTTGTGATGAGACACTTGTGGGCTATTATTTCTGGTTCATTTTTGCCAAATAGTGCTCCTCCATATGTTGACTTAAACAATTTCTTTCCACCACCTCCACACTTTCACTACTTTGTAAGTACTTCATTGCATTGTTTCGTAAATAGTCCATTCAGGCTCTTGAGCAGATAATCAAAAGGGAAAGTGAATATCAAAAGGGGAAGCGTGGCAGAGATCAATTTTATCCTCTCAGTTGTGATTTGGGGAAAAATTGTTAGGCTGTAGGCATATACCCAGACTGACCAACTCTGTGAGTTGTTCAGAGCAACATGATTTGTCCAGTTGAGGGCTATAAAATACTGCCAGACTAGAGACCTGCAAATGTAATTGCCACATTGACCATTTAAAATGTTGCAAACGCCAAATGCCATAGTTGGTACAGTGCCTGTTGGATTGTGCTCTGCGTTTCGCTGTGTTCAGTGCATGATCTCTCTGATTACAGCATGCATCGATGCATTATATAAGCTTGTAGCATGAAGCAAGTTTAGGGGCATAAGTTATGAAGTGACTTGTTTTCTGTTTTTCTACAGCTCTTATAATTGCAGTGTAAACGAGTTTTTATGCATGGTCTTCTAACTTGATTAGGTTATGGGGAATGTTAAGCAGTCAGTTGTCTGCCACCACTGTGTTATCTGGAAAGTTGCTTTTCTTCCACTTTGAGTTTTTGTGAAAATTGTAGGCATTTGGGGTCATCTCCTACATAGATGAGGTGCAAACTCAGTTGCAAATGTATACAGATTACTTTTCAATTTAACAAATACTATTGCTGATCTACAGAATACATTTTTAAAAGTGCTACTCATTTATGAAGAGATGACTAAGACTTTTTTTTCAGGTAGAGATGATCTCAAGATAAAAAAGGACATGTCTAAATATGCTTCCTATTTTAATTTCTGTTTATTTCTAGCACACCAGGAACTACTTGCTTAGGAAAGCATTTTTCTCCTGATATTTCTCCTACTTCCATTTCTCTAATAACTAGGAAATTACAGACTGCTCAGGCTGCTGTAACATCCTTGTATGGCTTAGCATACACTCTTGCAGCTAAGCCAAATGCTGTAGCAAAGGACAGAGAAGTTACGGTTTATTGATTTGTTGACTGTATCCCTGTTTGTGCAAGCTGTTTGGGTGACCAGCCTGTAGGGAAGGATTTTTGAACTGCCACTGTACCCAGAGAGCTTATTACAATGTGAAGCTGGAATCTATACAGAGCATTGAAGCTTTCTTTTTCCCTGGGTTACCTCTTTTTGGTTTTGTGGCCCTACTGCAGCTTGTTGTCCACCCTGGGGAACCAATTGCAATGCTGGAAAACTGATCTCACAATAAGTATTTGATAGTCTCTGCAAGATTATATTTTTGGGTAGGCAGCAGTAGTGTGTCATTGACTTCTTATTGCCCTCCAATGATGGCGTTTTTGACGCGAACCCTCCGCACCACTGCCCCAACCCATGTGATTTAATACCGTGAGCTTACAAAGGAACTGTTGCAGTGAATTCAAAGTATGATCCAAAGAGTAAATGTATGTATATTTAAGTTTGATAGCAATTAATGGCAAGTAGTGTCAGCAGACAGCAGAATGATACTGCAGCTGTCCTGCATGTTAAAGAATTGATGTATTCAAGAAGGAGGTTTCAGAAGTGCTGCAATGTTTAAGAAAAGTAGAGTGGAAACCATTTTTTAGCTGTTTAGCTCATTTCCTACTTAAAGTCATTGTTAAATAGATCCCATGCTTGGATTTCTCTCATCTCTTGTGCCGCTCACTGTCTTTGCTGATAGATTGCCCCAGCAGAAGGATTGGTGTCTATACTAAAGAAGAGAGATGACAGGGAAGGAAAAACAATTGCTCAAGTCCAGCAAAGGCAAACAAAGAGAAGAGTGCGATTCCAAGAAATGGAAGACACGTTGGATCAAGGTAATTTAAAGCTGTTAATTCATGGGTTGCACTCTTGGGGTGCAAATGATATTGATCATTTTGTTCACAAGAGATAAGTGTCTTGGCTTTTTAAAACTTAACCAAGTAATAAGTGAAGGTGATTGACCAAAGATTATTCTATACCAGGTTTAAGTAACAAGGCTACAGAAGGATACAATCAGTACACTTCCATTTTAAAGCTTGGTTGAGACTGAAGCCACAGGTTTTTTC
The DNA here is from genome assembly GCF_900496995.4 of Aquila chrysaetos chrysaetos. Lineage (NCBI taxonomy): Eukaryota > Metazoa > Chordata > Aves > Accipitriformes > Accipitridae > Aquila > Aquila chrysaetos. The sequence continues at coordinate 25,596,751 of NC_044016.1, read as the reverse complement.
CTCTGGCTCAATGATTTGCGAGTGACATCTAAAGGACATCCTTTCATTAACGTTTAGAACTTAGAGGTGGGAGGTGTAGGCTTTCTCCCTAAATCTAATCCATGTAGGTAAAGAGGGATGCAAAAGAACAAGTCTGTCGTGCTTTGTCCACAGATAGCTTTCCAACCCTTTCTAGTAGACCATGGGATTTGGGGGTATCAGATTCTAACCTTGCACTACAATTAAACATTCATACATATTTGCTAGCTGTCATTAAATTTGGCTAAAACCTTACTACCTTTTAGCCTCATAAGAAATACAATATATTATTTTGCTATGCTTTTCTCGGAGTTTAAGATCTCTATTATTCAAACTAAAGAAATGTTAAGAAAAATACTTTTGGTTGCTAATGATGTACTTTCTTTCTATATCTGTTGTGTATGCCAGCCACTAAATGGTATTAATGGAGGTCTTCAGCTTAAAAGTGTATTAAGTGTGTCTCATATGCTGAAAAGAAAATGCATTCACTGCCCCAAAGGGAGATTATGCCATCTTTTTCTTGAATTTATTTTAAAACAATTTATGTTTTGAATAAAATTTCAGTTGGAGATTCTTCTGTGATTTTTTTCCCAAGGATTTAGTGATTCAAAAGGAAAGTTGTTTATTACTATTATTTTAAATCTGATTTCAAACGCACGAAAAAAGTGCTTGCATGTTTCCTCTTTTTTTTCTTCTTTTCCCCTGTTTCTTCTTCCTGATGTAGAGGGAAGGGAGTTCAGAAATTTTCTTAGAGCCTTTTCAATCTGACAGAAGATGCAGATGTTGTTCATGCGTACAAGTTAGCAAGGACAAGCGAGGTTGTGAAGATGTAGCAGCACCTCTGCAACCTCTTTATTGCTCTTACTCCAGAATAAACCGTCATGCAAAGAGTTACCACATAATAACTGAAATGTAAAATAACCCTTCACATTAGCCTACCTTGAAGGTTTGGCTCTATCCTTACAGTCAAAATGTAAGAATAAAAAAAAACACTTCATGGTAGCACAGTCAGTGTCAGTACAAATGAAGCAAGAATGTTTCCATTTGTTTTAGTTTCAAAGCTTCCATTTCATTTCAACTATCTCCATGAAGGAGGGCTTTGGTTGCAACATTCTCATAGTTAAGTGTATTCTGCTTCAGCATGGAAGGACTCCGCAAGTGTTATCAGCAAGAACAGCTACACAGGTCACAGAAATGAAGCTATATAATTATTTAGGTTTCTGAAAAGACTGGGTGGAGAAACATACAGTTCCTTGTATGTATTATGGTCACTTTGATGCAGTGAGCATTACTAAGTGCGTTTACCTCCTGACCCATTCATGGTAAAAACCTATCTCAGATTTTCTCACACACGTTCATATTGCTTTGTGTATCATCCTTTTTCACCTTTTCTGCTCTTACATTTACAGATGAAGTAGCTGGTGGCTCCTGTATTTTGTTGATCCTACTGTGTATAGCAACTGTTTTCCTTAGCATTGGAGGAACTGCATTGTACTGCACCTTTGGTGACATGGAATCCCCTGTGTGTACGGACTTTGCAGCCAACATGGATTTCTATTATACCCAGATACTGCGGCGTATGGAAGAACTTAAACACTGGATAGCCTTCTCATAGTTGAAATGAGCAGAGACAGCACATTGAGAGCTCGCCAATGATTACTGGAGAGGGTAGAAAAAAATTGTGATTTCAAGTTCTCTAACACTTGCCACCTGCAGGTGATGTGTATTTGATGATGTACTTACACTTTTACTTAGAAATCAAGAAAATTCTAGTTTAGCAATCAGGTGGCAAAATGTTCACATTATGCTGTAGCAGTGTGGTATGGGAGAATAAAAAGTTATTCTCTTCACCCTTTTGAGAGTAGGCAAGTAGCTTTTCAACAACTTGAGCAAGTGAAGAAGAAAGAAGACAAGTAACTGTCTTCTATATGCTCTCCCTTTACCACCCATTGTGTAAGCAATCTCCAGAAGCTTAGTAAAAGGACAGCTTTAATTTACAGCTGTTTGTGCAAAGGTGTTGCCTCCAGCTATCATGCAATAAGTTTGTGTTTTATGGAAACATTATTTTTCTTCTAAGTCTTAATATTTTTCTCCATTTTATTCTCCTGGTGAGCCATGTAATTATTTGGGTGGAGTGAGAAGAGTGCAGAGGCATTCATGGAGCCCTCATTTGGTGATTAACAGGCTGTCCCTGTATCTTATAGCTTACAGCAAACATCATGAGTGGGATAAATCTGCTGGCAGATTTCACTAAATTTTCTGGAACTTTACTCCCAGTGTTGTGTGGGCTGTTTTAGAAATGAAAGGTTAAAAAAGAAATCATTGGTCTCACTAAACACGGAAACAAAAGTAAGATGTTTAGTAAATTGTTCATGTTAAATAGTAAAGTGGCTTTGGCCAATTTTAAAGCACCTGGTAGCAGGTGTGGGGCTAACTGGGTTTTCTGTCCAGCTATGTCACTGACTTGCAGTAATCACTTTGTGCCTCAGTTTCTCCTCTATAAATGGGGAATAATGATCCTTGCCTTTGTGAATATTTATTGTAATTAGGGCTCATGTCTGATTCATCCCAGATGAGTGCACAGGATCACTGAACTGTGTGGCTGCAGCCTCTCTCAGTGAGTGAATGCTTATGTAAAGTGGGACTTATCCAACAGAAGAGATTCAGAGGCTCACTGCAGATCCGCAGCATGTTAGTAGTCCAGGGCACTGGTTCCAGCAGATAAAGCACATTTGCATCTATTTGCCCTGCGGTTCCGAGACCTGTATTGTAAAATCTGTTCTTTTTCTATCAGCTATAGAAATTTAAATCAGTACAAAGAGTCATTTTAAATGGGTATTTCTGTCACTTGGTGCTCAGCCCTCCCTGTGTGGTATGCGAGAAAAACACTGACATGACTGCGAAGGTGAAAATTAGATATGCAGGCCTTTGGCCCACACTCCGGTCAAAATGTGGCAACTGTTCTTGCACAGAGCATAATGGCCTAGCCCTGCTGAGGGTGTTAGTGTGAAACGATTCCTTTACACCTCAGGAAGCAGCATTTTTGAGGGGTCCACTTCACTCCACTCCGTGATTTCCTGCTTACTAATGTTACATGATGCAGTGTGTTCAGGCTTAGAATATTATTTTGTAAAATACTATGAAACGAAATCTTCAAGGTATTGCTCAGAGTTATAACATTAAATGATCATGCTTTCTGGCATTTGCAAGCAAATTGTCCCTCTAGTGAGCTTGATTGTTCCTAATGCACTGTTATACTTAACGGGTTTTTAAAGTGAAAAGTTAAAATCACGGGTTTTTTCTAGAATAAATTGCATGTATTATTTCTCTTTTTGTTTTCACTGCGGAGGCTTGGTATATTTATACCTTAGGGAGCCTCATGAGCAGCTTTATATTAAACTAGCAAATTTTAAATGCCCAAATTAAGGAAAACTTTTGCTTTCAGAATGAAACTTGAGAACAGTAGTTTGGTATATTTTTTGTTTGTTGTCCTCAGAGTATTATACTGCTGAGCTAACCTAAAGGAGAAAGGGAAAGACACTTTTGTATTTGAAAGTCTTACTGGCTGGTTCAGTTTATTATTTGAAGTCTGGGTTTGTTTATTTATTTAGTTTTTCTTTTAAAAAGAATCTTGATTTTCTTTTTTGGTAATTTACAGAGTAATTAAAAAGCATGCATTCACTTAAAATATGTATGTATAGTGACTATGTAGTTAGACTATATTTTGGGTTTCTGTAACTTTACATTGACTGTTTCAGGATATTAAGTTTATTCCTAGAGAGACAACTGTTGATTTCACCTTAAAAAAAATCTTTTTAAGTTTTTGTGCACTTCATCACCAAAAAGATCAAGAGGTATATATAGAACTATTTATTCAAAAGTATATCAGATACGGAGATCAAAGATCCTTTACTTCTAGGTTCATTTAATTAAAACTATTTTAAAGTAATTATTTTATTTAAAACTGTAAAGCTATTTAAAGTCAAAGCAATTTTTAATAAGCAATTCATTTTAAAATCAGTGGTCGAAATCCTGGTGTGTCTGCTTTGTGCTATATTCCCAGTGCAAAGGCTCACTAGTATCAGCAGAACTGCCTACAAGAAGATCATTAAGAGGTTGGGTACCACTTTACCAACACGTACCCGATGAAAAATGAGCGGCCAGGCGTTCCGTGTAATTCAGCTACCTGACACTTGTGTTGTAACTTGGAGCATCTCTCCAGCCTTCCCAACCTATGCCAAGGTACCACACCTGCAAAGTGTCTCAGGACTTGAGGCAGCGGAAGGGGCACATACGCACAGGCTGTGCCCGGCTCCTGATCTGAGCTGTTCACTCCTCAGTTGCAACCAAGTAGTTGAATCTGGATATAATTTCTGTTGGCATTCCTTTATAAAAAGCTGATGGTACTAATTCTTGCTTTGTGTGACAATTCTGTTAGTGCAAATAGTTTGCATGGTCTGTAGTACATTATCAAACTTGCAGCTACCAACGTAACAAAATTTGCTTTGCATTGAACTCCAAAGAGTGTGCGGGTAGGCCTGATGTTGGCCTTCCTATATGCTCTGTTCTCTTTAGATTGCTGGTGACATTGCTTCCACCTGGGTGACCTGAGGGGTTAGGATCTTACAGTCAGGTAAATCCAACCTAAAAGAAATAGTTGATTTGAACAGTTATTCCTCTTGTCTGAGTATTTTGAGGTAAAATAATACTGAGCAACAGCTAAGATTGTTATAAGTAGGAAGAAAACAGAGGAAAAAGGCTTCCCCCTGCCCCACGCATTTTAAAGCCCTCTGGGTATAAGTTTTTATTTATTCTGTTTCCTTCCCTGCCACTGTCTTTATAGCCATTCTGCTTGGCAGTAGGGGAAACATACTACGCCAGCATAAAACCATTTGTAGTTGGTTGGAAAATTCAGGGAATGGTTCAGTACTTGACAGTAGTTAAAAGTAATTTCTTAAAATATGACTGAATTTCAGGCTGATAGTGTACCTTCAAAGAAGTTGTGGCCATTGAATCACCTGCAGCACTCTACTAGAAACCCCCACCTTCCAGTTTATTTTTTGAGCATAATTATTTTTGAAGACATTCTCGTGATAGAGCTAAACCAACAAGACTTTTGATGTAGAGTCAGCAAAGGCTGCCAAAAAGAGCTTTCTGATGATGTAATTAACACCCTCACCCCAAATAGCATAGACTACACCAAGAAAAGCACTGTGCTGTAGCATGGCCACACTATACTACAGGTTGGTTTGTTTTCAAAGTGTGTCAGTCAGGAAGCACATATTCCACAGCCCAGATATGCCAGCAGAAGTTTGTAATCTAGACACAGCCCATGTTTTAAAATTTTTCCAATATCTTTGCTTTCATACTTGAAAAATGTGTAGCCCTGGTGACAAGCAGTAGGAAATAGTCTAATGAAAAGGGAAACCCTTGTTTAGGGTTTTTTGGAGTAAAGGGCAAGCTTGAACTATCAAATAAGCAGAGTAGATTGGAAGTCCAGATTCTTGTGTGACTGGGTACTATTCCACTCAATAACCTAAAGGGATGTTACCCTCCTAAGAAAACATGTTTGCCTAGTTTGTACTGTGATGTAAAACCAAGACCATCTGAAAGGACTAATAACTATTTGTAACAAATGTAACTTAAGCTTCCTTTAGCAAAAGGAATAAATAATTGTGTTTGAAACCATTACCCAAGCTTGTAATTTAAATACTGTAGCAAAAAAAAATAAAAACTGTCCCAAAGAAAATATATGAACCTTTTTGGGTACTGTGATTTCTAAATGTATAAAAAGCCTGAGAAGATTTTCTGTGAAATTCAAGTAAATGAGCAGTTCCTCCAATAAGAATTTCATGGTCAAACGCAAACCAGAATGGAAAATGAGGATAAAACGCATAAGGTTTGGTTTGGGTTTTGGTGTAACATAGTTTTTCCTGGGTGGGTTGGTTTGTCTTTGCTTTAATAGCTAAACAAAAACTCCGCTTCCTTACAGAGCCTAGTTCCTGTAGACAGGTGGGTTTAAAGTACTAAAATGTTGCCTTACTGCATCATTCTGAAAACAAATTGACAGGTGGTAAGTTTCAGAATTCCTACTAACTGGGTGGGTGACCTGGATAGTAGTCACAGGCCAGTCTGCTTTTGAGTTAAATTAAATAAATTTAAAAAATCAAAACAATTCCAACTCAACCCAACCCAGCAGCCTCCGATTTGAACAGGAGCATGCCAACACTACATTTTGCAACATTCCCATCCAGCCCTTGGTCTTCCCCCAAAAGCCATGGAATGAGGCCAACCAGAATTTTAGACTGCTAAAAAAGTAGTGAAATCCTAAGAGAAAATCAGGCCAGTTTTATATATTTTGTTTTGGTTTTGTTATCTTCGTGTTGTTTTCAGGTTGTTCTTCACAGTCAGAAAAAGTGAGAACTATAATGAAAAAGGAGAAAAAATGAAGATATTTTCATATAACGTCATTGAAACTTTTGAGATAACATGTCACAGCACCAAACTAAATACAGTGTCTGGTAACCTGGAGGTGTGGCCTAGGAGTGGTCTTTATGTGTAGAAGTAAATTGCTGTTGTAAACAGTTCTTCTGTGAAGACTGACATCTGGTGTCAGGAAGACAAGCAGCTGATCTTCCACTTCTGAGTCTTGATCTGACTCCTGACCAGAAGCATTGGTAATCTTGAGGAACCTGCATGGGCTTCCAGAACTGGTTAGTAATCTCTTTTGCCCAAAAGACAGCCTTTGCCTTAGGCTTTGGCTTTGTAGACACAGCTGTGCTGATTCAGTACTACTACAGACTGAGTTCACTGAATCTGTCAGTCACCACTTTCATTCCTTGGTTCTCCTCAACAACCTTCTCATGAACAGTCTTCTACCCCTGCCTTTATGAGGACCTGCTGCAGTCTCTACCCACGTCTTCATCCCAATGAGTCCCCTTTTATTCCTTCTGTCTCCCTCCCCCTTTACCACTACTTTCCCAGTATGAAATAGCATGTGTTTTATCATTCATAGGGTCATAAGGTAATTGAGTTAGGAAGGGACCTCAGAAAGTCTCTAATCCAACCTTCTGCTCAAGGCAGGGTCAACTGAGATCAGACCCAATTGCTCAGGTCTTTATCCAGTCTGGTCTTGAAACTCTCCAAGAGTGGAGAATGCACAACCTCCCTAGACACAGTCTGCTGCTTGGCTGTCCTCAGGGTGAAAAAGTTCTTCTTTATACCCAGTCTGAACCTCTGTTTCAGTTTGTTGTCTCTCATCCTCCTGATATGCACTGCTGTGAAGAGCCTCTTAGTAACTTCCTTATGGTTACTGGAAGGCTGCTACTAGGTCCCCCAAAGCCATCTCTTCTCCAGGCTAAACACTGTGTTTTCTAGCAATGTCCTTCTGATCCTTCTTCTCACTTTCTTGTCCACAGAATCTTCCTTCCTGATAGGGATCCAACATTGTCCTATTAGAATAGGGATGCTGTATGCTTCTCCCTTTCCTCTTCCACCTTACACTCTCAAATCCAATATCAAGATTTTAAAATCAGTAATGAGGCCACAGGCAAAACTGAAATAGCAATGACAACTACTATTACATTACAAACTATCGACGACTCTCACTGATTCGTTAGTGTGTAGCAGTGATCTCAAAACTTACACTGATTCTTGTACTACTCTTAAACAGCTGGTGTTTGAAGGATCACATGCTGAATTCCATGTGCCTTAATGAAATAATCTAAATATTTTTCTCCAAAGTAGCTACCCAAAGAAGCCTAAACTATTTAACTATAAAGTCCTTTTTTAAAAAAAATTTTTTTTAGACATTGCTTCTTTGAGGCTCCTTTATATCGTTTGTTATTTGTATTACTTTGAAATAAATGTCATGGTAATTCTTCTTTGGCATACCATAACCCTAGGGTTTACTGCATTCAGTAATGTCCAAAAATTGTGGTCATCTCTTGAAGAAAATGATGATGGGGAGTAGATGCGTGCTGTTTTACAGAGTTCTGTGACAGCTAAAACGTTACAGAAATTATATCAGTGAATTTAAACTAAAGGTCTGATTCTGCACTTGTGTTCATCCTCAGCTTGTTTTTTAATGGCAAACGGGCTAAAATAAAAAATTTTGAGACAGCACTGAAGCACACCCAAAATTTCAAAGGCAGGTCTAATACCAGACCAAAGTCCTCCATTAATCCAAAATTGAGCTGCCCTTTCTTGAAAACATGTTTGAATCCAGCTTCACATGACAATAGATGAGTCAGCCCTCTCCATTTGTTTTTTGCCAAGAAACTGTCTGGCAAAGTGTCATCTTTTAGCCAAGATGGGCCCCTGATTTAGGACTCATTTGTTAGGCTGTTGGGGAAAGTTTCCAGTTACACTTCTGTCAAATGACAGTTAATGATTGTGTCCCATTTCATTGCCTGGCATTGAAAATGAGCTTAAGCCCCACTATTGTGCTTTCGTAGACTGATCAACTTTAAAGCTGTTACCAAAACCAACTTTCAGAGTAAGAGCTATAGGGTTTTTTCCAGAAAGAGCCATGTGCTGAGTACTGCAATGAGAAAACTTCACTGGTTTTCATGGTTTTGCCAAAACATGACCAGCTTCCACAATTGCTGTTTGCAATGCATGGAAGCAGTGCCAATGCAGCGTTCCCTATAGTGCACCCCTTCAGCTGGTGGGTATTCATTCTGTTCTCCTGAACCAGCTGCCTTGCACAAGAAGGTAATGGTTGCATCAGAAGTGGCAGTGAAAGCATATATGCACTAGGAGTTGAGCAACACGAGGATATTGTTACTTCCACATAATCCTTACAACTAAAAATGTACTTTTTTTTTTACTTTCATTTAGGAACCATTCATTGACATCTTTTTATTAGAGAGCGACAGCATTACGCCAATTCTCCCGCTTCTTCTCCAGGAACTGGAATTGATGCTTTTTGCCAGAGACAACATGAATCTTGCCACTCATATGTGATGCTGAGAATCCTCATGTTTGTACAGCTTAATATTTCTGGCTTTTCTGCCAGAATTTCTAATGACATTGGTAGACAGTCTCTGAGGGTATGAGACTAGCAACAATATTTTCACGCTACTTTTCCTGAGCTAGCTGAATTCAGTGCCCTATAGAAAGGACTCACAGAAAAGAAGAGAGCAAAAGGTTTGATACGCTGAGGATCTACACAGTCAATTTCAGCAAGACAAAATGTCAGTATTTACCATCTTAGAAACTAGCAATTTTGCTCCAAAAAGGCCCACCATAATTACTAGACAAGAGTATATTTAAAAAGAGTTACAAAGAAAAAAATTATATACTGACATTTCTCAGTGACTTTTCAAAGATCTGAGTCTTTATGTACAAGTTAGTAAATAAGGGGAAACAGCTTGTCGAGGTTGTGCAAAGGTAAAGACTGAGTATGTTATGGGCAAAAGGGCTGCAGAAAGAATGTAATAAAGACCTTTGATCAAAGATGATCATTTTTATTGGTAAAGGATGAAGAATATTTCTGATAATGTTATCTATCAGTGATGTTGGTTTTTTTTCCAATGAGATTTCACAGAAACAGAAAAAAAATTGCACAATAGTTTAATGACATCAGGGAAGAGAGGGACTAATGGTTAAAATATTGCTGAATCTTTGTAGGAGTCCTTACGAGGAATTGGGAAGGAATCCCACTAAGACAACACAGAGTAGGGAAGATAAATGAGTATCCTGTTGTGCACATTGTCTTTGACTTCACATAGCTTTGAAGACTTTATCTTTAAAGATATTTTTATATTCTCATAAATATTGTGGTGATCTTAAGGAAAAAAATAGATTCAAGGGATGGATTTCCTTTCTAGTATGCAGCACTAAGTCCAAATGCCATTTTAGCATATTTTTTGTACTTGATATCATCTTACCTATGGTAGCTGGTTGCTATTTACATGTATTAAAGCAAATTGTATCAACAGACCACATGGGAACACATAGCATAATGGTAACTCCTATCATCAGCAAATGAGGCTCAAGCTGTCTGTAGTCACTTTGTGTTTTGCCATCTAACCCTTACTTCTCGTCCTCTGTTAACTACCAGGAAAGTAACAATGCTCAGCAAGCAGGCCCTATTGAGAATCCTAATAAAAAAAAATCAAGCCACAGTCTCGCAGGTCTGCTGGGCTTCACACAATACCTATCGCTGTGCCAAGAGTGGGGAAACAAAGTGATGTGGAAAGAAGTAGTGGTCACCAGATTCTGTCTCCCAGCAGAAATGAAGTTCTTGTGAGGCACAGAAATGTTTTGACCATAAAGTGGATGTTGTCATCACTGTCTGCAAACATGAAAGATGAAAATAATCTCAAATGTTCTTGGCGTCCCTCAAAATGCCTTTAATAACCTTTTTTTCTTTTCAATTTTTGTATTATTGAAAGCTTTCCCTTAGTTGAAGGCAAAGAGGAAAATTAAGCAAGGGTAAATCTTTTTTTTTTTTTTTTATTTGGCATGTACTGTGTCTCATATTTTTCTATAAATAGGGCATTGTTTTTCTGAGCCAGTTCACTGCTGGGTAATAGCCCGTGGTTTACCTACAAAGGCAAAATAGATGGCCATTAGCAATAAGTGACTCATGTATTATAAAACAGCCCCAATAAAAAGAACCATCTCTATCGACTCATGCGGTAGGATGACGAAACGGTATTTTCAGTGAACTGGCTGAATTTTGCAACGTGGAGCAAGCCTTGCACAGCCCACCCACACTGCCAGCTGAGTCTGGCACTTTGTTCGTCTTTGTACTGGGACCTTTCACAGCTACAATTTTCCTGTGCAGAGCAGCCAGGGAGGCAAGTATTCTTCCCTTTGCTCCTTTGACCACTGAGATGACCAGCAGCTGCAGGTCTCTCAAAACCAAGCGGAACAGCCACGAGTTGTCTATAAAGACCTCTGGAGTTTCAGTCCTGAAACTCCAAAACAGCCTGTCTTTTCATATACTCCCTCAGCTAGAGACGAGGTAGGTGGTAGGTGCCTGTAACGAGTCCATATCCATGCAAGCCTGGAGGAGATGCTCTTCACCACAAGATTCCCTCTCTAGGAGAGCAGCAGCCATGACTGTGAGTCAAATGTTCTGCTAGCAGGAGATCAAGCAGTGTTCTTCAGGACTGAGCCTGAGATTGTATTGCCTACAGTCCCACATAGAAGAGACTGCACACTATGTCCTGTGGTCCTTTCAGAAGTATTTCAAAGTAATTGCTATCCTGAGCACCCCCAAAATTGTTTTAAGCATCTAAACCTCCTGATCTTCCTTAAGTAGAAATATGTAGGATGAGGGACTGAAGGCTTTAGGATCCCACAACAAAGCCATCATGGAAACCATAAAAATACTTGCAGAAAGTTTTGAATGGAAGCAGTGCTGCTGAGACTGCCTCAGGATTTCAAGATCATTCAACTAGGAAGAAGGGCTGACTTAAAGTAGTTTCTTAAGAAAAAAAGTCTATGCTCTGGGGCACTTACCTTCACAGAGCAGTTAGCATCACAATCATGAATTCAAATATGATTTAACAGGTTACACAAGGACAGAGACAGGGCAAGTTTAAAATTAATTTTTTTATGGCTATTGTTCTGAACTGCACTGTTAAATAGCATACCACTTGCTTTTCAGTTCTGTCCTTATATTCTTTTATATTTTATTTTCCTCAAACCTTCATTCCTGCCTCTGAATGACACCCCTTTCAATGAATTGGTTCAGTATTTTTTTGATAGAGCCAGAAAAAAAAAAATGGCTGTGGCTGAAAAAGGCTGTGCTGCAAACATGGTTTGAAGTAATTGGGAGAGAGAGTTGATCAAGTGATAAGAACACAAAACTGGAACTTGGGAGGGTTTGATTTAATTGCCTGTTCTCCCACAAATTTCCTGCGTGGTCTTAAACACATCACTTAGTTCTCCTGTGCATCGGTACCCCACCTATGTAACGGGGACAATTCTCCTTTGATGCTCCCTGTAGCAATGTAGCAATATACATTCTAATGTTCCTTACAGTGACTGGGGTCATGGTAATCTCAGAAGTAAAACTTTTTAAGCAATACCAGCAATTTAGTAGTGACACTTTGTCTGAAATAGTTATCCTGCGTTGTCACAGGTAATTGCAGTGAACCCTACATCTGAAAAAAGAAGGGAAGAAAACCCTTCTTGTTTTTCACTTTCTTTTTTGAGTTTTTTATGACTATGACAGCTGTTTCAGAGGGGCTGTAGGAAAGAAGCATTGAAAAATAGGAAAATACACTTTAGTATTCCTGCCAGGTTTTCTGCTGTGCCATCAGGTGAAGAAATTGCAGCTGGTTTTATTATTTGTGAGGATTTTCAGCATCATAATGAGTGTACTGTGAGATTTTACAGCTATATTTACCTGTAGAACTATAAACTCCTTTTGCAGCTTAGCATTTCCCTGTGGGACTGAGGGGTAAAACCAGTTACTTGATGGATTTCGGTATCTGGTATCTGCAGTGTATAGGTTTGCTAGTCCTTCCCACTTTATACTATCTGCAATGGAGCAGAGCTTTTAATGGTCTTAATATTACCAGTGGTTACCTGGCAGGAACAGACTGTGGAAAATACGACCAGGTTGTTTTTTAAAGTGTTCATGCTAGAAGCTTTGAGAGGGAATCTGAAAGTCTGTCCCCCATACTACTAGCATTTATAGCAATTAAGCTTTTTGCTACTGTGTGACCCAGTGTAGTGACAGGATTAGTGAGGATTTAGTGATTTAGATATATTTAGTGATTTAGATTCTCAGGTTCACTGAGAATTTGCCCATCATAAGCTATTCAGTAGAAATCTTGAAAACAATGTGGGGAGGGTGACATAAAGGAAAAAATGAGCCAAATTAAGGTATGGCTTCTGGTCCAAACACAACGTAGAAGTTCCCTAGTGCAGCCACCTCCAGAAGCACCCTTCTGTCATAGGTATTAGCTGTGGAAACTGCCCTTAACTGCAGAAAGATTTGGGCATCTTGCCTGCTGGTTCTGTGTTTTATCCCTTTTTTATAAGTGACTTCCTTGTGGGGTTTTGTGCAGAAGGTAGAGGTTATAGCTTTTGCCAATTTCCTTCCAAATATGTACCCAGGTGGTGGCAGGGAAGAGTGATGCCATCTTAATCTCTTACTGAAACAGAAAAAGAATAGGGTCACAGCAGGTAGCACCCATTTTTTGGTGCTATCATTACACTTCTGTGCACCCATTTTTTGGACCCATGCATGTCCTATTCTTTTCAGTTGATGCTGGGAGTCCTAAATATAGAGAAGGCAGCATTTAATGCTGCCTATCCCTATGCCACATAGGGAAACCAGAAATGGACATTGGCTGAATAACCCTATCAGCCCCTATTAAAACTCATTGTTAGATCTTCATGAGCTGAGGTACTTAGCACATGTCACTGAGGCACATGTCTCTTCAGCACATGTCATGATTTCCAAGGCACGTGTGAATAAATGGTAAAAAAACCCTTTAGTAGGAGGACGGGAAGGGTAGGTCATGTAATTAGATGAAAATAGGTCATATGACTGGGATTTTCCTTGTGATGAAATACTCGTTGCTGCCAATTTAGTCAAATTGGGGAGGGAGAGGAGGAAAGGTTGTAACCGTATTGTCCTTTCTTCAGGCTATTTCTTGTTTCTCATTGTCTCTTAACCTCAAATATCTCATTCTACAAAAAAGTCATAGACTCCTGCTGCAGCCGCTTCTGTTACTGTGAGCAGCATTGCTTTTTTAAAGTAAATTACTGATAGACTAGGCTTGAAATGTCACCAGGACTGCATATTATCATTAAGAGAAGTTATTTGCTTCCTTTTGAGTTTTCCTCCTTAGGAAGAAGAATTTTATTTAGGTGTACTGCAAATTTCCAGTGTAACTACATTTGAATTTCAAAATTGTCTTCAAACCAACAAATGGCCCGTGCATGATATCTGTACTTGACCCAACCTGCACTAGTTTAATGTGCATTGTAGAGCAGCCTTCTCTCAAATTATGCAAACTTGTTGGCAGAGATCAAGTCTTCTACCTTTTTAAGGCAATACCTCAATATTTACAAGAAAGCCTTCAAACACGGTAGTTAAATTAGTGCTAATCCATCACTTCAATAGTTTTATAAGCAGAACCTGACGTGGAGGAGGCATTTTAACTAAGAACTGAATCCACTCTTTGAGTAAGGAAGGCAAAAAGAATACTGAATAGCTTCCCAGTGACTGCATGAATAGGACTCCTTGGAGACAACAGGATATGTTAATGTAATTAAAGACATCATAATACATAGGTACCAAAAGCCCAAATCACAATGTACAAGCAGCCTTATTTCTGGGATTTGAGGCATTGACTTTACAATCTTAATAATAAACCGTGCTCTTCAGAGAAACAGCAACAGAGCTGCATTACTTTAAAATATGCAGCTCCATCAAAATCAGAACACTTTGAGTATTAGGCTATTTTCCTCCAAAACAAAATCATAGCAAAATGGGAAAAAGCCTTTTGATAGTCTTGCAACATCATCTCTAGCCAGAGTAAAGCCAGATTTTTATATTCTTACAACTGTTCTTGCACAGGAATTCTTGTACGGATTTGTTATTGATCTTCTAATCTTGGAGGTATGCATTTTATTACTGTTATAATTAACATTTAAAGCACATGAGGTGTCATACTTGGCGGTGCACAAGTACCTGATATCATGAGACTTTTGTATATGCTTCACTTCTAGTATATGTCTACATCTCCATAAACCAGAGCCACTGAGTACACAGATAGACCTTGCTCCCCATTCTTCCACCTCCCAGGTACATCGTACTTACCTACAGGGAATACCAGCATGAGAACAGCCCTGCTCCCCAGGCGCTGCACTTCTGACCCATACTTTGACAGGACATGGCTGGGCAATAAGGGTGCTTAATTTCCCTCCCACCATCGCAGTGCAAGCCTGTAGAGGAATTTCATTTCCAGTAGATTTGTCACCTACCTAAAAGTAGTAAAATGCTTTGAGACACTCTTGACTTAAAAAAAAAAAAAAAAAAAAGCTAAAAAAGAGAAAAAGATCTTACTGTTATGATTTGACACCAACATGAATTAATTTCAAGCTATCTATCTCATATTTTTTCAATAAAAGACATACTGAAAGAATTCCATAACTGGCTGCGCTAACTTTCCTGTTGTTTCTATATCTTACTATCCTGGTGTAAATTCCATCTCTTTGATTCTTATAACACTGCGGTTCAGAAACTGGAAAGCAGCTTGGCACTGCCTAATTCCTTTTCATGACACTGACATCCTGCTATTACTGGTTTTTCCCTTCCAGGTGGGTTAGCAAGAGAGGCTGGAAGTCTATTTCAATAGCAGTTTTTAATTTTCCTGCAGTTCATCTTTTTCATGCTGGCTGGGTAATTTAATTTGTTGTTGACCTAATTCCAGTTATGGAAGTTTAGACTATTCATTATCACAGAAGTTTCATCCTTTGGCCCTTAAAATAATTAGACTTTTTAAAAATATATGCTATAGATTATTAATAAATGTTACAATATTTTGCTTATTGAGTTCCTTGTTTTATATGAAAACATTTTGTTTGTACACAGCCTTCATGATGATCCTTTTTTAATTGTAAGGTATAATTATCACCAGCAAGGGTGACACTAAAATTTAGCCATGAACTATTATTTGATCAGCATGGCATATGATGTTGTTGTCACAGATACCACGGCTTCACTGCATGACTGTTTCCCTCCAGCAATTTTGAGGCAGAAGCATCCACTGTAATTAGAGGTTTGAAACCTATGTTGTGTAATTGGTTCTGCTACACTGCGCAGAATGAGTGTCCCTTTTAAAAAGTGGAAGACAGAAAAGCAGGTTAACTGAGTGATTCTTGCTAGCTCCCTGCCTGCCCTGCCATCCCCTCTAGGTGACTGATTCTTGCTTGCACTTTGGCAGTCCTGGGAGGAGCAATCAGTGCTCCCAAAGCTTCTCGGCAATTTGTCCAAGTCCTAACAGGTTTTGGGGAGGAGCTGGATCCAACTGACCTTGGACAAGAGGTTGCAGCTGTGAGGGTGATGGCTATGACTTTTTTGGTTCCACCTATAATGGGAATTTGCCCTGGTTCCATCAATGCATGACTAATTTCCTGGACAGCTGAGCCAGCATAAACCTGTGGTGTAGGTAAGGAAAACTAAACTGTTACTAGTTATAAATTCCAGTGGACTTAAGGTAAGTTCAGCTTTTTTTGACTACACTTGAGATTTGGATGCAGGTCCAAGGTATTACTCCTTGGCCAGAAGTTTGGTGGAATCTTGGACAAATTCCGAAAGTGCCTCTGGGAGGTTTCCAGGGTGGCACGATCCGCAGAGCAGCATTCCTGGAGCTGCACGGTGATTAATGATGAAGTCCGTAATAACATGTTCACTATAAATGTTTCTGCTGTTTCCCCTTCTAAGCATGTATTTAGAAACAAACAGGCCATGGAGACCTTTGTGCCATCCATACCCACCAGAGTCCTTTGGCATTCTGCTTGGCTGCCGTAGGGAACTATGTGAGTGTGGGAGAGAGGCAGCTGTATTTAATAGTGAAGCTAGCTCAGCCTGGGAGAAAGCAAAAGGGCCTGGGGGAATGGGAAGGAATAAAACAGAAAACACTGCAACTATAGCTTTTGGATTTGAATGAGAGAGAAACTCCTTGTAGGCCTTGTTTGTAAGGGTCATTTAGGGATATCCTTTTTGCAGTCCAGAATCCTTATCTGCTGCTAAGCGATTACACAATATGTTAGTTGAGGTTTCAGACATTTTATGCAATCAGTTGCTTCTAGAAGACTGATAATCAGAGCTGAAGGCCTCCTCTGTGTGTTGTGTTTCCAACTCTTCATGTTTTATCCCAAGTCCCACAGTATTTTTCTAGTCTTGACTAATGGGTGTGTATTCTTACTAGAGTCTGAATTTTTTAATATAAAAATTTCTGTCCCTTGTGGCTATGGAGAAACAAATATTATAAGAAGCTTGAAGACTCAGAAACTACAGGTTAAATATAAAAAGCCTCATCTTCACTAGATTTGTTTGTTTGTTTTTACTACCTATTCATTGTATTTGAATATTTCAGGGTCAGTATTTATTGTCCATTACAGTGTACACAGATATTACTTGTTTATATCCATAAAATAGTGTTAAATCAATCACTTAACCAGCAAAACAGATATTGCAAAGATTAAGAGGTTATTAAGTTGTCTTGCATCAAACCCTAACCCCAAAGTCCTTGGGAGATCCTCCAAGTGTTATCTGAGGAAGATAAATGCCATGCACACAGGAGGACTTTTTAGTTATTTGCAAGCAAAAATTTGTGCTTCCAATTTTTGAAAAACACTTGTGCAGAATCAAAATGAATTCTTGGTAGTATGTTGCCACGGCAAACTGAGGAGATGTCCTCTCCCTCCTTATCGATTGGTAAAGTGTGGGTAACTGTGAGAGGTGATATGGTCCATATTCTCTCTGCAACTGGGGCACTTTCAGATGCACCAGAGATAATGCAAAGAGGAAACAGAAGAGGACACAAGTGGAGGACAGAGACAGAGGAAATGAGCTCTGGGCACAGCTCGATGGCTTCCAAGAACTGGAGGAAGACAGAGGGAAAAGCTTATTTAAGCAGGAGGCCAGATATAACAGTGCTTTCTCATTGTGTTTAGTCTACTTCTGTGTACTTCTTCAGTCTTACCTTTGGCAGAAGTTTTTATTTTGACTTTCATTCCTTCCCTCTTCTCTGCTGTCCCTTCAAGAGAGAGAAAATGGGGCATGTATGTGGGCTGATGGTTTGAGAGCTGAGAGTATTGAGAACTCCTACAAAAAGAAAGTTAACTGTAGTCTCTGAGGACGCTGATAAGGAGTTAAACGCTAACACTTGGTTTTAAGCAGACACCTCAAAACCAAAAAAGCATCCAGATTTTTATTTCAAAACAAATGTTGACCTCTGTGCAGCCAGCACTTTCCAGACTGCTGCTTCAAAAATAGAACTTTTTACACACTTTGCCCTTCTTCGGATTTCTCCTGTTTGTTGCGGTTTAACCCCAGCCAGCAACTAAGCACCACGCAGCCACTCACTCACTTCCCCCCCACCCAGTGGGATGGGGCAGAGAATTGGGGAAAAAAAAGTAAAACTTCTGGGTTGAGATAAGAACAGTTTAATATAACATAAAGGAAGAAAATAATAATGATAATAATAACAATAATAAAATGACAATAGTAATAAAAAAAGAATTGGAATATACAAAACAAGTGATGCACAATGGAATTGCTCACCACTTGCTGACTGATGCCCAGTTAGTTCCTGAGCAGCGATTCGCCCCCCCCCAGCCAACTGCCCCCAGTTTATATACTGGGCATGATGTCACATGGTATGGAATACCCCATTGGCCAGTTTGGGTCAGCTGTCCTGGCTGTGTCCCCTCCCAACTTCTTGTGCCCCTCCAGCCTTCTTGCTGGCTGGGCATAGGAAGCTGAAAAATCCTTGACTTAGTCTAAACATTACTTGGCAACAACTGAAAACATCAGTGTGTTATCAACATTCTTCTCATACTGAACCCAAAACACAGCACGATACCAGCTACTAGAAAGAAAATTAACTCTATCCCAGCTGAAACCAGGACACTATTCCCTCCCTACTTACAGCAAAAGAAATAACAACAGCTCTGCAGACCTGACCCTAAAGACGGAAAGATATCCTAAATAGGACAGAGGACATATGTGCAGTCCACACACCAACGTCAGCAGAATATATCCTCAGAACCCAGAGGCGGCACAAGCGAGTGGTGCCAGGAGCTGGCTCTGCAGCAGCTGGGCTTAGTGTGTGGGTGCCAGAGACCACGTCCCCCAGGACCATGACACAGGGGGGCCGTGCAAGCAAGAAGAGTTGTCTTGTATTTAGTGATGCAGACCGATGGCTGCAGCTGAAACAAAATTGCTTGAAGTAATGATATTCTTTGTTTCTGTCTGTGTATGTTACAAACTGGTCACATACAAATACAGGAAAGGATTGAAGTATTAATGAGAGGAAAGTAAGTCCACATCGCATGGCTGTAATAGCTGATAACAGCACAAGTCTGTTCCTCAGATCTAAGCAATGCTTGGTGATTTCTCTGATCCACCCGATTTCAGTGCACGACCATGTGATTGTCAATTAGTGTCATTAATGCTTGGGAGTTATTTGGCTATTTGTAATGTTCTCTGAACCAGACGTGCAGGTGTAGCACTTGTTTTTAACTGGTAATTCTGATGAGCATCTCTGGCCTGTTTTCAGATGACTTACATGCTTAAATCCTAATGAGTTATTTTTAAGCTAAAATGTCCTAGTTTCAGGTTCAGCTTCACCTGCTGGATCTTGTTATTTATTCCTACAAAGAAGATCGGTCATTTTTCATAAAAAGTCAAATTTCAGTGTGTTTTATAAAAAATATAAAGGGCAAGAAGGACAATCAGAGCTCTTAATATTTACCATGGGTATGGAACAATTATAAGACATAAGAAAGTGATCATTAGAAATAACCTTTCTTCTGCAGGGGCAGGTATTGCTGTTAGGTATATAACGAAATGTAAGGGCACTCTGTCTCCAGGCCCGTTAAAGAGCCTTTGGTGGTGCTACATCAGCACTTACTTTGTTTTAGTGATGTGTCGGTTTTTAACGATTCCCTGGCATGCTGCCATAACTTGGTTTTATGCCTCTCGTGTTTTCATAGCCGCAGGCCAGATGGTCTCAGCATTATATGCTTCCTCTGATATGGAATCTGACCAAGGTGCTCCAAATTACTTGTAAGGTACCTTTCATTCCTCATGCTATATTTCTTGTTATGTAATCACAGTGCATTCAGCATTAGTCATTTTAGCTAAAACCAAACCTAGAAACTTTTGCATATTGTAGGCAGCATGTAGAGCTGGTGACTGAGCACAGATGTCAATGGGGCTGTTACTCTCCTTGGAAGCCTCAATTACCAGTGGATTTGTAGGACAGGGTAGAGCAACTGCTTTGAAAAATTCCATTCAAATGCTTAGTGCATGATCAAATTGTGAACTAGCCTGGGAAGAGGAAAGACAGTGCAGTGGTTTCTACTACCACAGCCTATGGGTGCTTTCTCTCCTTCTGAGACCTTTTGTAAAAACAAGTGACCAAACCTCCTGTTGGTGAGCCTATGACGAGCCTGATGTGGTAGGCAGGGAAATGTTGCTGCTCGGTGATGTTAAATGCAAAGGTCCAGTTCTTCATTCTCTTCTTCATTTAGGTAAATTAACTTCCTCTACAGCTTTCACTCATCCTTGGCTGATGGGATAACAACTTCTCACCCTGGTCTGATTAACTTTATGGCTGCCATCATGACCACTCCTAAACGTGTACCTGGATTTCAGAACTCCAGAAATGAGTTCTCAGTGAGGCAGGGCAGTGTGAGGACAGGAACCATGAGGGAACTACTCTGCTGTACCCAAAAGGGGGTAGGGCTGTAAAAGGTTTAGTGGCATTTATCTAGGAGATGGGGGGGAGGGGGGTGGGGGTGGCACAAGAATCTTGAAAAAGGATGAATATAGGAACAGAAGATAATTTGTGGTTGTGGCTGAACAATGCAATAAAATGCAGTCCCATGAGCACAGCAGAAATGATAACAAGCCAGAGAACAGCAGTAGCAGGAAACAGTGATGCTGATGGCCACAGCTTGCTGTAGCAGTAGTGACTAGACAAGAGGTTACAACCAAGACAAGGGGTCCCATATGCTACAGGGACAGGTGAGGTAAACTCACAGCAAATCACCAGAAGAGCTGGAGGACACACTTAGGCTGACCACAAGATAGCTGAGTGTTGTTTTAATAAAAACAATATTCCTTTTTTCCTCCCACTGTGGGGAAAAACATAGGTACATGTGCGTGCCTGTATGAAGGAGCTAGGGCAACACTTCATGGCCTCTGTAGCTTAAGCTCATTGCATACAGAATGTCCCTTCTGTTCCTCATTCCAGGAGGAAATAATTAAACTGGCAGGCAAGAAACGCCATCAGGATGAACATACATGTCTCAAGCCGCATGTTCCATGAGAATTTTTTTGTACATCTATTTTAGTTTTTAAAAAATTTGACTTTAAAATTTGAACAATTTTAGACATTTTTTTAAGGTTTGCAAAGAGGATGTTATTGGGGGGAGGACGCCAAATCCCGACACTTAAATGAATTGTACAATCTTCTTTTTAGGCTTACAGTGGTGTCATGGTCTAACCCCAGCCGACAACTAGGCACCGGAGCCTCTTGCTCATTCCCCCTGGGTGGGGTGGGGGAGAAAATCAGAAGGGTAAAAGTGAGAAAACTTGTCAGCTAAGATAAAGACAGTTTAATAGGTAAGGCAAAAGCTGCACGCACAGGCAAAGCAGAACAAGGAATTCATTCACCACTTCCCATGGGCAGGCAGGTGTTCAGCCATCTCCAGGAAAGCACAGCTCCATCACGCCTAATGGTGACTTGGGAAGACAAATACCACCACTCGGCGCATCCCCCTCTTCTTTCTTCTTCCCCCATGCTGAGCATGACGTGCTGGAATATCCCTTGAGTCAGCTGGGGTCAGCTGTCCCAGCTGTGTCACCTCCCAACTGCTTGTGCCCCCCCAGCCAACTCGCTGGTGGGGTGGGATGAGAGGCAGAAAAGGCCTTGGCTCTGTGTGAGCACTGCTCAGCAATAACAAAAACAGCCCTGTGTTATCAACGCTGTTACCAGCACAAATCCAAAACATAGCCCCATGCTAGATACTATGAAGAAAATTAACTCTATCCCAGCCAAAACCAGCACAAGTGGCCATGTTTTAGAGTTCATATGTTATGTAGAAAATTGAGCAGTCTGAATTTTTAAAAAAGTTACTGATTCACCCATTTGCTTATTCCATAGATTAAGTAAACTGATCTATATGCCAGCCTTATTTCTGACAGTTGTTTTGTGTTGATGATGACAAAAGCTGTCTACCACACACCCTTCTGTGTTTTGGAAAACATTTATGTTACCAGCAGTAGGAAGCTATACAAGCCTCCTGCCTTTGTTTTTTTTTCAAGTGCTTTGGAAACAGTCTAGTTTCAATTTTTCTCTAACACCATTAAAACTGCATTTGTTCTTTTTTACTTTTCTGGAAACTTCTGAAAAGAAGAATTTAGCTTTCAGAAGCAGAATTGATGTGAACAGTTACAGGACAGGTACAAAGATCCTTTGCCTGTTTATTTGTTTTAAAATTAATTTAGCTATTCAATCAACAGGTACATGGCAGCTGGTAGTGATCTTTGAGCGTGGAAAACTGACACAACTCACTAGAGGGAGCTCAGACACAGTTTCTGAGCCTAGCAAGGCGCTACTATACTTCACCGTTACTTGCTTTGTGTTTTGTCGGTAAATCTCTCCCGTTGATTAACTTAAAGTTTCTGTGTAGGCAACTACACAGCCTGCATTATGAAAAGTACACTGAGCTTTCAATTGCAGTTAATTTGCAAATCAATAGTGAACTGGGGCAGGGAGGTCTCAAACTTTAACGTGTTTGTCAGCATTGGTAGATATTACCAGAACACTTTTTTCCAGACCATAAAAATGGGTCAGAAGAGGTTTGTTTCCCCTCCTGCCTGCCTCTTTACTCCCAGTGCATTCCTTCCCCTTCATTAGATCCTCAGATGCAGGTACTGACATCCTTCTGCTGCACGTCCTGCTCCTCCTACAAACTGGGGTATCTTACCTCAGATGCTCTACTTTCCCATCTGAGTAACGCATCTCACTCATATCCCATCTACTGCATGCCCCCAACCTAAACCACTCACCTACCTAAAGCACATCAGGTTTCACCAATACCCTGTGCTTTATCTGACTCTTTTCCCTCATATTTCCTTGCTCCACCATCCTGAGCTGCAAGTGCAGGTTCAGGCAACCCCTGGGCTGCTGCTGGAGGTATTTTGAGAGGAGCAGTTGAATGCACTATGTACAGCAGTGAGGTTCTGTTGACTAGCTGTAATTGCTGTTGTGAAAGTGTTTATCTAATGTTGAGGAAGTGACTAATGAGTAAAGGCCTTTATAAATGTACTATCCTTGTGATCAGGTAGTTATCTGACATCAGGCAGTCCTCCCCATATCATGCAGTCACTATTCACATCGAGGTATTTGTTCTTGTTCAGCCAAGAGTCAGCACACAGCAGACTTGGAATCCGCTACTACTGCCACATAAGCTGATCTTTCCTTTAAAAAAACAGTCACAGAAAAGTTTGTGTGCCACATCTTGGCAGCCTTTTTCCTGGCAAACACTAAAGTACTAGTATGAGTTAGAAAAATCATCCGAATTACTTAGGACAGTCTTAGGCACTCTGCTAAAGAGGAGGTGCTATAGGAGGAGGTCAAAGAAGATCAGATTGGGGCCTTTTACACTTATCATGCTGCACATGTTCAGCGACATAATGAAAATGGTTAATAAGGTCAATTCATTATTTCATATGGAGTTGAGCAAGCTTTGGTAGGTGACAAATAAGATGGTGTTACTAAAGTAAAGCCTCAAACAACTGATTCTCGGTCCAGGTTAGACACCTTGATGCTATCCCAGAAATTCAGAAAAGTGGGAGAGAATTGCCTCTGTGATGGTAAGTGAGGCTCTGTCCTGACACAAACCGATGCAGGGCTCTACACAGGCGTTGCAAAGAGTCACCTGGGGTGTTAGAAGCATGTCAAGAACATGGCAAAATGTGCTGCACTGCAGATATTCCCCAGGTGGTACGACCATCTGGTTCTTTAGTATTTCTCAAAGTTCAGTTACTGGCCCTGCACACTGCTGAGCAGGCCAGCTCTATAAAATGAGGGGAATTTGCTGTCTCTGCATTACATTCTGTGTTTTTGTTCTTTCCATCACCACAGTAAATGCTGCATGTGCTGACTGCTCAGCTCTAAACTCAGTCCTGAGGCAAGACAGTGGACTGAAAGCTAAACTTCTGCTTTCTACAGAATGAAAAAAAGGATATAGTTGATCATTCCTGTGGCAATTCTCAGAAAACCTCCTTGATGAGACATATTTGTGAGCAGCAGATTTTGGAAAACGTGCCCCATTCCAACATCACAGACACTAGAGATCTCTCAGGATCTTTCCTATGAGGACTATGGAAGACATGTTGCCTTTGTCCATATTACAGACAGATCTAAATTCAATTGCAGCTATCCTGTGAGAAGCTCAGTTAGGGGCTATTGAATAGTAGCTACATGGGAGACACAGAAGCAGCAGCTCTGAAGTGTTGCTTCTCACCCATATTTCATCTTAGAAATACCTCTGCAGGGTATGGTGGCTGAGAGCACAGGACATTTGGCATTCTGCTCTCACCCTCAAAACACTGCAACAATTCTCCTACACAAAACATCCACACAGAGCAAGAGCAGCTGCACAAAGCTAAATGGTGTGCTCGCTTCTCCCACTTTCTTTCACAGGAGCAAGAGGGAGAAACGCTCCACCACTGCACCATTTCTTCTCCCCTTACCAGGAATTCCCTTCCCTTCAGTGTCTGACAGCTCATGAGGATGTAGCATTAGTGAGAGAGGGTGGCTTCAAGGGAAGTTATGATGACACAAAGGTGTTAAAATTGCTATAGGGTTAGAAGGAATAGCTATGTGCTCTGCTTGCAGAATGAGAGAGAGAGAGAGAGTTTTGCACTGAGCTGCTATAGTTTCTGGGATGAAGATCAGAGTTTTGTGAAGGCCCATCCTTCCTAACCCTTAATGTAAAGGAAAGAGGCGCAGTGGAGAGATGGCCTCCCACAGGAGGTGTTCAAGATAGTACTGGGAAAAAGAAGTCTTTGGAGGTCAAAAGGTGGAATATATTATCAATTCAAAGACAGCTACAAGGCTTTTGAGAACAGTAATAACTGTGTAGTTCAGCTGTGCTTTATAAATGTGACAAAAATGAGTGGTTGTGGTTTTGCCAATGTGTAAAATTGGATAATCTGAGATTCCTTTGTGTGTAAACAGACGGTATACAACCTGAAAGAAGAAAAGTACTTGTGGATACTCTGTGTGAACACTAACAGAACATTCAAATGCACTGAACAGAGGCACCTGGGTGTGGGGCCAGTCAAGGCTTGGCCCCCAAGAAGTTCTGTAGTCAACTAAAGTCGGTAGAGTACAGAGAATAACATTGAGGAACTGTAGGTTTTTTGCCCGCAAGCAGTTTTAGCTAATTAGAGCATACAGATCTTTTCTCTTTATAATGACCCTGCTTAAATAAGATACAAGCAATATTTTAAGAAATACTAGACTCTGTTGTTAAATTCACAACGTAATTGAGGGAAAGGTGGCTAGAGAATTTTACAGTTCAGTCTAATACTGAAGACTGCAGACAGTAAAGAACAGGCTCTACCTAGCCATCCGCTTACTCTTGCTGCATTATATGGTTTCCTCACAGTTAGCATTCTGGTCCTTTGTCCCACCTACTTACATGCTCAGTTTCAGATGTCCTGTCCATTGGCACTCATGAAATCACTGGTCTCATTCTCCTACCGACACCTCCCTTGCTGTGAGGAATGGCTTGTGCTGGTCACTCTATCAGCCATATCTGCTCAGGTGCAGACCTCTTTTTGTATTCCAAGTCCTTAACCCTCCATCCCTAGAAGTTACATCCTCAGATATTTGCAAAGCGTTATTGTGCCTCTGTAGCTATTTTTAGCTTAATAATATATACCTTGAACTCCGGATTTTTCCTGGAAGGTGCCTCCATTCCTACTCCATTATTTCCTGGATTATTTTCTTAGAACTGTCTGCAATTTGTCAGTCTATTCATAGTAGTGAAGTGGCTGAACCAGAATGCAATGTTTTAAATGACACTTCCAAAAGGAGACAGATTTTTATTTCTTTCTATGCAATCTGATGCTTCTACATTGCTAATATCTCCCACATTTGCCATCCACTGGGCAAAACACTTATCCCTGTTTCTTTTAGCATAACTGTATTCTAGGTTTTAACTTCTCCAGTATGCATTAGTTTGCATTTTCTGAATCCTTTCACTTTTAATTTCTTAGCCGCCTTTAAATTATCTCTCTGCAACTATGGGAGAAAGTTTCACATCTTTAATTGTTGGCACCAAAATGACTACTGAGCTGTGAGGTAGGGCAGAGCCCTGCAGTACCCAGCAAGAGCACTCTGGCGTTTAACTCTTTATGTCTTAATTTACTGTGCGGCCACTTTTATTATAGAGTGTTCTAATGCAACATTGATTATTATTTAGTGTCATCAGAAAACTGTGCTCTTCCCCTACAATTTCTTGTTTGGTCTCCATCTACTGAAAGAACTGTACATTTTTCAGTCTTTTCATACCTGTGCTTCAAGTTCAGTGTGAGAAGTGGCAGCTGCAGTAAATATTGAACGAAGAGCCTGAACTCCAGGGGCAACCAAAAGCTTTGACCTCTGCTGTACTTCCATGGGTCAACAGATCCTTCATTTTTTCTTTCAAGAGATTGTTTGGAATTGTGTATGAATGGGAATGTGTATACAGCTTATTAAAAAATAAAAGGGTGGGATCTCCAGGTGTCATAGGCTGCCATCTGTTGTTTTGTAATCCCCAGTTTAGAAATCAGCCAAATAGGTGGAAATAACTTTTTTTCATTTATTATTTGGCTGAATATATATTTGGTTTAATATATGTATGTATACAATATTGTATACACATATTTTAAGATGGTCCTGCACTTGGGTCACAACAACCCCATGTGACGCTACAGGCTTGGGGAAGACTGTCAGGAAAGCTGCCTGGCAGAAAAGAACCTTGGGGTGTTGGTCGACAGCCGACTGAATATGAGCCAGCAGTGTGCCCAGGTGGCCAAGAAGGCCAACGGCATCCTGGCCTGCATCAGAAATAGTGTGGCCAGCAGGAGCAGGGAGGTGGTTGTTCCCCTGTACTTGGCACTGGTGAGGCTGCACCTCGAGTACTGTGTTCAGTTTTGGGCCCCTCGCTACAGGGAAGACGTTGAGGTGCTGGAGCGTGTCCAGAGAAGGGCAACGGAGCTGGTGAGGGGCCTGGAGCACAAGTCTGATGAGGAGCGGCTGAGGGAGCTGGGGCTGTTTAGCCTGGAGAAAAGGAGGCTGAGGGGAGACCTTATCGCTCTCTACAACTACCTGAAAGGAGGTTGTAGTGAGGTGGGTGCTGGTGTCTTCGCCCAAGTAGCAAGCAATAGGACTGGCCTCAAGTTGCGCCAGGGGAGGTTTAGATTGGATATTAGGAAAAGTTTCTTCACCGAAAAGGTTATGAAGCATGGGAACAGGCTGCCCAGGGAAGCAATTGAGTCACCATACCTGGAGGTATTTAAAAGATGTGCAGATGTGGACATGGTTTAGTGGTGGACTTGGCAGTGTTAGGTTACAGTTGGACTTGATGATCTTAAGGGTCTTTTCCAACCTAAATGATTCTGTGATTCTATGATTTAATTTTTTTTTTTTTCAAAAAGGTTAGGTGATAATTTTAAAATAAAATAAAAATAAAATAAATAAAGCATTATGGAACTGCCACATCTAGCAACCAGCTCTGTGTTGGATTCTCTGCAGTTTTTAATTTCAAGCTGCTCTTTTTAGTCCCAGTCGAAATGGTTTGGTTTATTACAAATTCTTAAGTTCTGTATGGGGTGGCTTTTTGGAGCCTATTTCCTCTTGATTATACAGGAATGTTCTGCATAAATTAAGGATAAGATACAGCATGGCACTAAGAACTGTGGGCTCTGTTCCAGAAACATTTGTTCTCACAGTTTTACAGTACTGAGTAACTGTAGCGGGTACATAGATGCCTGCCTTTTTTTTTTTTTTAATCCCTTACATACTCACCCACATAATTCTTCATACCCTGCAGTGAATTATCCATGCATTGTTAATCGACATTCTTTCCCAACACCTCTGCCTACTCTTATGCTCTATTTTTCTTCTGTTCTGTAGTAACTTTTGCAATGATGCAAGCCAGTGATCTTACTTCATCCTTTGGGGTACAAGATAATTGCTACGTTGTGCTTAAAAAAATTGCCTTCATACAGAATTGTGCAATTGACATCATATTGCACTCTTTCTGCTACCCTATTATTATTGTAATTAAAAAGTAGTCATGGAACAACATCTAATAAACAAAAGTACCCTAAAGTTATAAATGAGTATAAAAAAATTTACCACAAAGATTGGTGTCCAAGAAATAGGTAAATATTGATAAGGAGGATTTTATCAGAACACTTCCTGTACTACATGAAGGGATATACAAGTGCTCTTATAAATGCTTACAAAGATTCCTCAGATCCTGCCAGAGGCACCAGGTGGAACAGGAGAAGCTAGCAAAGGGAAGTATGCCCCTTTTTATTTGAGGAATTTGAAAAGATATGGCTTGCACGTGTGTGTGTGCGCACATATACTTGTGTGCTTCTCTGTCCCAAAGAAATTGGCAGGGACCTCTTGTAATTGAAGTTATTTTAGACTGAGGCAGTCTGGCTAAATGAGACTTTAAATGAAGTACTGAAATCTTTAAGTGTCTGTGTGCAGATACACATGGAAAAAAATAAGCACCTTCAAATCTGAAAAACAAGATTTTAAAAGAAACAGTAATATCTTTTTGGGGGGAGCTTCTAAAGCTGATTCAGGTGGGAACCTCCCTTGCAGAACCGCACTTGGCAGCAGATCTGGCATTTCTTGTTTTCCTATTGGACAAGGAAAAACTAAATCATCCTACTGCTTTCCCACAGAATAATTTTTGCAATCCTGCGTTGGTGGCCCTAACTAGGGAGGACAGGTTAACCTTTGTCTGTAGTCAAGACTACTGTAAGCCTTCCATTTAAAATCAGAGCCTTGGCAGTGCCTTGATGTTTGCTATTTTGAAACCTACCTGTCTACTTAGTTTCACAGGCAGCAATGTAAACTTGCTTAGAGACTTTGATTTTTGTTCTTTTTTAACCCAGTGAGCTGGAGGGAAACCGGAGATGTCTGCAAACAGAACTCTTCCCTTACCAACCACAGGTCTCTCTTGAGAAAAAATGAGTTGGAGCTACCATAATGATATTTTACGTAAGCAAAAAAACCAGGTTTGCCTCGTGTTTTGATGCCCCTCTAGTTGGTTTTCAGGTGTCCCTCTGCAGCTCTGAAAGCCTGATTTCTTGCTTGTGTAAGCTGCAATTTACATGAATTATCTTGCTCCAGCAGGTGTGTTTTAAAGAAATATAGCTGACACTGAAAGACTAGATGAAAACTTGAGAGTTGTGGATTGATAAACAGGGTAACTCTGCCCAATTTGGTGTAAAGTTTCAGTCACTGAGAGGAGGCAGGGTTCTCAGCACTGCATACAAGCTTGTGCTTGCCAAGCCACTGCCTAACACCACAATGCAGGTCTTATCAACTACATATGGCCCGAGGAAGCTTGTTATTCTTTACAAATGGTTGAGTCAGAGTCATAGGTTTATATATTGCCTTGTTTTCTGAGAGTGACAGGGGATTAGATGTGAAAAGGGGATAATATGGAAGAGGGAGAGAAGGCAAGAGAGGCAAGCTTCTGCAGCAAAGGGATGAAGAAAGCAGGCTGAGGATCCCAGACAGCTCTACAAGCTATGTCAGAATCCCTCTGCAATTTGCAGGCTCCTTACAGTCTCCTGTCACTGAACAATTTTAAATGTTAATGCAAAGACTGAAGAAATAACATTTTTTATTAACTTCAGATTGGGGAAAAATATCTATTGCTTATTGTTGCAATGTTTTTTCAAAGCTTTTGCAAAGGAGAAAGGAGAGTGGAAGACCAAAGACAGTGGCCTCGAAAAAAACAAACTTTGCTTTGAGAATTGGTGGCAGAAGAGAAAAATTGAGCGTAAGAGAAAAGTAGCTCAGAGGAGTTCAACAGTATTATGAGCCCAGCTGGAAATTATCCCAGTGTGTAGGATGGACAGGAAGGTAGTAAGAGACCAGCCTGACTAAAGAGATATTCAGTGACCTGAAACACAAGAAACTCGTTTTACAGGGTTGCTCTGTAAATCAGATCAACAAAATGATCTGGATTAAAAAAGAACACAAAACCGGTCTTTGTCCTTCCCTCCCCCACCCTTTGTTTTCTGTTAGACTGAGTTGTTTCACTGATACAGCTGATAGTGTAAGCCTACAAACAACTGCATCAGCACTACTCAAGGAGTTGATGCTGATGCTTAGAAGTGAGGATCTCCTGCTGCCTTGGAGAGGAGATGTTTAGAATGTATTCAGAAAGGACATTAATCCTCAGTACAAATCTGAGATGGGAAAAGACTGGCTAGGCAGCTGTGATTTGAAAAAGCCTCTGAGGTGGAACAGATCATGAGCTGCAGGGGCATCAACAATGTGACACTTGCAAAAAAAAAAAGGCAAATGTTTGGGGCATGTAGAAACAGGAGTAAATTCTGGCACATCACGTAACCTTCTCAATTGATTTAGCACTGACAATGTGAACGTGGGGCCTAGTAGCGGACACTAGATTTCAAGGCAAATGTAAACCAGCTGGAGAGAGTTCAAAGGAGAACAGGAAAAATGTATGCATGAAGTGGCCTGTGAGGAAAGATCAAAAGAATTAGTGCTTTTTAATCTAGGGAAGACTGAGGAGATGCATGGACGTTTCCAGCTTTGCAGCATTTTTTTTTATACACTCCTCAGGGGTTAAATCTTTTACCAATGTCCTCTAGAAACAGGAGAAATAGCATGGGGCTGAAACTACAGATGTGGAGATCTAGCTTCTTGTCTCCAGCTGTATGTACAACAAAGTGCAGGAGGAGATTGACTGGGGAACAGTGTAAAAGTGTCTGTCACTAGAGGTTTTGAAACAGGTTAGACAGGCATCTGTCAGGAATGGTTTACAAACGGCAGATGCTCCTGGGAGAGGGCCAGTGAGCAGGATTCACGAGGTTGCTTCCCGTGTGACTTGCTGCGAGCCTCTGGAATCCAGGTGAGCAGCCTGGCCACGAAAAGCACAGAAAACATGACCATACCTCACCGTGCCGCGCGGTCACGAATGCTCCTTACCATCGGGGCTTTGCAGGGTCATTGCTTCTCCCCACCACAATGGGAACTTCAAATTTTGGACTGTTCTGCTTTTGTTGTTGAGTGAAGCATAAATATTTCCTGTAGTTTGGGGGGAAACAGAGTATTTCATTTTACTTCTGGGTAATCAAGGTTTTCTTTTTGATTAGTAACAGTCCTTGGTTCATCTATATTACCTATGCTGAAATGCTTATGGCAGTAACGAGCTGTGCTCATCAGGAGCAAGACTCTGCTGTGGGACCAATAAGGATGGCCTCTCTCTACAAACCGTTGTTGCTTAACTGCTGGGCTCCAAAACCTCTCGGCCGTATCTTGGTATACTTTTATTTGTTCGCGGTATGTCAAAAATCCCCTGAGAGCGAGCACCTCCCCCTCCCTCCTAGCTGCTGCAACGAGACCAAAGGTTATCTCTCCCCCGGCGGGGGCCGAGCCGCCGCTGTCACCGGCGGTACGCGGCAGCGGCCCAGTGCCTGCGTTGGGAGCGGGGCAGGGCTGTGCACCGCCGGGGCCCGGCAGGCCCGGAGCCCCGCCCGCTGCTCGGCACCGCAAGCCCCAACCGCCGCAAGGGCCGTAACGCCCGCCCCGCGGCCCGGCCTCGCGTCCCGCCCCCGCCGGCAACGGGCGGGGACCTGGGCGGGACGGTGTGATACCGGCCGCTGCCTGGCGCCGGCAGGCAGCGCGGCGGTTCCTCTCCCCATGGCGGCCGGCGGCGGTGGCGGCGGCGGCGGGGCGCCCGAGCGGCCCTACGAGCTGGTGGTGTTCGGGGCCTCGGGCTTCACCGGCCAGTTCGTGGTGGAGGAGGTGGCGCGGGCGGCGGCCGGCGGGGAGCTGCGCGGCGCCCTGCGCTGGGCCGTGGCCGGGCGCAGCCGGGAGAAGCTGCAGGCGGTGCTCGAGCGGGCGGCCGAGAGGCTGGGTACGGGCCGCGGCGGGGGGGGGGTCGTGTTGGCGCAGCGCCGCCGCCCGGCCCCCGTGCCCCGGCCCCCCTCCGTTGGGAGCCGCCGGCGGGCGGGTGTGAAGGGAAGGGCTGAGGGGGCGACGCGGGGCGACCCGCCGTCGGCGTCGGGGCCCGCGCCGGGGAGGTGGCGGCTCGGCCCGGGGCGGGAAGCGAGGCGGCGGGCGGCGTCGGTGACGGCGGTCTCCGGTGCGCAGGGAAGGCGGCGCTCGGGGCGGAGGTCGGCGTGCTGCTGTGCGACGTGGGCGACGCGGCCTCGCTGGCCGCCGTGGCGAGGCAGACCCGGCTGGTGCTCAACTGCGTGGGCCCGGTGAGTGCGGGGACGCGGGCGGTGCTCCCGCGGCGTCCGCCGGGCGCGGCTGCCGGCAGAGCCCGGGCCGGCGGCTGCGTGCGGCTGGGCGCCCCGCTGCTCGGGGCGGGGAGAGCTGCGACGGCGACCGGGAGGCTCTGCGGCTGGGCTGCGGGATTTCGGGAGCCGTCCGGATGAAAGGGCGCTTTTTGAAACGGACCCGGCAGTGCAGCCGCGTCCTGTGGTCGCCTAAAGGTTCCCCAGCACGATTTCTGGTGGTGTAATTCGCGGGCAGTTCTCGCTGAAAGACAGCGGGGTTGGTTTTTTTTTGCTTGTTTTGTGGTTTGGGGGGGGGGGGGGGGGTTTGGAGCCTTTCCCAGGCGGCGTAAGAAACTGCTTGTAATAGTGGGGAGGAGTTTTGGGTTGGGCCAAAATGGTTTCAGGGGTGCTAGCGTTGAAAATAAATAGAGCTGGAAAAGAAGCCCATAGAGATGCTGTTCTAAGTTCTTGGCCCCTTTAAAACTTTCAGTGGCGATATTTCCAGCGCGTTCGGAGGAGATCAAAGTACAAGAGCTGAAAGTTGGGTCATGATGACATCTTTGAAATTAGGGGTACTTAAGTAGAGAATATGCTGATAATAGGAGCGCAAAAAGCATACATTGAGATTAGATACATTGAATTGGCCTTGCTGGTCTTACCTTTGGAGAGAAACAGGGTGCAGTAGTCTGCGCAGCAAACTGCATCGTCGGTGATGCTGTTCCTTCTCCCGAGCCCCCAAAATAACACAAGTACTATTACATTTTTGCCCCATGTAGCAAAACCAATACCCACTGAGTGCTTAGTTCTATTGTAGATGGATCTGTTAGATGAAGCACGCTGGGTGAGTTGTGGTGGGTGGGGTTTATTTTTTGTTATGTGTGGTGGTCTTTCCTTCTATAGTATAGATTCTTTGGAGAGCCTGTGGTAGAAGCTTGTGTTGAAAATGGTGCAAGCTGCATTGACATCTGTGGAGAACCCCAGGTACGTGACCGTAGAAAAATGCTGCCTTCTGCCAAAGATCTGTTAAAGGGGTATTTGTGTAGTATTTTTCTGCTAATGTTGCTGAACGTGAAGACAAATTTTGCCTCCTGATCTGCTGGTTTAAGATGCATGAATTGTTTTAAAGTACATTCATGTGTATTAGTTGGATAGTTTTCTTACTTGTAGACAAGAGCCTCTCAGGTTCTCTCTGGAAATCCAAAATGTTTGAGATCTGCTTCGAGTCTGGGTTGTGATTCTACATAGGAATTTTGTGCAGGCCAGCTTTCTTTGCACTGCTGTGATACTTTCATACCGTAAAACAGGAGTAGTATGTATCTGTCTTAAAGATGCTTGTAAGTGTTTTGAAGCATGTGGGGTGCTATGATAAGACAGTAAAGCACTGATGGCTAATATTGGGTGTGGCCGAGTACAGAGTTCTGCTTAAAATACTTGTTCTGACTGTGTTTTAGTTTCTGGAAGGAATGTACCTGAAATACAACGAAAAAGCTGCGGAAAAGGGAGTGTATGTCATTGGAAGCTGTGGCTTTGACTCTATACCAGCTGATATGGGAGTACTGTACACCAGAGACAAGTTGAAAGGTGACTTATTTAAGTGTGACCTTATGCTGAAAAAGAAATGCAGATCATGCTTTCATCTGGCTTCCTAAAGCAGCAATGCTTATGTGGAGACTCCTTCAGGCTCTCTTTTTGCCTGCCTTTACCAGCTGATCAGTTTCAACCAAACCTGGTAAATAAAAATTGAAAAGTAAATCGTATTCCCATTAGCTTGGAGAAGATTGGTCATTAGGTGAAGGAGGGATTCAAGGTAATGTTGCTCACTGAGAGAACAGAACCTTCAGCTGTCAGCAGCAGGCTGTTGAGCCAGGGTGCGGACATCCCGAGGCAAGGCTCAGCGCACTGCCCCTTGTGCAGTGCGGATCTTGTAGGGAAAAGACAGTGGGGACAGGAAGGCTGTGGGAGAGGGATTGGAAATTAGTGGGTAATCTGGTTTCCTAGGTTTTCTTTTTCTACTGGAAGCCCTGAGAAGCCATTGTCTGAGTGTAAGTAGACAGCCAGTGCTGTGCAATGCCTTTTTCTTTAAGAGCAGCTAGACAGTAACTGAAAGAGGATAAATATATTTGAGAAAAGATGCGAGATGATTCCGTTCTGTGCAAATAGTACTTGATCCTAATCTCAAATGAGGATACCTCGTTCATCAGGTCTGACTTGCAATTGGAAGGGCTGATAAAAGTATCCGAATGTTTTGCTTTTATGGTACCATTAAGAGTGCTATAAAGTGGGATTGCTTTACGTTGGAGTGTATCATCAGCTTTCAGTTTAATAAAACTCAATCTGGATCTGATTGAAGGGAGAGGAGAGGTATGGAAATGAGTATCTGGTTGTTCGTGGGGTTATAATTTGATGTCTGATACTTGTTTTGAATAAAGATGTCTTTTATATCTTCCTGTTTTGCCTTTATGGTATTACCAGCTGTCTATCCAGTTGCTTGCTATATTGAAATTTGCCCACACAAGTACAGTCTTAACAATCTCAGAAGCAACTGAGCAAAGCAAAACAAAGCAGAATTTGGAGGAGTTGTTTTGTTTTGCTATTCATCACAACTAAGCATGCTTTGCAAAACACAAGCGATGCTAAAATTAAATGTTTTAGGATATCTTGTGTGTTTTGAGGTTGGGGGGGGGGCGGGGCTGGTGGGGTTTTTTTGTTTGGTTTGTTTTTTTTGTAGTTAAGGTCTACCAAAACCTGTGAAGTCCATCTCGGTTTTCAAAGTCTACATCATCCTTTATTTTGAAACTTGGAGGAAACCTGAATATGGCTCTTAATATTATTTTCCTTTTGGTTTTTTTTGTGGATTATTTACATTATGTCATTAACTAGATAAGACAAATGAAAAATGTAATGAGTAAAGCTAATATTGGTGACCCTTCTTGAAGTACTTTACATAAGAAGTTTGATACTTGCTAACTAAAACAGCTGTGGAACTTAATCGTAGTTTGTTTTACTTTGAGGTAAAGATGTGACTCTGCCTTTTCAACTCACAGTGTCAGTGGCCTGCTATTTGAGTCTACCAGAGTGTACTCTGGCTTTGTGAACTAATGACTGTATATGCCAAGTAATGTTTTCTCCTCCCTTAAAGGTACCTTAACTGCTGTTGAAAGTTTCCTGAAGGTGAAATCTGGGCCTGAGGTTAGTTGGTTTATGCCTTCTTGGAAACTGAGAGGTATTTGTGGTGACATCACTGTAGCCCATTAGAATAACTGTTGTTGCATTAATTCAGACCAAGGAACAAGCTGGCAGTTCTTTGGTGATGACTCTAAGAACTTTAGGAGCTGATAGAAGTATGCCGAGCAAACATGCTTTTGTAAGGTTCATTTGCATAGGCTGTCTACCTAAAGTTTGTTGTGTTAAGCCATTTCAGGAAATACTTAATTTTTGCAGAGATGTCGGAAGGATTCATACATAAGTAAACTATAACACATACATAGTGTGTTGCCAGTAATCCTAGTGTTTGGCTGTTTGGTGGGGTTTTTTGTTTGTTTGTTTTGTTTGGGGGGTATGTTTCAAGATACATGTATTAGCATTACATGCATTAAAGTATGTAATAATTGTAATAAGGTGTAATATATGTAATAATTGTAAGGTCATTATTGAAATAATGCAACGATGACCCAAACCAAGACAGTGTTGGTGCCCAGCAATTGACCATACTGCTTCTCCTGTCCTGTCCTGAGCACCCATCTTGACAGATGGGGCCCAAGTCATAGCCTGTTCTTATGAGCATTGGGAGGAGTGGAGGAAGTGCATGGATTGGGAGAGTAATATCTGTCTGTTAAAGGACAGGGAAGAGTAGTTAATGAGAGTGTATAAATCTGTATGTTGGGTATAAAGGTGGTTTAAGTATGTAGGATAAGTTGTAAGTGTTGGTAAGAAGGGATTTAGTAATGAGAATTAAATGCAATGGGGCAGTTACATATATATAAAAATATAAAATCTATTAACTGATGTGGGACCTGAGCATGACACAAATGGTATGGCGTAAGGGGTGGAGATTGCATTGGGTTTGGCTGAGATGGAGTTAATTTTCCCCATAGCAGCCCTCATAGTGCTGTGCTCTGTATTGGTGCTAGAAAGGTGCTGATAACACACCAGTGTTTTGCCTGCCGCTGAGCAGTGCTCGCACAGCATCAAGGCTGTCTCTCCAACATTTCCCCCCCTCCCCCTCACCCAGTAGTCTGGGGGAGGGCAAGATTCTGGGAGGGGACACAGCCAGGATAGCTGACCCAAACTGGCCAAAGGCATATTCCATACCATACGATGTCTGCTCAGTGATAAAAGCTAAGAGAAAGGAGGAGGGGTGGGGGGCATGTGTTAGTACAACGTTTGCCTTCTGGAGCAACTGCTCTGTGTACTGAAGCCCTGCTTCCCGGGAAGTGGCTGGACATCGCCTGCTGATGGGAAGTAGAGAATAAAGCTTTTGTTTTCCTTTGCTTCTGCATGCGGCCTTTGCTTTTGCTTTATTAAACCGCCTTTATCTTGACCTATGAGGGGTTTTTTTCCATATTATTTTCTCCTCTCCCTGTCCTACTGAGGAGGGAAGTGATAGAGCGGCTTGGTGGGCACCTGGCATTCAGCCAAGGTCAATCCACCGCCTTTCAATATACTTTTATGCATGTAATCATAATACATCTATGTAATAATGTGTAACGTATGTAATAATTCTAAGGTCATTATGAAAATAATACATGAAGCCTTCAGATACTGAATTAATTAGGGTTTCATGGTATGTTGCCAGGGCTCTTGTGCACATGATGGGACCTGGAAATCAGCTGTTTATGGCCTTGCGGATCAAGACAACCTGAGGAAGCTTCGAAAAAAGATAGGATATGCCCCTGTTCCAGTAGTTGGTGCAAAACTTAAAAGCAGGTATAAGAAGCGTAAGATGTAAAACACGCTGTCTTCTAACAGCTCCAGTATTTATTATATAGGTTGTTAACATATTGCTAAATACTAAAAAGATGCATTTAGGACTTCAGTTGAATATGAATGGATAGATACTCGTCTAGTAGAATTGAAGATAAGTTCAGTTTTACTGATTTGTTCCTATTTTACTGAAAAAAAAGAACATGTCCCAGCATTTATTGGGTCTCAAAGTTAACTTGTTCTAAGAGACTTTTAGTGACATGGCAAACTTTTGTGTTTGATTTCAGAAGCGATTGGTAGAAGGAAAAAAGAAATGTGAGGAGAGTATTATTTTGATTATCAAATTCATCCTCGCTGTAGTGCATGGAATTTTGAGTTGAGCCAGGGATAAATTTGGAATGGTTTGCTTTCAGTGGAAAGAGATGACGTCATAAAAATGCTTGAGAAAAAAGCCAGTATTGGTAGGGCTGTTATGAACTGTTTCTTTCAGTATGTGTGAACATTTGAACATTTTTTTCTGACTTTCTTTTTTCCATTGGCAGAGGACTTGTGTTTTACAATCAGGAATTCAAAGAGTACTCCATTCGATTCATGGGATCTGATGGTTCCGTTGTGAAACGGTCTCAGTGTTACTTGCACACAGAGTTGCAGGAAACGCCTGTAAGTTACTGGTTTTGGTATACTATGTCTTTATTAGCATTTTCAGCGCATCTTTCCTTTATGTGATAACTGTTCTTAGTGCAGATCTGCGTAGTAGGTAAATAGTAATGAACTGCAATGCACTTTTGCTTTGTAAAGAAGGAGGCTTGTGCCGTTGATCTCCTTTGCAAGCTGTTTGACCTGATGTGGTCCAAGTTCTTCTGGGTGCACGGGCTTGTTTCATACTACTCGATGCTCTGCCTGATGAGCTTGCTTATTGCTGCTAGCATAATAGATACGAGAGTCTCTTGTAGGGTTCTTATGCTGTCTGATTTCTGGGTCTGTATTTGTAGGGGATGGAAGCCTTGAGTCACAGAAATATTTGAAAGGTAGGCTTCATTATTTTGGGGAATGATGAATATGTTAAATTCTGTTCCTGTGCAGAGGCTTTTCTTGTTTTAATCAGTGGAGCTTCTAAAAGCATTGTAATTGTAGTCTGTGCAACTATAGTCAGGTCAGCATAGTGTAGTAAACATTCTGATAAAGAATTCATATGCTGCTCGTTTGTATCTGGAGACTTCTTTGATGCTTGGGTCCCTGGTGTGCAGAGTAAAGGCAATGTGAAGTGGTGGTCGTGTTTAGTTTTTGTTTTCCATGGTTTCCTGAGAAGAGACCAGCACCAACAATGTATATAACAGCTGTAGAGAATCACAGGCATCAGTTAAGAGATGAAGGTGAGACAGTGCTCTGAAAATATACTTGGAAACTACTCATGAGAAAGTCTTCCCATTGCTATTCTAAAATTCTAAAGTAAGGTGTCAGTTTGTCTTAAACTAAAGCAGTAAGAGGAGGAAAGGAAGATCCTGGGAAAGAAGCCTGGAATTGGATACCAAAATACATCTTTCTTTAAAGTTTTCCACTCTTGTTTACCATGCTCGCTCCCTCGCCATTCTGTAGTTACACTGTCTTCTCATAATGAATTATAAAGTGAAGCATTATTCAAAGAGTTGTTTAGAACTAAGACAATTGTCTAAGGCCCTATTTAAACAGCTATCTATCGTATCAAACAATTGCATCCTAATTTGGGGGTAGATTCATTTTTACAAATGAACTGATGCAAAAATTTTAATGTAAATTCTATCACTGGAAATATGTTTTTGCCTCAGGTGCAGTATGGCGCTTATGTGAACATTGGTGGTCTTGGCTCTGTTATCAAGCTGATGTTTGCCGGCATTTTCTTTCTTCTTCTTGTGAAGTTTAGCTTTGGAAGAAAACTTCTGACAAAAGTAAGTGCTCAGAACACAAAAGAATTAAGTGTTCGGATATTTTTTTTCCCTCTAGTTTACTGTTGTTTGTTTGTTTTTTCCCCTGTTCTTATATAGTACCCGGAATTTTTCTCTGCTGGATTCTTCACAAAGAAAGGACCAACCCAGAAACAGGTAACTGACTGTTTTCCATCACAGTTATTGAATAGATTTGTTATGATAATGGTGGAATAGTAATCTAGAGTCAACTGCTTAGTCTCAAAGAAATAACTTCTAAATGCACATTGTGTGTGCCTGTTCAGTTAGCTTTGAATATTTAAATAATCATGCCTTCTGCTATTAGACATCAAAGTATGTGCAACTCGTACCAGGAGAAAATGGGTCATGTTGCTGGGTCTGATGTATTTACATGGATGGCTCGCAGCACTCAGATCTGTCAACGGTGATGACAGAGGGAGACTGAGTAGTACAAACCCAGGACTGAAAGCCCTGAGAGCATAAATGGACTTTAGGACAATAACAGTTCCAACAAAGTGGAAGCGATTACAAATTTAGATGAGATTGTACCTTTTAAGCAATAACTCACAATAACTCCTCTCATATTTAGATGGATCATAGTATTGGCATAATAGATACTTGTATTTACTACTTGTGCTTGCCTGATATAAGTGAGTTACTGTTTTGGCGGCCACATTTGTCTTGTCCACTACAGATGGATGGAACCTCTTTTACAATGACTTTTTTTGGCGAGGGTTACAGTGAGGGGCAAGACCCCCAGTATGGCAAACCAAATGTAAAGATCTGCACTGAAGTGAAAGGACCAGGTATGTATGTCAGTAGCAGCTAACTGCTTTTGCCTTACATTCCCTACTCGAAAATAAGTTTATGGTTCCAATGGTATTCACCCTTGAGGAGCACTTGCAGCATGGACAAAGTCAACAGCCTTTACAGACTATTACCTTGGATAGTAGCATTCACTGTGAGCTGTTTTTTGAAATAGCCACTTCATTTGCTGCCTTGTCAC